>NC_090449.1:1046345653-1046656740 GCF_031143425.1 Pleurodeles waltl
GCCAAAAATAATTGGGAAATGGAGGCCTGGCAGAATCTATTGACAGCAGCCAGGGAAAAGCATACAAAACGCTTTTGGTCCCTGGTAGCTTCCAATGGGCGAAACCAGGACCATAGACTTGACTGCCATATCCCCGCTGATACTTGGGCTGATCACTTCACGAAACTCTATGAAGAGGAAGTTCATGATCCTGAGGTGTACAAAATGGGATCTCTCTCTGAGAACAACCCTATGCCATTTACACTATCTGAAACTAGAAAGGCCATTATGGCCCAAAAAGCCAGAAAGGCTCCTGGTCTCGATGGTATTCTGGCTGACTTATATAAATCTGACCCAGAGATATGGGTCCCATATATAAATAAAGTATCAAATTCAGTCTTAGCCACTGGAAATTATCCTCGCACCTGGAGGGGTGCTATCATTATACCTATCTATAAAAAGGGAACTAGATCTGACCCAATAAATTGCAGGCCAATTAGCCTTTTGGATAACCTCCAAAAAATATTCTGCCATCAGATTCTGATGAGAACCAAGGAATGGATGCAAGAATCACAAATCCTGAGCGACTTCGAAGCTGGTTTTAGGGAAAAAATTAGCACAATCGACCAGATATTCAGATTCCTTACGATTAAATGGAAGTCTGTGGATCTGGAAGGAGGGAAGCTATTAGTACCTTTTGTGGACCTTAGATCCGCATTTGACTTGGTCCCACGCCAAAAGCTATGGGAGGTACTGGATAGAGCAGGACTCCCATGTACGCTATTAAATATAATCAAAAGCTTGTACAATGAGAGCTTTGCCAAAGTTAGATGGGGAGCAAATGGGGAAGTAACAAGAGAGATCTCAATCAAAAGGGGAGTGAAACAAGGGTGTGTTTTGGCCCCAAACCTCTTCTTAATATTTATAAACGCCTGTATTCCTTATCTATTTGCTTGTGACAATGATGCCCCCAAACTAGGGGGGGGTGAGGACACCATGCCTGCTCTTTGCGGATGACACATTATTGTTATCCCAAACTGCTTCCGGTTTAGCAAACTTACTCCAAAAATTCACATCCTTCTGTAAAGACCACGGTCTTGAAGTTAATTCTATGAAAACAAAGTACATGATCTTTGGTGATAACAAACACAAAGTAAGAAAGAGCATCTTTACGGAAGGGGTAGAGCTGGAGAGAGTTGCTGAATTTGTGTATTTGGGGGTTAGACTGGAGGATACACATAGATGGCAGGCTCAGATAACAAGGGCACATATGTCACTGAAGCAGAACCTGGGTGGTGTACTGAGATTTGCAAACAGGTCCCCTAGGTTCGCAATCACTCCAGCAATGGAAATATACAAGCTACAAGCAAGAGGGAGTGCTCTGTATGGAGCGGAGCTATGGGGACATGGTAACCTAAAGGATTTGGAGATTCCTGAAAGCTCTTTTATAAAGTCTATCCTCAGAATACCCACTAGTTCCCCTACGTTGCCTGTCCGCATGGACGTGAACCTAGACTCTATTGCACATATAGCAGCGCTGAAACCAATATTATACTGGATCAGAATATGGTCCTTGGATACACTTAGCCTGTATAGGACATGGCTGAAAGCTCTGATTAGTGGAAACTACACGGAAAAAATCCCTTGGTGCAAGTACGTTAGGGCTAGTCTGATTAAACTGGGGTTGGCCCATTTCTGGATGGTCCCTAATGATTTACCCAAAAATGCGGCACATGTTGTAAAGGGTGTATACTGGCGATGGCTAAAAGTGGGAAAATTAGCAGAGGTCCCTTTAGGTAGTTCGACAGATAAGTTTACATCAGTCAAATGTCACTACGAGTTTGAATCATATATGGATCTGATTACATTCCCTCGAGCCCGTGTCCTTTACATTAGATTCAGGCTAGGCTCGCTGCCGCTACGTTCTTTCACCTGTACTTGGTCTAAAGATGATCCCTATGCCAATCTTTGTCCGATGGGCTGCGGCCTTCCCGAATGTAGTGCACACGTACTATTCCATTGTCCTGCCTATGATAAACAACGAAACAAATGGATCGTACCTCTTTGTAGACTCATGGGCTTCCAGAATCGGTTTACTGCCCTTAGAATTTTTAGGACAAATACCGAGGGCGTGGTGGCATTTGCCTTTTCAAGCTATTTAGATGAAATTTGGCGTGCTAGAACAAAAATGTTAAAGTCACCCCACTAATAGGAGTCCATAATGGGAATGCTTTGTACTTTTATTTTATCATATCTGTCGTTTTTAGCTAGGAATATATTTGTGTTACAATATTTATTATGGAAAATTTAACATTTTTTTTTATTACGATTTTATATGGCATGATTTTAAAGGGAAAATGTTTTACATTCAAGGACTTTTATCCACAGTCTATTTTTGTAAAATTGCGATTTTTGTGATGTGCTTTTATGGTATTTGTGTTTTACAGAAATAAAGCTAACAATGAATGAATGAATGAATATATATATTTAAGATCCATAGATGTGAAGTTAAGAATAGTAAATCAAAACTTTCCTCTATGCACTATGGTCAAGTGGTCAAGATATTGTGACCCGTCAGTATTTTGTTTTTGAAATTCCCTACCGCAATCCAAGACAAACAGTGTCTTTCCAACTGGTACACTGGACACATGCCCAGTAGCTCCAGACGCAAGATTGGAGTCCAGAAATCATTCAACTTTAGGAGACCGTGATCCATCCACTCTGCAACAGCTGCAGCTCAGGAGTTCAGGGTTGAGGCTCCAGGGAACCGGGACAAGTCAAGGGATGTGCGTCATCCACATATGTAAAGAAAGGTGGCCAAGCCTAGATATCAACTTGGCTCCATGTGAAACCATTGACCACACAAGTTACTTTTGCAAAAACAAAGAACTCCAAAACACAGACTGCCAAAATCATGACCTTAAATAAATATCTGCTTACTAAAACGCTGATCTGTTTTAATTACTAAATGCAGATACATTTAGTTATATATTTTGGGAGTGGTTTAATTTACTGTCCTCACGCAGTTTAAAGCAGAAGTTCTAAATAATGGCTTTAGGTCCAGGTCAAAAATTTGGAAGGCAAATATTTTTGCAAAATCAAGATGTCTGTATGCTTTGATTTTGCAAACTACGTTTTGACAGGCTACCATCCTTTTAGCTGTCAGGCTGGTGTAGGTGTTTAATAAAAGAGAATGAAGTAAATATAGCTGAAGAGAAACTGCTGAGAAACTGACAGGCGATCACCTTATCACACCCCCCCTGCTTCGTTAGCTCACCTCAAGGAAGCCTCCACCTTCTTACCCTCTACCACACACTACCCCCACCATGATCCATGAGACTGCCTGCATAGCCCGCCACCCCACACTTCTAAACTGCTTCCTATATTAGATAAGGAGCGAGCAACTAAACATGCTAGTACAAGGTGTCCCTCAAACCTCAATTCTGGCTTGGGGGGAGTTAACGCGTACGTGAAAAACTATTACCAGGTGTAGCAATTTTTCACTGGTAGGTATAGGAAATAAAGTGCTGTTCCATTTTCACTGCACTTTATCGGCCTGATTCACAAAGGTAAACATAGACCTGAAGTCAACGTTTATACCAAAAGTCTAAGTTAAGACCTGAAATCTAAGTTTAGACCTAAAGTATGAGTTTAGACCTAAAGTCTAAGTTTAGATTGACAGTTTAAGTTTAGACCTAAAGTATAAGTTTAGACCTGCAGTCTAATTTTAGACTTTGGGTCTAAACTTGGACGTCAGTTAGACTTTAAGTCTAGGTTTAGGCCTAAAATCTAAGCTTAGACCTAAATTCTAAGGGCCTGATTACAAGTCTGGCGGCCAGAAAACCTCTAGACTCGTGGTGGAGGTTGAACCACAGCGGCTGTGGCATTCCGACTGCCACATTATAAGTTTAGCGAGTGGACCTCCAACCAACTGCCATCTCCGCCAGGATGCCAGATCCCAACTGGGTGATGGTGGTCTTGGTTGAAATCAGCCAGTGTGGCACTGGCCTCAGCACCGCCCTGCTGATTACAACCTTGTTCTCCACCAGCCTTTTAATGGCACTTCAGGTCTAAACTTAGGCTTTAGTTCTAAACTTAGGTCTAAGTTTACCTTTGTAAATAGGGCCCTATAAGTTCATGTTTTCCTCATTAGCAATTAGGCATTTTCATATTTGTGCGTAATTGTGCATAAACCCTGTTAATGCCTATTGTTTGAGAGTTAGAATACAGGGCCGAGGATTCACTTGGGTAACCAAAAACTGTCCGCTGCCACCTACTCCTCCGTGAGTAATGACCTGGAGTTCATGCTCCACCGGGCCTTAAAGAAGTATTTATAGCTCCTTCACAGATGCATCATGGACTTATGCCAACAGCTGTGTGCTCCCAGACTCACACCATACCACAACCACCAGGTGAAACCTGCACCACACAAAGAAGTGCTTGTCCATTGTATTTTTTAACCATAATGTCACTGATTACAACTGCTCCAGGAGGAGGTGGTTACTCTTTATCTCACTGGATAACATCTAACCTCCAAGGGTTCTGAATTTATCCGGTGTATAGGTAGCACCTTTGCCAGATTTTTGGGGAATAACATGCACATTTTGGTGCTTGTTTGCAGTGACATGCAGATTTTAGTGCTTAATGCACCAAATCTGCATGGCACTGTAAATACCATACATTTTGCCCTGTTATTTTGGGGAATAACATGCACATTTTGATGCTTATTTATAGTGACATGCAGATTTTGGTGATTCATGCACCAAGTCTTCATGTCACTATAAATGTCATATATTTTGCCCTGTGTGTATCAGTTGTTACTTACCGAGCTCGATGGAGCCAAACTATGGTAACAAGTCATATATAAAAACAAGCTGTTATAGCAGCAAGGTGTGAGGCCTATTCTTGGGGTTCAGTGGCAGCTGGCAGTTACTGAGCAGTGTCCTCTGTGAATATGTCCTTTATCTCTGGTGGTCCATGGTCACCAATTCTAATGAACTCCAACTGAATAGAAAAGTTTCTCTTGTAGGGAGCTGGGTCTCCAGGGATAACAAAGTCATCTAGACATGGCTTGGGTCCTGATCATGAGACCGCCAACCTTGCAGTGGCAGTCGGACCGCCTCACTCCAGGTAGTCCTACTGCCACATTACAACCTCAGTGGGCGGGCCCGCCAAAAGACCACCATCGCTGCCAGAAACATGGTTCCCGACAGGCTGATGTCGATCGGATTCGTGGTCAGCCATGGCAGCGCTGAAGTCAGCGTCCCCGTGCTGACTCCACTTTCTGACAGCCTTTGAAAAGCCATGGAAAAGCTGGCGGAAAGCCAGTGCTGGGGGTCACAGGGCCCGCCCCTGCCCAGACCCTTGGAATGCACACTGTCTGCTTTGCAGGGGATGCGGCAGGTATGGCAGCAGCATCCTCCCCTCCGCTTTGGCAGTCCCAAGGTGGGGCCACCAAAGTCATAATGAGGCACTTAGGGGGTCATGCCGCCCGCCGGGCGGAGACCGCCAGAAGACCGCACCGCGGTCAAATGACCGCGGCGGTCATTCTGACTTTCCCGCTGGGCGGGCGGGCGACCGCCAAAAGGCCGCCCGCCCAGCGGGAAAGCCCCAGCAACGATGAAGCCGGCTCCGAATGGAGCCGGCGGAGTTGCTGGTGTGCGACAGGTGCAGTGGCACCCGTCGCGATTTTCAGTGTCTGCTAGGCAGACACTGAAAATCATTATGGGGCCCCCAGGGGCCCCGCGACACCCGTTCCCGCCATCCTGTTCCTGGCGGTTTTTACCGCCAGGACCAGGATGGCGGGAAGGGGGTCGGAATCCCCATGGCGGTGCTGCGAGCAGCGCCGCCATGGAGGATTCTTTGGGGCAGGGGTAAACCGGCGGGAAACCGCCGGTTGCCCTTTTCTGACCGCGGCTTTACCGCCGCGGTCAGAATTGCCCATGAAGCACCGCCAGCCTGTTGGCGGTGCTTCCGCGGCACTCTGCCCTGGCGGTTTTCAACTGCCAGGGTCAGAATGACCGCCTTAGTCTTGGATTGTAATACAGCATTTATATAGTGCTTCTTACCTGCATGTGGGGCACCAAAGCAAATGTTTAGATGGATAGCATCCTATGCTGTTGGTTGGGAATTTTGTAACATCATAATTATGTGTTTTCATGTACTACAAAATTAATGTTTATTTGCATATATAAACCTGCATACCAGTGTATTTACCAACATTTTTTATTCACATTTGGATGGTTTTTCTTCTTGATCTGAAGTGCCCTTTAGCCTCATTCACTCTTGCTAAATTTCAGGGCTCCAGAAGGCACAGAAACAATTTAATTCATAGTAGCACATTTGCATATTTCTGCAAAACATAATCTTGTTTTCAGTGCTGGCAGGATTTTATGAGAATAATTAGATCAGTATTGTAATTCCGAATGATATCTTCTTCTCAAGGGCATCTCGCACTGTTGCCAGGAGAAGATTTTGCCACCTGCTCATTAGGTAAGTTCTTGCTGAAAGTAGCAAGTTACCATCACGAAATTAGGTGCCATAGACCTGTATTTACAGAAAATGTATATGCATATACTGTACTAAAGGTCATGTTATTTTAGGATTCAGGCACCAGCTAACCATTTTCTAGCCAGAGATCTGGTCAATTTAAATGGCAATTGTTTTTTTGAATTATATGTTCTGCTGCTTGATATCTTTGTATTAAACCCAGGTTAGATTGAAGGGCTTCCTGACGTGCTGAGTCTTTTTTTTAACAGAGTGCATGGTTGGCAGAGTGCTGTATCTGCTATGCATGGGAGCAACACCTAGCAGTGTGATGGAGGAGAAGGTACACATAAATTACAGAAATAAAACATGCAGGACGTTACACAGCACCAGCATAGCCAGAGGTCCATGGGGAGCTGCATGCATGTATACCAAAATAACCTGGGTAAACAGAGAAGTCCCAATAGTCCACATGGCAGCAGCTGCAATGCAGTAAAAATGATGCCAAATGGGCAAGGATGGAAGTTGGTGACATAAGCAAAGAGAGTGTAAGAGGAATTAAGTTTGCCGCCCTGTCCAGAAACTACATACACCCACCCCTGCTAATTTGAAGTAGCTCAAAATGTGTACACATGGGTTCACACCGCATTATCTACTCATTCTTCCGAAATCTCTCAAAGGCAGTTAAGAAACAGTTGGGTAAGCCCTAGTCAGGTAATGGCTAAGGGTGGGAGTAACTTAAGTAGTTTTCTGCAGCATAATTATATGAAATTACTGCAAAGTTATGCAAGATTACTCAGAATATGGGACAAATCTACCCTGGCATTTAGAGCTATTGTCTCAGCACAAAATGCAACCTTGCATCTAAAATAGACCAGAGGATGCATTTTGCACTAAAAAAATAGTGCTAAATGCAATAGAACAGAAACAGCAGTAGCTGCACACACTGTTTTCCTGTGCTTGTGGGTAGATATTTTTGCCTGAATTTATGAAACTGGGCATAATTGTGTAATTTTAAATAATTTTGTGACAGAAGAGTAACGCGCAAGGATCAACATGATTCCAATTACTCAGGCATTATTAATCATGCAAATTGTGTCATAATTATATATTTTTTATGTCTTAGGGCTAGGTAGGTGAGTTTGCAGGGTCATAGGGAGGAAAGTTAATTGAGTAATAAGCAACAATTAATTATTGTTTTTTTAATTAACTTTGTAAATTGTGCTATACTTTTTATTTTTGTTATATTTTAGGTGTTGACTGCTAGGTTTGTAGCTGTATAGGGTCCGGAGTTAATTAAGTAATAATGAAATAACTATTTTTAATTGGTAACTATTTAATATTTTAATTAGGTAGCTTTTAATTTGTTTTAATATATTCAAATATGTTTAAGTTAATATGATTTTTGTTAAGGGTTTAATATTTTTCTAAATAACATGGTTACTCAAATATATAATGTGTTTGAAGTGAAGTACTTTCCTTTCTGTTGCTTAGACTGGAGTGGGAATAGTTAATTTAACCACTCTGAAGTCCAACGCCATCCCTACTGTTGCACAGAGTGCAATGGGAATAGTAAACCTTACTCCTCTACAGTTCAACACTTTTCCTACTGTTGTTCATACTGGAGTGTGAAAAGTAAATCTTACCTCTCCACTTTTCCTACTGTTGGGCTGTGTGGAGTAGGAATACCAAATCTAACTCTTCCTAAGTGTAAGACTTCCCCTAATGTTGTGCTGTTTGGAGTCGAAATAGTAAATGTAACCCCTCCAAAGTCCAATACTTTCCCTACTGTTGCACTCACTGGAGCGGGAAAAGTAAATCTAACTTCTCCAAAATCGAATGCTTTCCCTACTGTTGCTTAGACTGGAGTGAGAATAGTAAATCTAACCCCTCCGAAGTCAAACACTTTCCTTACTGTTTCTCTGTTTGATGTGGGAATTGTAAATCAAATTGTAAATCTAACCCATATGAAATCCAACACTTTACCTACTGTTGTGCTGTTTGGAGTGGGAGTAATAGATGTTACCCCTCCAAGGTCCTACACTTTCACTACTGTCGCATAAACTGGAGAGTGAATAGTTTAGCTAATATTCCCAGACTCCAATACTTTGAATGCATTGGTTAAATATGTTTTTTTATTTTTATTTATGTTTTCAATTCTATATTATTTGTTCACATTTTTAATTTGTATAATATGTTTTGTAAATGTCTTTTTTTGTTTTTTATTGTTTTATAGTTTGGTAATTTACTTAATCTTTCGTCATTGAACTGTTACTATTTTTAAGTTTAATCTAAACATATGTTTATATACTGATAGATAAATAGATACTGAGATGTAACCCGTGCCAAGAGAAAAAGATGTGAGATTGTATATATCATTACTTTGATGTGATTTAAGTTTAGGTTCCTATTAATGCTCCTACAGACCCCTTTGTTCACTGGGGCTTACTTGGTGGCTATTGAATGCTTATTCTCTTCTACTTATGAATATTCCTAGTCATCTTTTTGTTATATATAATTTTCAATAATTAATCTCCTTCGTGAACTCTGAATACTTTAAATAGGGCTAACTAACCTGGACAATTGAATAGACATTCTGTGATTTCAATGTCACAGTTATACACTGTTGACTTTAAGAATATTATAAAGTTCCCCTGATGTATTACTGATTGATTATTAATGTACTGGATTTTCTTTTCAAAATCTGGGTCTACGAATTAGCCCACTTGGGCTTGATTGAGTGATGATTGAATAATCTACTGTATGGCATAGATCAATATGTTTATGTGCCATAATTTTTCTTATTTTTTTCTATTTTTTTACTTTTATTATGAGATGTCCTTATTCAGGAGAATTTCAAAACACATACAGAATGGATTTAATTATGTAGGAGTCCTGGTGGCAAAACCCTTGAGGTCATGATGTTGACATTATCAATGCAATACTTTATATGCTTATTTGCCTGTTCTAATAAGTCCGAAGCTAAAGTAGCCTCTGTAATGAAATGGGTCTCACTCAGTCTGTTGTCTGTAGTTACTACCTGTTACACATTTAAAATGGTGGTTTGTTTTGAACATGCTAGCATGAGCAAGACCATTCGGCTGAACCGCGTTGCATGTGTTGGTGTAAATAAAATCAAGGAAGTCTCTGCAGATCACTGAGTGCATGTATCCTTGATGTTGATATATATATATTTTCACTTAAAAAAACAAATGTTAGAGAGGTTATAGTTACATTTTAAAAGTATGAAACCATGGAAATTTACCTGTTATAGTTAGAGCTATCTCTAGTAACTATAACTCATGCCCTAAGGTTGATATGACTTGCGCCCCCACCATGCACAGTTTTTTCGTCACATATTTTACTGCAAATATTACATTGTTATTATCAGTGATGTTATCAAAGATGTCATGAATGCCACAAATTTTGGGATAATTAGCATTGCATGGCAAGGGCACGCTTTATAGTTACCATAGGGCACCAGTTATAGGTACTTGAGATAAGTCTAACTAACACAGGTGAATTTCTATGATTTTGTATGTTTAAAATGTGAGCCTAACTATAATGTCCCTGTGACCTTTGTTTTTTAAGTGAATTTCTATGTTTTTTTCATTGTATTTCCTAACTATAATGTCCCTGTAACCTTTGTTTTTTTCAGTGAATTTCTCTGTTTTTTCTAATGTAAAGTAATTTTCATTACTGTACATTAATCCAACCACTGCCACGTGCAGCCTTTGGCCGTGCGTGGAGGCAGTTGTCCACAGGGTCTGGCCTGCGGCCATTCCCTGCAGCCAACCCTTCTAACCATCCAACCCCATGCTGCACACAGCCCTTTGCCATGCACAGCGGGAGTTGGCCACAGCCTGTCTCTCTGGGTGTGAAAATAGGTGTGAGAGGGTTATCTTGTGCTGAGAGTGGCTGTGAGAGGGTCTGTCTGGGTGTGGAAGTGCGTACATCAGTGTTTTAGTGAGTGCATCAGTGTGTGCAGGGTTCTGTGAGTGGGTGCATGAGGGTGTTAGTGGGTTTGTGAGTGGGTGTGTGAGAGTCTGAGTGGGTCTGTGAGTAGGTGCGTGAGTGTCTGGATGTGGGAGTGGGTGCATCAGTGTCTTAGTGGGTACGACAGTGTCTGTGTGGGTCTGTGAGTGGGTGCCTGAGGATTTCAGTAGTGAGTCTGTGACTGGGTGTGTGAGAGTCTGAGTGGGTCTGTGAGTTGGTGCGTGACAGTGTGAGTGGGGTTGTGAGTGGATGCACGAGGGTCTCCGTGGGTCTGTGAGTAGGTGCGTGAGTGCCTGAGTGGGTCTGTGAGTAGGTGCGTAAGGTTCTCAGTGGATGTGTGAGTGGATGTGTGAGTGGGGAGGAGTGATATAGAGTTTTGTAGGCTTTGGTGAATGATATATTTAGAATGAGATATTTCTGAACAAATTGAAAAAAAAAATGTATTTGTCAATTAAAAAAAGTGAGATCATGTTTTAATATGAACCTTAAACTTTTAAAGTAAACACAGTGGGGACTAGAACCCTCAACTTTCAGTGGGAGGGTCTATGACCTTATACATTATGCCACCGGTGACTTTGTCCTCATGTGTGTTCAGATTTCATTGCATGGAGAGACCACTGCGATGACTCTCTCTCTACCTCTTCCATCTCATTATGGGATCGAAGAGGGAGAGAGAAAGTAAAAGGACCGCCAGGGAAGCCTCAAGGCCCCCACAGTCCTAGCCGGCTCCCCACATCATGTGGGAGCCAGCATTGCTCCCACAAGCAGGGGGGTACTTTAAGTAACAGCTCCCTGCATGTGGAAGCAACATTTTCATCTGTCTTCACTGCACACATATTTGCGTGTAGGGAAGACAGATGAAAACTCCGCTTTCTGCAAGAGAGAGCTGTTTGACAGCTCTCTCTTGCAGAAAGTGGACTTTGTTTGCTTTTGGTTGGTGGGAGCTGTCATCTCCCACAAAGTAAAAACAAACAGCCATGTCCCGGGGTGGGAACTCTAGGACATAGCAGGAAAACTGGCCCTGGGGGGTGGCGGTCCCCTCGGCCATCATTGGCTTCTCGACAAGGGCCATGCGACTCCCTCCAACTTTAATAGCCCTGGGAAGGTGGGGTCCCCAGGGCGGGGGGTCCAAAAAGGACCCCTTTCATTGTTTTATTAAAGCCCTGGGGGTGGAGGTCCCGGGATTGTGGGGGGCAGGCAGCCCCGCATTAAATTTGATTAAGGCCGCAGGGAGGAGACGTCCACAGGGCTGCGGTGGGGGGGGGGTGGCTCCCGACACTGTTTGAGTGTAGTGCACTAGGGAGGTGGTGGTCCCCGAGGCTGCAGGAGGCCGGGTGGCCCCCACACACATACTTTTTTGTGCCCTTGGGAGGTGGTGGTCCCCGTGGCAGCAGGGGGGCCGGCAGGCTCACATGCATTAAAATGGTAATGCCCCTGGGGTCTGGAGCACCCCCAGGTTCTATAGGGAACAAGCACAGGAGCCCGCGCTTCGTTTATTTGGGAAAATTTTGCCAGATCCGCAGTGAAAATTAAAAAAAATGTTTTTATCTCTGTGGGGGTACCTCTGGGACCCCCAGCACTAGAGCTAAAGGGCCAGGGCGTCCCTACCTTGGCACCTTTTGTTTTTTCTCATCTTTGTTTCAGGTGCCTGGCTGAAGCCGAGTCCCAACATGGCTGCCAACACTTCCTTGTTGGAGAGTTGGCAGCCAATCAGATTTCAGCACGAGATCGGGAGGGTTCGCAGAGCCTTTGCGTCCCTATATATACAAATTTGGATTTTCTTTAATTTCTCTAAATTCCTGAATAGATTTTCACCAAATCACAAAAAGGTTACCTTCTGGACCAGGCCCTTGCTGCTGCTAAATTTGATGGAATTCACTCCAGTGATTTCTGCGCTATCACTGTTCAAAATCCCTATAGAAAAATGAATGGGGAAAAAGTGTTTTGGGACCTCCCCCCTTTTTCCTGGTCTCCTCTTGACGGATCACCCCGAAACTTTCCAGACAGCAGCTCACATGAGCGCCAAATATTTTTGGAAAATTTAATGAAGGTTCGTCAACTGGTGCCAAAGATATAGGCAAGTAAAAAAAATGCCTTTTCTATAGAAACTAGGTGCTTACTATAACTACCTAGTGGCGACCGCCACTAGGCAATTTTATGTATATATCTATATATATATATATATATATATATATGTGTGTGTGTATGTGTGTGTGTACAGAGAGAGAGAAGAGAGAGAAATAGATTTAAAAAATTGTATATTGGCATAGTTTGAATGATATTTTATGTCCAATATTTTTGTACTTACTATTATAAGTATAGAGACACAGTATTTTGGTCACCGATATTTTTGCCATGATATTTGTGTCAAGCGATATTTTTCATGCTTCCTTACTGTGTCAATGATCAAGGAGGCATACTTCTCCCCTTCGAGAACTCTCTGTTGAATAACTTCCACATTCTTCATTAGTTATGATGACTCTTCAGGATCAAAAGGAGACAGTGTGATGAAAGGAGCATTACCCTGCTTCCAATATTTCAGCTACAACAGCAGCATGAGTTGCGTTTCGCTCCTACTTTTGCAAATGGCTTCAAGGTTAGCAGAGGCGCAACCCTGAGTTCTCTCAGTAATTGATCTGGAGTGAGAGAAGACCTGTGCTGCAGGTGAGAAGGGGTGACCAGGTAAAGAAGGATTGCCAGATCTGGCCGGGCCTCTCTACAGCCTAAAATTGAAAAAGAGGACAGGAAAGGAATGGAGGAAGCCCTAGAGGCAACAATAGATGCTTGTTAGAAAACAGGAAGAAGCAAATACACAAATTCATCTACAAATTCAAGAAATGGATTTCCATCAACCCACTAAATCCCACCAAGGTTCTAACTTAACGTAAACCAAGTTTCTCAGTGAAGGGTATTGGCAGGAAAGAGCCATTGGAGGAACTTTACTTTCCTAATGGAGATAAAGCTTAGTGGTGCCATGAACAAGTCTTCAAGTTCAAGAATTAAAATGTGTATCTGTCCAAACTTTACTTGTCCCATTCAATTCAATGGTGTCAGAAATGAGTCAGAGGCTCTCATCACAAGTGGCCTGGCCAGGTGGGGATCGAAATTCCCAAGCCATTCGTCATGAGAGTTTACACATGGAATGTACTTATAAGTTGGTCACAATTTTCCCATTTCCTAGTTACATTTTGGCAGGTCAAACCCGCAGAGATTTAGGGCCAGATGTATCAAAGGTTTTTACCCATTCAGTGTCTATGAGAAAATGTTTTCATACATATGGCCCTTAATGAGCTAAAAGTGCCCAGTAAATTCAAGGGCATACAGATCTTGTTGGCACTGCACCAACATCCACAAATCATTTTCCATTTAATGTATGATAAAATTATGATGGGTGATATTTATCAGCCCCTCGAATAACAATTATGGGGAATCCTTATTTATCAGAGATGATACCATAACTCCGGCTGGGCTACTTGTAATTAGTGCTTTAGAGTTATTTAGCTAATAATCTGACACTATGCACATTGTGCTCGCCCTATTCAGTTCACTGATTGCAAGAATTAAGACTTAGCATTATAAATTTAAGTATTGTTGCTGTGCACACTTTTATTTGCCAAATCAATTCAAGCATGGTAGAAAGGAGATTTAAATTTATGGAGTTAAAACCCTATTTTGACTTGCCCTATTCTGTAAATGGTGCTAAAATGACTTCATCTAAAACCGATCACTTGAACGAGGGAAATACTCATAATAAAGGAATTTAGGGCCCAGCATTTAGCATTTCAGTTCCAAGACCACAGACCAGCTCCAGTCTAATAAATTGCTTGTTTTCATTACCATACCTTCAATTATACTAAACTTTACCCAAACATCCAGCCTTAAAATTTCACAGATATATATCTTCATGGGCACTATATAATTTGCAATTGCTTTTTAAAGTGCTAACTAGATGAAAACTCCCATGCATTTTATCAATTCGCAATAATGGTGCTGCAATGCTTGAAACGTTAGCCTTTTTTTAATCCAATGAGAGTTACAGGAATTATTGAGGTTAAAAGGCAACTCCAAATATTTATATTCTTTAAATATCTCCAGTTTCATCATAGCTAACCATTATGAAAATGTATCCATTTTTTGACCAAAGCAGATATTTGTTTTTTTCTGGGTCAATTATTTTGGCTGTAGTCCTATTGGAGTTTGATTTATTAAAGCAAGATTGTACGCAAGAAAGAGAGGCCCCAAGATTTGGGGAAAAAGAAAAGATTTCATCAATGTGGTTGGTAGATTAGCCCCAAATAGAAAACAAATGTAGGAGGCCAACAAATTGCCTTGTTATAGCCCATTATTTTGTTAATGTTTTTATATGCATTTGCCAAAATACAACATACAGAGCCGCAATCTGTTATACATACCTTGGCGAAAGCTGAAACAGAGAGAGACTGCATCCAAGCAACGTGCACTGTTCAGTAAGGGGGTACCAAGTGGAGGTTATGAAATCGGCAAAAAGATTATGGGTCAGGCACATTGAGAGAGGAGTCAGGAAGTTCATGATTCAGTAAGAATGAGCAAAGAGGATTCCAAATGTCCTTGGGTCTGGACATGGGGGGAGAGGAGAGGCGTAGAGTTCACTTGTGATGTCACAATGAATGGGATCGCGTAACCAGTCAGCAGTGGTAGGTCTCCTACTGCTACTCCACAACATAGCAATGCACTGTTTAGCTAGTAGAAGCGCCATTGCTGTAAATTGTCTGTGTTGTGTCGCGAGAGGTTTAACACATCCTCGAAGTGCTAAGAGGGGGTCAAGGACAAGCGTTTGGTCCAGCATCTCTGAAAGAAGTGAAAAACTACCTTGCAAAAAGCTCTGTATAATGGTGCAAGTCCAGATGAGGTGAGCAAAATCGGCATTATTTGCAGTACATTTAGGCCATCTGTGAGAGTGTGAGGGATCAAATTTAGCAAGAGTCTGGGAAGTGGTGTAAGCTCGGTGGAGGAACTTATAGTGCAGGAGTTTGTGTCAGCTAATAATTAAAACCAGCTTAGTTTGCCGGCAGCAAAATTTCCATACTTTGTCAGGGATGGAGGAGTTCAAATCTCGCTCCCAGGCTGCTTGTGCCTCAATGTGGCGTAGGGGCGCAGTTCGAGGCTGGCGTGATAAAGGCGAGAGATCAGCTTAGTGTTCTCCCATGTGGAGATTATCATTGTAAGAGAGGTGAAATAAGGTGGCTCTTCCGTGAAGGAGGGCAATATCTCCCATAGTGTGCTATGTAGTCGAATACGGACAAAGCGGTCCATCATGGATGCCATGGCACCGGCCTGGAAGATGGAGCCGAGGTCCAGTTTACCATTATTGAAAAGGTCACCCATTGTATGGATCTGATGGGTGGAAAGCGTGCGTTGCACTAGTGTTTCTCGTGCCATTTGGAGCCATTGATATTCTTGAAGAGGGATGTCTGGCGAGAAGAGGATAACGAATTCCAGGTAACGTCTAAGCCTAGACCATGCCCAACATGTGGTAGAGAGAATGTGATTGTCCCTACGTTCTCGGGGCAAACCCTTTGGGAGAAGGAATGCTAGGGGAAGGTTGTCTGCTTGGTGCCTTTCCAGCTTTAAGTACGGGAATCTGACATCAGGGTGGTACCAATAGTAAAGAAAAGTGGCATTGCACCACCAGGTAGTAAAGGTAGAGGTCTGGATCTCCAAAGAAGCCTTTGGAATAAGGGAGTGTAAGCTTTTTCCCACTTGATTGTGGGATGGCGCCCCGCCAATATTAACCCCTTTACTGCCAGGCCTTTTCCCCCTCCTGTGCCGAGCCTTTTTTTGGCTATTTGGTGCAGTTCGCGCTTAGGCCTTCATAACGTTTTGTTCACATAAGCTACCCACGCCAAATTTGCGTCCTTTTTTTCCCAACATCCTAGGGATTCTAGAGGTACCCAGACTTTGTGGGTTCCCCAGAAGGAGGCCAAGAAATTAGCCAAAATACAGTGAAAATTTCGTTTTTTTTTAAAAAATGGGAAAAAGGCGCTGCAGAAGAAGGCTTGTGTTTTTTTCCCTGAAAAATGGCACCAACAAAGGGTTTGCAGTGCTAAAATCACCAGCTTCCCAGCTTTCAGGAACAGGCAGACTTGAATCAGAAAACCCAATTTTTCAACACAATTTCGGCATTTTACTGGGACATACCCCATTTTTACGATTTTTTGTGCTTTCAGCCTCCTTCCACTCAGTGACAGAAATGGGCATGAAACCAATGCTGGATCCCAGAAACCGCAACATTTCTGAAAAGTAGACAAAATTCTGAATTCAGCAAGGGGTAATTTGTGTAGATCCTACAAGGATTTCCTATAGAAAATAACAACTGAAAAAGAAAAATATTGAAATTGAGGTGAAAGAAACATCAATTTTTCTCTACGTTTTACTCTGTAACTTTTTCCTGCAATGTCAGATTTTCGAAAGCAATATACCGTTACGTCTCCTGGACTCCTCTGGTTGCGGGGATATATAGGGCTTGTAGGTTCATCGAGAACCCTAGGTACCCAGAGCCAATAAATGAGCTGCACCCTGCAGTGCGTTTTCATTCTATACCGGGTATACAGCAAATCATTTGCTGAAATATAAAGAGTGAAAAATAGCTATCAAGAAAACCTTTGTATTTCCAAAAAGGGCACAAGATAAGGTGTTGAGGAGCAGTGGTTATTTGCACATCTCTGAATTCCGGGGTGACCATACTAGCATGTGAATTACAGGGCATTTCTAAAATAGATGTCTTTTTTACACACTCTCATATATTGGAAGGAAAAAATGTAGAGAAAGACAAGGGGCAATAACACTTGTTTTGCTAATCTATGTTCCCCCAAGTCTCCCGATAAAAATGATACCTCACTTGTGTGGGTAGGCCTAGCGCCCGCGACAGGAAACGCCCCAAAACGCAACGTGGACACATCACATTTTTTTAAAGAAAACAGCTGTTTTTTGCAAAGTGCCTACCTGTAGATTTTGGCCTCTAGCTCAGCCGCCACCTAGGGAAACCTACCAAACCTGTGCATTTTTGAAAACTAGAGACCTAGGGGAATCCAAGATGGGTTGACTTGTGGGGCTCTGACCAGGTTCTGTTACCCAGAATCCTTTGCAAACCTCAAACTTTGGCTAAAAAAACACATTTTCCTCAAATTTTGGTGACAGAAAGTTCTGGAATCAGAGAGGAGCCACAAATTTCCTTCCACCCAGCGTTCCCCCAAGTCTCCCGATAAAAATGATACCTCACTTGTGTGGGTAGGCCTAGCGCCCACGACAGGAAATGCCCCAAAACGCAACGTTGACACATCAAATTTTTTGAAAGAAAACAGAGGTGTTTTTTGCAAAGTGCCCACCTGTAGATTTTGGCCTCTAGCTCAGCCGGCACCTAGGGAAACCTACCAAACCTGTGCATTTTTGAAAACTAGAGACCTAGGAAAATCCAAGATGGAGTGACTTGTGGGGCTCTGACCAGGTTCTGTTACCCAGAATCCTTTGCAAACCTCACAATTTGGCTAAAAAAACACATTTTCCTCAAATTTTGGTGACAGAAAGTTCTGGAATCAGAGAGGAGCCACAAATTTCCTTCCACCCAGCGTTCCCCTAAGTCTCCCGATAAAAATGATACCTCACTTGTGTGGGTAGGCCTAGCGCCCGTGATAGGAAATCCCCCAAAACGCAACGTGGACACATCACATTTTTTGAAAGAAAACAGAGGTGTTTTTTGCAAAGTGGCTACCTGTAGATTTTGGCCTCTAGCTCAGCCGGCACCTAGGGAAACCTACCAAACCTGTGCATTTTTTAAAACTAGAGACCTAGGGGAATCTAAGATGGGGTGACTTGTGGGGCTCTGACCAGGTTCTGTTACCCAGAATCCTTTGCAAACCTCAAACTTTGGCTAAAAAAACACGTTTTCCTCACATTTCTGTAACAGAAAGTTCTGGAATCTGAGAGGAGCCACAAATTTCCTTCCACCCAGCGTTCCCCCAAGTCTCCCGATAAAAATGATACCTCACTTGTGTGGGTAGGCCTAGCGCCCGCGACAGGAAATGGCCCAAAACACAACGTGGACACATCACATTTTTTCATAGAAAACAGTGCCTACCTGTGGATTTTGGCCTCTAGCTCAGCCGGCCCCAGGGGGGCAGAAATGGCCTAAAATAAATTTGTCCCCAACCCCCCACCCCCCCAGGAGCGACCCTTGCCTATGGGGTTGCTCCCCCTGCGTGACATTGGCGCCCAAAAAAAAATCCCCGGTGCCTAGTAGTTTCCGCCCCCTTGGGGGCAGATTGACCTAAAATCGGCCAATCAGCCCCCAAGGGGGGCAGAAATGGTCTACAAGGTCGGTCCCCTTGCGTGACGGCGCAAAAAAAAGATCCCTGGTGCCTAGTGGTTTCTGCCCCCCTTGGGGGCAGATTGACCTACAATCGGCCAATCTGCCCCCATGGGGGGCTGAAATGGTCTAAATACAATTTGCCCCCCAGGGGAGCGACCCTTGCCTAATGGGTCGCTCCCCATCTCTAAAAAAACAAACAAACAAAAAAAAACACAAAAAAACAATTTGCCCTGGCGCCTAGAGGTTTCTGCCCCCCCGGGGGCAGATCGGCCTAATACCAATAGGCCGATCTGCCCCCAGGGGGGGCAGAAATGGCCTAAAATAAATTTGCCCCCCCGGGGAGCGACCCTTGCCTACCTTGCGTGACGGCGCAAATAAAAGATCCCTGGTGCCTAGTGGTTTCTGCCCCCCTTGGGGGCAGATTGACCTAAAATCGGCCGATCTGCCCCCAAAGCGGGCAGAAACGGCCTAAATACAATTTGCCCCTCCAGGGGAGCGACCCTTGCTTAAGGGGTCGCTCCCCATCTCTAAAAAAACAAAACAAAAAATTGCCCTGGCGCCTAGAGGTTTCTGTCCCCCCGGGGGCAGATCGGCCTAATACCAATAGGCCGATCTGCCCCCCGGGGGGGCAGAAAAGGCCTAAAATAAATTTGCTCCCCCACACTCCCGGGGAGCGACCCTTGCCTACAAGGTCGCTCCCCTTGCGTGATGGTGCAAAAAAAAGATCCCTGGTGCCCAGTGGTTTCTGCCCCCCTTGGCGGCAGATTGACCTAAAATCGGCCAATCTGCCCCCAAAGCGGGCAGAAATGGCCTAAATACAATTTGCCCCTCCAGGGGAGCGACCCTTGCCTAAGGGGACGTTCCCTATCTGTAAAACACAACAACAACAAAAATCCCTGGTGCTTAGTGGTTTCTGCCACCCATGGGGGCAGATCGGCCTAATAAAAATAGGCTGATCTGCCCCCATGGGGGGCAGAAATGGCCTAAAATAAATTTGCCCCCCAGGGGAACGACCCTTGCCTAAGGGGTCGCTCCCCTTACGTGAAAAACAAACAAACAAAAATACTCCCTGGTGTCTAGTGGTTTCTGCCCCCCTTGGGGGCAGATTGGCCTCATAAAAATAGGCCAATCTGCCACCAAGGGGGGCAGAAATGGCCTAAATATAATTTGCCCCCTAGGGGAGCGACCCTTGCCTAAGGGGTCGCTCCCCACCTCAAAAAAAAAAACTAAAAAAAAAAATATATTATCCCTGGCACCTAGAAGTTTCTGCCCCCCCGGGGGCAGATCGGCTTAATACCAATAGGCCGATCTGCCCCCAGGGGGGGCAGAAATGGCCTAAAATAAATTTGCCCCCCTGGGGAGCGACCCTTGCCTACAAGGTCGCTCCCCTTGCGTGACGGCGCAAAAAAAAAGATCCCTGGTGCCTAGTGGTTTCTGCCCCCCTTGGGGGCAGATTGACCTAAAATCAGCCGATCTGCCCCCAAAGCGGGCAGAAACGGCCTAAATACAATTTGCCCCTCCAGGGGAGCAACCCTTGCTTAAGGGGTCGCTCCCCATCTCTAAAAAAAAAAAAAAAAAAAATTGCCCTGGCGCCTAGAGGTTTCTGCCCCCCCGGGGGCAGATCGGCCTAATACCAATAGGTCGATCTGCCCCCCGGGGGGGGCAGAAAAGGCCTTAAATAAATTTGCTCCCCCACACCCCCGGGGAGCGACCCTTGCCTACAAGGTCGCTCCCCTTGCGTGATGGAGCAAAAAAAAGATCCCTGGTGCCCAGTGGTTTCTGCCCCCCTTGGGGGCAGATTGACCTAAAATCGGCTGATCTGCCCCCAAAGCGGGCAGAAATGGCCTAAATACAATTTGCCCCTCCAGGGGAGCGACCCTTGCCTAAGGGGACGCTCCCTATCTGTAAAACACAACAACAACAAAAATCCCTGGTGCCTAGAGGTTTCTGCCCCCCGGGGGCAGATCGGCCTAATACCAATAGGCCGATCTGCCCCCAGGGGGGGCAGAAATGGCCTAAAATAAATTTGCCCCCCAGGGGAACGACCCTTGCCTAAGGGGTCGCTCCCCTTAAGTGAAAAACAAACAAACAAAAATACTCCCTGGTGTCTAGTGGTTTCTGCCCCCCTTGGGGGCAGATTGGCCTCATAAAAATAGGCCAATCTGCCACCAAGGGGGGCAGAAATGGCCTAAATATAATTTGCCCCCTAGGGGAGCGACCCTTGCCTAAGGGGTCGCTCCCCACCTCAAAAAAAAAAAAACTAAAAAAAAAAAAAAAAGTTATCCCTGGTGCCTAGAGGTTTCTGCTCCCCCTGGGGGCAGATCGGCCTAATAATAGGCCGATCTGCCCCCAGGAGGGGCAGAAAAGGCCTTAAAAAAAATGCCCCCCCTGGGAGCGACCCTTGCCCAAGGGGTCGCTCCCTTTTGTCAGTTACATAATAAAAAACAGACATCCCTGGTGTCTAGTGGGCGTTTTGACAGCCGGATTGCTTTACAATCCGGCTGCCAAAACGCAGAGAGAGACTTCAAAGGGAAGGAAATACATTTCCTTCCCTTTGAAGCCTCTCTGCCTTCTCCCCGTGATCGGAAGAGAAATGCTTTGCATTTCTCTTCCGATCATCGCGCTGGAAGCGATGGGAGGAGGCCCTGTGACAAACAGCGCGCGCTCGCGCGCTGATGTCACAGGGGGGGGGGGTGGGGGGGGTTGGGGTGGAAGGGGAAGGGCTTCCCCTTCCAACCCTGACTTGGGGGGGTGGGGGGGAACCCTACAGAGGGAGCGCTAGCGCTCCCTCTGGGCTGGGTGCCCAGGACGTAATGGTTACGTCCTGGGCACAGCAGCACTGTGCCGCAGGACGTAACCATTACGTCCTAGGCACAGAAGGGGTTAAGCATGTCAGGAGTGTTTGTAGCGTATAGAATAAAGTTGTTCAGCGTACTTGGTATATTAAGGAACAAGTAGAGGAAGCCCATAATTGTGACGGATCACTTCATCATTGTGTCGATGAAGGAAAATGCACAGGTATTTAGGAGAGTCATCACACCTTCTCAGTGGGAATCAAAGGGGGCAGGGAATAGTAGCCTCAGTGAGGGGAAAGAGTTCAGATTTATGCCAGTTTATCAAGAGGCCAGATAAGGCGCCAAATTTGATGATCTCCTAAATGGTTGGGGAGAGGTGTCCAGTGGGTTCTCTAACAAAGAGTAGTATGTCGTCTGCATAAACAGTGGCTAAGATGGGGCCATTCTGGAAGCGTAGTCCCCTGTGTAAGTGGGTTCTTGGAAGTAGTAATTAGTGGGTCAAGAGCAATAATGGATAGAAGAGGGGACAGAGGGCAGCCCTGTCAGGTGCCACGGGCGATGAGGAAGGTGTCAGTGAGGCACCCATTGACTCACAGGCAGGGCATCGGGTTTGCATAGAGGAGCAACATCAGGTCGCGAAAACCCTGGGGGATGCCCAGTTTATTCAGCATGGCTCTCAGGAATGGCCATTCAAGAGAGTCAAATGCCTTCTCAGCGTCTAGGTGTATAGGGTTCGGTAATAGTCGAGGGGTGTACGGCAATATTATTGTCACTCGACAGTGCCATCATTCTCTTCCAGGGTAGTGATATTCGTGGCCTGGTAATTGGGGCGCAGAAGGCAGGCCAGGATATGGCCCAGGTGGTCCCCCTCGCCATAGCATCGGGCATGGGTGTATTTGCCAAGAAAGGACACCTATCAATCTGCTAAGTCACAAACTTCTTGTGGGAGAAGCGATTTTTTGTGCAACACTGATGTTTGGGCACCCCTAGAAGTGGCAGTCAATAGCCTGCAGTTCCTGTTCCAATTGAGCCAAATCATTACATATACTCTTTAAAACTCCTGACTGGGTGGAAGTGCAGACCCCCCTGATATAAGCTTTAAAGGCCTCCCATCAGGTAGCCTGTTTGGAAACAGAGCCCGAATTCAGGGAGAAGAATTCAATAATAGCTGCAAGATGGTCCGATCGGGACACAGCGTTATGGAGTGAAAGTTCCAGGAATCGCTACTGTTTAGGTGTAGACCTAGAGTGTGGTATCAAGAGTGTGAGGAGGACAGGAGAGTAATCAAAGAGCGTGTGGGGCATGAGACCACTTCCCCCGACCAACGTAGGAGATTTGGGGATGTAAACCAATAGTCAAGGCGTACCCAAGAGTCATGGGTGGGCAGAATAAAACATGTAGCATGTAGCATGAGGATACTGTGTGCGCCACACAGCCGAAAGATGAGGTAGGTCCGGAGTTCTTGTAATGCACACAGGGAATGTGGCTCAGCACTGACACATAGCCCAGTGGAGTCAGGGGGGTAAAGTAAAATGTTAAAGTCGCCACCAAGAAGGAGGTGGTCTGCAGGCAAATGGGAAATCAACGTTGTGAGTGTATGGTAGAACTCAGGGATGTCAACATTTGAAGCATAGACATTGACAAACAGGATCACTCTGCCCGAGAGGGTGCCTGATCCTAGGAGATATCTGCCCTCCTCATCAGCAATGTGAGTGCGGTATAGAAAGGGTAGCAATTTATGAATCATTACGCAGGCCGCACAGGAGTAAGTACCATAAAAGGAAAAGTAACGATTCGGACCTCAAGGGCAGGCAAACTGACGGTCATTTCTGGTAGAAAGGTGCGTCCCCTGCAGAAATGCCAGGGTTATATTGGCGGTGATTCTAACCGCGGCGGGCGGCGGTCGCCGCCCGCCATGCGGTTACCGCCAAATGACCGCACCGCGGTCACAAGACCGCGGCGGCCATTCTGGCTTTCCCGCTGTGCTGGCGGGCGACCGCCAAAAGGCCGCCCGCCAGCACAGCGGGAAAGACCCAGCAACGATGTAGCCGGCTCCGAATGGAGCCGGCGGAGTTGCTGGAGTGCGACGGGTGCAGTAGCACCCGTCGCGAATTTCAGTGTCTGCTAGGCAGACACTGAAATTCTTTTTGGGGCCCTCTTATGGGGGCCCCTGCAGTGCCCATGCCATTGGCATGGGCACTGCAGGGGCCCCCAGGGGCCCGCGGCACCCCCTACCGCCATCCTGTTCCTGGCGGGAGACCCGCCAGGAACAGGATGGCGGTAGGGGGTGTCAGAATCGCCAGGGCGGCGGAGCGCGCTCCGCCGCCATGGAGGATTCTCAAGGGCAGCGGAAAGTCGGCGGTACACCGCCGACTTTCCGTTTCTGGCCGCGGCTGAACCGCCGCGGTCAGAATGCCCAGCGGTGCACCGCCAGCCTGTTGGCGGTGCTACCGCGGTCATTCGCCCTGGCGGTTTTTACCGCCAGGGTTAGAATGACCCCCATTATGTCTGGCGAGGTGCACCAAGACTTGTTTCCCACTATGGGGATTCTTGAGTCCCTTAAGGTTCCAGGTGAGACATCGGAGTTCTACTTCCCTAGAGGGCATAGGGTGATATGAAGACGTCCAACATGAAAGGACGTGGGGTGAGGATGTGAATGCAGCAGAGCAGGAGAGTTGCATCAGAAAAGAACAGAGCCGCAAACAAACACAGAATCAGTAACAAACAACAAACCCCACTCTCCACGCACACCAGTAACCTACTACTGCTGGATCCCAATATGAACAAGCATAAACATCAATCAATCAATCAGGAATCTGTAAAGCGCACTATGGGGCGCTGCTACTGCTCGAACAGCCAGGTCTTGAGAAGTGTCCTGAAGGTAAGGAGGTCTTTGGTCTGGCGCAGGTGGGGGGGGGTGTTCCACGTTTTGGCGGCGAGGTGCGAGAATGATCTACAGCCGGTTGTAGTTCTGCGGACGTGTGGGACCGTTGCGAGGGCGAGGTCAGCGGAGTGGAGATGCCGGGTCGGGGTGTAGAAGGAGAGTCGTCTGTTGAGGTATTCTGGTCCGGTGTTGTGCAGTGGTTTGTGAGCATGGGTGAGGAGTTTGAAGGTGATTCTCTTGTTGACTGGGAGCCAGTGCAGGTTTTTCAGGTGGTCTGTGATGTGGCAGTGAGGGGGGATGTCCAGGATGAGGCATGCAGAGGCGTTCTGGATGCCTTGCAGCCTCTTCTTGAGTTTGGCCGTGGTTCCTGCGTACAGGGCATTGCCATAGTCCAGGTTGCTGCTTATGAGGGCTTGGATGACTGTTCTTCTGGATTCGGTGGGTATCCATTTGTAGATCTTTCGGAGCATGCAGAGGGTGTTGAAGCAGGAGGGGGAGATGGCATTGACTTGCTGGGTCATGGATAGTGAGGGGTCCAAGATGAATCCTAGGTTGCGTGCGTGGTCGGTGGTAGTCGGAGCGGTTCTGAGATTGGCAGGCCACCAGGAGTCATCCCATGCGGAGGGGGTGGAGCCGAAGATGAGGACTTCCGTCTTGTCAGAATTGAGTTTGAGGCGGCTGCTCTTCATCCATTCTGCGATGGCCTTCATTCCTCCGTGGAGGTTGGTTTTGGTGGAGTCCTTGGTGAGGGAGAGGATCAGCTGGGTTTCGTCAGCGTATGAGATGATGTTGAGGTTGTGGGATCGGGCGATGTTAGCGAGCAGGCATGTAGACGTTGAAGAGGGTCGGGCTGAGGGACGAACCCTGGGGTACACCGCAGATGATTTCGGTGGCCTCCAAGCCGAATGGGGGGAGGCGGACTCTCTGGGTTCTGCCGGTGAGAAAGGAAGTGACCCAGTTCAGGGCTCTGTCTCGGATTCCAGCATTGCTCAGATGTGAGCGTAGGGTGTGGTGGCAGATGGTGTTGAACGCGGCCGAGTGGTCCAGGAGGATGAGGGCCACGGTTTCGCCGCTGTCCAGTATGGTTCTGATGTCGTCGGTGGCGGCGATGATGGTGGTTTCGGAACTGTGGTTGCTGCGGAGTCTGGATTGGGAAGGGTCCAGGGTACGGTTCTCCTCGAGGAAGCGGGTTAGTTGTCTGTTGACAGCCTTCTCTATGACTTTTGCCGGGAAGGGGAGCAGGGAGATGGGCCGGAAGTTCTTGAGGTCCCTTGGGTCCGCATTGGGATTTTTGAGGAAGGCGTTAATCTTGGTGTGTTTCCAGCTCTCCGGGAAGGTGGCGGACTCGAAGGAGCTGTTGATGATCTTCTGTAGTTGGGGTGCGATGATGGAGCTTGCTTTGTTGAGGATGTGGTGAGGGCAGGGGTCAGATGGAGAGCCAGAGTGGATGGTGTTCATGATTTCGATGGTGTCGGTGTAGTTGATGGGGTCCAGGAGAGCAGGAGGTTAGTCGGAGGTGAATCTGTGGTGTTGGTGGTTGCTGGGGGGGTCTGGTCTGGGTGCTGAAGCTGTTGTTGATGTCTGCAATCTTGTGGTGGAAGTAGGAGGCTAGGGAGTCGCACAGGTCTTGGGATGGCGGGATGTTGTTGGCGTTGGAGCTGGGTTTGGAGAGTTCCTTCACGACGTTGAAGAGCTCCATGTGGCTGTGTGCATTGTTGTTGATTCGGTCTTTGAAGGCGGTCCTCTTGGATGCTTGGATGAGTTGGTGGTGTCTGCGGATGGCGTTTTTGAAGGCTGTGAGGTTGTCCAGAGTCTGATCTTGGCGCCACTTTCTTTCGAGTCTTCAGCAGCTTTGCTTAGATTCGTGGAGGTCAGCGGTAAACCAGAAGGCCTTTCTGTTGGTGCGCCTGTTGGAGGGATTCTTGATTGGGGCGAGAGTATTGGTACAGGTGTTGACCCATTGCCTGAAGTTGCGGGCAGCTGCATCAGTGTTGGTGGTGTCAATGGGTGGGTTCTGGGAGAGGGTTGCGATAAGTTGGTCTTCGGTGACCTTGTTCCAACTGTGGTGGGAGATCCGTTGTGGGTGATGGTGTGTTGTGGGTTTCTTGAAAGAGAAGTGGATGCAGGATGGTCTGTCCAGTAGAGTTTGGTGGTGTGGCTGAAAGAGACGTGATTGCTGGCGGAGAAAATAGGGTCGAGTGTGTGTCCTGCAGAGTGGGTTGGTGTTGTGACGATCTGTTTGAGGCCAAGGTTGGAGAGGTTGTCGAGCAGGGAGGCGGTGTTGTTGTCGGTTGGTGTTCTCGAGGTGGAAGTATTAAGTCCCCGAGGAGTATGCAGTCAGTGGATGTGAGAACGTGCGTGCTGATGATGTCGGTAATGGAGTCGCTGAACTGCTGTCGTGGGCCGGGGGCCTGTAGACAATGGTCCCTCGGAGGGTGGTGTTAGGGTCAGTGTGGATTTGGAAGTGCAGGTGTTTGGCGGTGCTGAGGTTGTCTTCGATGTTGGTCGTGATCCTGAGGGAGTTCTTGTGGATGATGGTGATGCCTCCTCCTAGTTTGTTGGAGCGGTCTCTGCGGGTGATCTTGTAGCCGTCCTGGATGGCTATGGCGATGTCAGGCGCTTAGGAGGGGTTCCTCCAGGTCTCGGTCAGGAAGGCGAAGTCTGGGGAGGAAGACATTAGGTGTTCGCCTCGGGCAGTGACAATGCCATAAGCAGGGCAGGCTTCTTGTAAAGTACGTAGTAGCAATTACATTTTCGGCTCTAAAGACAGTAATATGACATCAAATATTTTTCAATGAGAGATAAGCACAATGTAAGGGTGCAAGTTCTGAGGAATGGTGGGTCCCCCACTACGTTCGTCTGTGGGCATCAAGGCAGTTGAGGGGGTGTTGGCTGCCGAATGTGGCAAGGTAGGAGGGGAGCATCTCAGGGAATGATCACCCAGGGGAGAGTTGCACTTTCTACATTGCTTACATAGCTTGATTACTTCGGTGGGGTTGGTGTACATATGTTGTCGGCAGTCCACCTCCACCCAGAGATGAGCTGGGTATAGCATATCATATTTCAGGGCTTGCTTGCGAAGATCTCCCTTAGCATCTGTAAACTTCAGCCTGGCATCCTGAACAGCGATTGTGAAGTCAGGAAAAATGGAGAACATAGATCCCTGGTATTGGGAGAGGGGACTGTTCTCTAGCTAGCAGAAACGCAGTGTCCTGATTGTGAAAATTTAGTAGGCGGACGACAATTGTACAGGCGGGAGCGCCGACTGGAGGGTGCGGGCCCAGGGATCTATGTTCGCATTCCACAATGAAGGTTTCTGTGAAGTCCGAACATCCAAAGAGGTCAGTGAGAAGCTTCTCTAAAAAAGTATCAGACTGGCTCACGTTGGTGGTTTCAGCAAACCCAGAAATGCAGATATTATTCTGGCGTGTACAAGCTTCAAGTTCTCAATTTGTGTCCACCTCCGTCTTCAGCATCCGCTCCAACCTCCCCTAGTGCTTCAGAGCTTCCGCCGAGCCATCCTCCACCTGAGACAGAGCTCTCAGCTCCATCCAGGCGTGTCGCATGGTGGTCTAACCTCTTACTTGTCCAATCCAGGCAGGCGCCAAGAGTGTCGAAGCGGGTGTCAATCACCTGGAAGCCAGCTCGAGGCTCTGCCATTATGGTGGCAGCACCATCAGTAGGAATAGAGTTAGTGGGGAAGGGAGGCGGGTCCTCCACTGTAGAGTTCGAAGGCTGCTATCTTGAGGTTAAGGTAGAATAAAATGTCCGTTTGCGCTGCTTGGGGTCTCCGCGCCCCGTGGCGTGTGTCCAACAAGAGCCAGGAGGCATCATTGTCAAAGTCACCAATCTGGGAGGGGTGCAGGTGCTTGCCACCTATCCAAGGCCGGGGAAAGTGACTCAGAGGGTGCCATTTGCCCCAGCAATAACAGGAATAGGGGGGACAGAGCATCAGCAGTGCAGCTCACAGAAGGCTGGGTGGGACGCTGTCCCCCAGGAGAAGGACACAAATGCCTCCAAGGAGCTCACCCCACCCCATGTGCAGCACCAGGAATAGCAGGGTAGCAGGAGCCCAATCCTAGGGCACCCACGTGTTGCAGCCAGGGCAGTCAAACTTACAGCCATGGAGAAAACCGCTGACCCCTCCACAGGTTCCTAGTGAGACAGTACATGTTACAGGGCCTCAGCCACCGCCCGGCAGGCAGGGCCCCACAGTAGCTCACTTGGGGCAGCACCAAGGTTGGGAGACGGGCACTCCACGTCCGGCAGCCTCATGAAGGCCCAGAGGTGGCCACCTCCGAAGCACCCAGAACAGATGCAACAGTCCGTGACGCACCCGCTGCCGTTAGTGGTAGTGGGCAGGTATTTTCAGCACCGGGCAAGTCCTCCACATATACAGCGCTGCCTGGGTTTTCAGCTGCAGTAGACAGGTAAGGTCAGTGCCGGGTGATTCCTCCACATATCCTGCACTGCCAGGATTTTCAGCTGCAGCAGATGGGCATACAGTGTGATGCTGGAGCCCGGCTCCCAAGCCCACCCGCAGCCCTGTCATCGCAGGGCTTCTGGGAGCCACGTCAGGCCACAGCAACACTTTGCAAGGATTTACCCCATGCATGGGCTCGCTGTAGGGGCTAAATGTGCCAGAACAGGTACAATGGAGGGGAGGATAGATCGGGACACCACCTGCATCACAAAGGACATTAGATATTGGTCAGCGGCATGTTGGAGAGCCGACCCTGTTCGGCGCTTCAATGCCGTACGGCCATCTTGGTCACCGGCTTGGCCACGCTCCCTGTTTTAGACCATTTTTTATTGATATCTCATCAATTAATTTTCTTCACTGGAATGTAAACTCTAGTCCAATTGCCTCAATGAAGCAAAAATATAATTGAAAGATAATAACCATACAGAAATATCCCAACTTTCAAGATTAGACCAAAGTTAAGGGTGATCTACGGAATTAAATACATGATGTTAAACCTAAAAAGAAGCTAAATTGAGGCCTGTTAGCCATTTTCTGTGAAAAAGTCAAAATAGTACAAAACAATGATCCATTGTGGATTGCCCATACTAAAATCCTACCTGTTCCAAAGGGATCAAACCTGTTTTGATGGAGCAGTTAAATTTAGTAAAGATTTGTCGGTCTATATCCATCACGGAGATGAGTCAATAGCATGCCAAATTATTTTTTCTACTCTTTTCTAAAGAGTGGTTTAATTAAGGGTCCCTTCCAAGGTCCCTTCCAAGAGTAGAAGATCAGACCATTCTGCACAATCCACCCACAAGGGAGGGGGCAAACACAATGCCCCATTCAGGATTCAACGTAGGGGTTTCCAAAGTCCCTTTAACAGATAAAAGGCCACAAGCATTGAGGAATTGTTACATTTAAAAAAGAACAATGCAGAATCTGTACACCGTTATTTACTTTATGCTAAAATGGGCGGGAATTCCCTGACTGGATGACATTTAAAATCTGTTTCCAATTTTTAAGGAAGAAGCCTGCAATTTTTTCTTTAATCTCTTGAATGCAGGGCTGTTTTATCTCCTTAAATGACATATATTTACATCCTTTTTACCTTCATAATAATTTAGAGATAGCGTCTGGACACAACCAAGTTTGATATGGCTCTTGTGGGAGCGAGACGCGAATGCCAGAAGCGGGTCCGTAGCCACCCAGGCCCTGCAACCACCTGAGAAATAAATATAAGTCCAGGTGAGAAGTGCACCCAGAGGAAAAGGGAAGTGGAGAAAAAACAAAAGATTGGGCCCTCAGGGCCCCTTCAAGGTGACTGCATCAGTTCCTCATACTGCAGATTCCCTCACTGTTCTAGTATCATTGTACATCGGCAAGAATACAATATATTTTAGGACCTTCTCTTTTAAGTCAAAAACATAACCATGCATTGAACATAAATTGGTTAAGCATAAGTTCTTACTTAATATCTCTCACTTTCCTACTAAAATCTAGCAGCTGGAACCCTGAGTATGCAAGGTCAATCCTAAGGGACTGAAATAAATACAGAATATAGGTTGATAAGTACCCAGAAAGTCACTACTACTAGGATCAATCAATCAATCAATCAATCAATCAATCAATCAATCAATCAGGTGTTATTTGTATGGCACAGCTTGTCACCCAAGTGGGTATCCAGGTGCTTGCTGCAGGTGTTTATTCGAAAAGCCAGGTTTTCAGTCCCTTTCTGAAGTGGGTCAGTGAGGGTTCCTGCACGGAGGTGGAGGGGGGGCATTCCAGGCTTTGGCAGCGAGGTGGGGGAAGGAGCGTTCTCCGGCATGGGAACAGCGTGTGCGTGTTATCTTTGCGAGGGCAGATGTACCTGGTCGGTTGGTGGAGGCGGTGGTTCAGGTAGGTGGGTCCTTGGTTATGGAAAACTTTGTAGGCATGGGTCAGGAGCCTGAAGTGGCATTTGTTCTGGGTCAGGAGCCAATGGAGGTCCTTCAGGTGCTGGGGGATGTGGGTTCCCTTGGGCAGGTTGAGGATCAGGCTGGCAGCTGCATTCTGAATCGTCTGGAGTCTTTGCATGACTTTGGGGGTTGTGCCTGCGTAGAGTGCATTGTCGTAGTTCAGTCCGCTGGTGATGAGGGGTTGCTTCCCTGTCTTCCTTGTGCCGATGAAGAGCCACTTAAAGATCTTGCAGAGCATGTGGAAGCAGGCTGAGGAAATGGTGTTGACCTGGCATTTCATTGAGAGTTCCCTGTTGAGAATGATGCTGAGGTTGCAGGTGTGATCTTTCAGTGTGGGGGTGGTTCCGAGCTCTGCTGCCCACCAGGAGTTGTTCCAAAGGGTTGAGTGTCTGCCGAAGATCAGAACCTCTTTTTTGTCCGTGTTGAGATTCAGGCAGTTGCCCTTCACCCAGGCAAAATGTTCTTCATACACTTGTAGACGTTGGTCTTCATCTTGGTGGGGTCTGTAGAGATCGAGAGGACAAGTTGCGTGTCATCAGCATAGGAGATGATGTTGATGATGTGTGACCTCATAGTGTCTGCGGGTGGTGTCATGTAGGCGTTGAAGAGTGTTGGGCTTAGGGAAGAGCCTTGGGGGTCGCCACAGATGGTGTGCTTGACCTTTGAGATGAAGGCCGGTGGCAGACTCTCTGGATGCGTCCCGTGAGGGAGGATGCCATCCATCTAACGCATTGTGATCACAATCTGGAGTAGTCGGTTAATCAGTGTGTGGTGGGAGAGGGTGTCAGGGGCGACGGAGAGGTCGAGCAGGATCAGAGCATTTGCTTCTCCACTGTTGAGCTTGGGCACGGATTTCATCTGTTGAGGTGATAAGAGCTCTCTCAGTGCTGTGATTGGCTCTGAAGCCTGATTTGGAGAGGTCTAACTGGTTGTTTCTCTCCAGGTGTTCGGCCAGTTGGAGGTTAAAAGCCTTCTCCAGGACTTTGGCGGGGACGGAAAGAGGTAGATCATGTGGAAATTCTGGAGCTTGCTGGGGTGTGCAGAGGGCTTCTTGAAGAGGCGTCTGATCTCTGCATGTTTCCAGGCTCCTGGAAAAGTGGCCATGGTTAACGAGGCGTTGAGGATAGTGGTGAGCTGGCGGCTGATCTTGTTTCTTCCGAGGTTGAAGACCCTGTGCGGGCCGGGGTTGGGGGTGCTCCTGAGTGGATGAAACTCATGAGTGTGATTGTGTTCTGTAGAACATAATTATTACCTAAAAATAAGAAAATAATGGTTTGCGGCAGCCCAGATACTAATGGAATTAAATCATTCCTTCAATGTCTAGCAAAAATCAAAGATCCATAGGAGTAGTGACTAAATAATGTCCCATGGAGACCCAGAAGACTCTTCGAAATAATTGTTTCTTTAATCTAAATCGATGTGCGTTTGCAAACACCAAATTACTGCCTCGTCCTAATTTTGCAGAGTAAATAATCACCAACAACAAGAGCTCCTTGAGCCACAGCACTAGACGGTGAGTATATATCCAAAAATGTATGGTAATCATACACTTTAACAACCTAGAAGAACGGGCAGCTGTTGGTAAACCCTCTTATACCCTTTGTGTCTCTGCAGGTATCACGAGAGATGGGAAAATATGACCAAACGCCGAAGGGTCAGCCACATGAGAGGAGGAGTCAGGAAGCGCTGGAATCATTGACACAAAGAATTCCAAGAGTGGACAAGAGGAGTCTGCAGAAAACTACCTTCAGCGAGGCAGTAAGTAATTCATTTTTTTAAATTAATTGCAGGCAGCAGAGACTCTCAGCTCAGCTGCATCCATGAATCTCAACCTTGACTAACGCAGAATTCCTGGAGGCGGTCCTTTGCAGGGGAACTTGGAAAAATTAGACCGCGTCCCCTGCCTAAGCCACCTCCTCCTCACTTCCTGGTTTGGCCGCGCCACGCACCCCAGCGGGACATGCGACTGCAGCATGACTCTATACGTTTTTAGAGCTTTACGTTCTTTAGCAAAACAGGGAGAAATCCTCTTAAGATATGTACATCCCTGGGAAGGCTCACTTAAATCATTATTAGGATGTATCTAAAAACATTCTGCAGCTCATAATATTAAATGTTCATGCCAGCACAGGGAATTTACCTTATTGAGTGGTTTGGTCTCAATCAAGCTCTGTACACTGAATATGTTGAGGGCAGTTTCAGTTTACCTCACCGTAATACGCTTAGTATAGTACGGTGGTAACTCAGGAGTGTACATTTTGCTTGACAGAAAAGCATTAAAGCAATACTGAAATGAAGAGTTGGCCACTAACAGTAAAACTAGAAAGTACTTTATACAAAAGGAAAAGTGTTCTTGGAAAACAGCCTATAATTTGTTTGATACAAAAAAACGTCAAAAACAATTAAATGGAGAGATGGTCCCCATCAGTAAAATTACTTACAAGATAATTTTTAAGAAGGTAAAGAGTTCTTGGGAATGAAAAATAATATTGATATGGAACCTTGAGACCCTATGGGTGATTAGCCGCCCTCTACAAATCCATGGTTGATTGATTGATTCATTGAACCTGCCATTATCATGTTTAAAGGTTTCATCATCAGTACGCCCATTAGTTTGAACAGGGACATCTTAAAAGATTTTGGGGCCCTGTGCCAAACGTGTTTTGGGAGGGTATATTCAGAACAGCTTTGAATTTATGGTCCAATTTCAGCTCTTTCATGCCCTCTTTGACCAGGTCACTGACAGTGCAGAGGCACACTCGTCTAAATTCTAAATATGTTTGTATCTATAATTCAGGGATATTGACCTGTGTTTCCGATACAGTAACACAGCAGCTGCTCACTAATATTACTGCAAATAAACTCTGTGACACCCTCCTGTTTCTCGTATCCGCGGTCCTGTTTAGATCTAAAAAAAACTTTTCTTATGGAAAGTGCATGGAACCTAAACACAACATTTCTCTGCAAATGTTTGTAAAAGACTCTCGCACATTACCCACAATAAAAATAAGTTAAGGGAAAACAGATTTTAAAACAATCTATTTGAGAATTATTCAAGGTCATCAGGGCATGACTCTTCAGAACACAGCTGGCTGTATCACAGGCCCCATGAAAGGCTGGGACCCTGGGACCTCTTGGCCCCTGCCTTAAAACGTCCCTGAGTTTGAACCAACTGGAGATCTAGAAAAAGAGAGCCCCATCTCGTGGGCTTCATTCCATTGCTTCTTTGGAAGACATTCTCCCTGAGAGAAGGAATTAGCTAAGCTCAGCTCTTGCAGACCCCATTTCACCTTTGCAGTTTCTGATGCTAGAAGTCCAATGTCAGGCCCGTTTGGCCAGGGCAATGCGGAGACCTCTATTGGCCACAGGCGGAACCAGAATAAGGACACAGTTATTAGGTGACAGGAGTGTGTTTCATTGTATCAAGCGATTCATATGTTACACAAAGCAATAGAAGTTCCCCACCGTCTAAGACTGGTTGCGCAACGCATAGGGGAGTACAGACTATGGGCCTGATTACAACTTTGGAGGAGGTGTTAATCCGACCCAAATGTGACGGACATACCACCAGCCGTATTACGAGTTCCATAGGATATAATGGACTCGTAATACGGCTGGTGGTATATCCGTCACTTTACCGTCACTTTTGGGACGGATTAACATCTCCTCCAAAGTTGTAATCAGGCCCTATATGTCCATTATGGACAAAGGACAGCGTGCAGGGAGACCACCCTCTTCTGCGGCTATGCTCAAGGTATCCCAGGTGGGCACCTTCCATTCACTCTTACAGTGAAACAAACACAAATACACCATGAACATGCTCGAGGACAAGTGTAGCCCATGTAAATCCGTGACAACCAAACAGGAGTGAATGAATTGGCCCATATGCCTTTACAATCCAGTATATGTAGATTAATGTATTGATCAATTAGTTGATTATAGTATTTTATGCATTTCAAAAATATGATTTTGTAAAGGATTTATCAAGTTGGTCTAATAAATATTTTGCGAATTCACATGTCCTGCTAAAAAACTATGTTTGTGCTGTGTGGCACAAAGCAGTATTTGCTGATTCAAGGTCCCAAGTGGCCCAAGGAGTATTGCTTTCTTTGACTCTGCCAGGTAAACACTAAGAAATTGAGGTAGAGAGAGAAAGTATTAATTAGAGCCGGGTGGAGATGCAAATGTGAAGACCTCCAAACTTCAAAAGGAATTGTTCCCTCACACGACCTGAGACATAAGGTTTCGCGGGGGGTCTGCGCAAACAAACTCTTCCACAGCAAGTTAGTTACTAGTTATATTAAGGTGAGAGTCTGTGAAAATGGACCTACTGGTGACATTTCACAGATGACCCAGGCTGAACAGAGTTCAGAAGCTGAAATTGGTCCTGGAAATTCATTCACACTAAAAGGGATACAGAAACGAAAGTCGTGCGTTGCTTCGTTTTTTAATGTATCCCTGACAGGTCTTAGCCATTTTAGAGAATTTAACCGCACAGTGAAGTTAATTGGTCTAGCTCTCCAGAACAACTACAAAGACAAGATCCGTTGTCGTGTTTTCATGTTTACCTAGCAACAAGGAAACAGACTGAGGCAGAGCTGATGGCTGAAGAGCTCCAGTGAGATGCATAAATGGAATGGCTTTCACAGTTACCGCAGATGCTGACCTTCAAGGGACATTTCCAGTATTCTATGTCTAATGGTCAAGAAATCAATCCAGTTTATTCACACCTGAACCGAAGTAACAGAAAGGTGTTTGAAGAAAAAGAACATTAGTTTACACAAAGAGAATGCCTTACTTAAAAGCAAAGACCTATAGCAGTTTAGTAATTTAAGAAGTAATTGGCTACTTACTGATTTGAGCACGGTAGGAACATTACGAGCTATATCAAATCAATTAATCTTGTGTTTTTTAAACATATTTGAAGATGCAAGCATAATTCATGAAAGTGTTCTAAGCACACTAGTGTTATTCTTGGTTGGTGCATTTAAGTTACTACCTGGGTGGTGTGCTGCCATATGCCACTGGATAAGATTATTGCCTGGTGGGGAACGACCCTCACATAGCTCCTCGAAAAGCCAGCAGAGTGGAGGCACTATTAGACAGGAATTGCTTTATTTATTGTTCGCATGCATTTTCAGACTATAGGTGCTTCCCCCCAATATTGGTTATCATGTACTAAGGAACTCAACTCGATCTGATTTGGGAAACCAAGGGAGTGGAATTAATGATGAGAAACCCAGAGAGTGGGGCGCCTGCTCCTGTTATGTGTGAGTCATATATAACTCCCATTGATATAAACCAGTATAAAACACACAATCAAAGGTTACAAAGGGCTACATAGGTTGGCAGGGCCAATAATGACATCACCGCCAGGCAGCAGTGAAAAGAAACAAAAAGGGGTCACTGCTGGCAAAGGATGAGGAGGGGTGTGGAGGGAGGGAGGCATGAGGACAGGAAGAGGAGACGTGGGATGATAGGGAATGTGGTGAAAGAAGAAGGTGATAACATTTTTGTTGTAGCCGATGTGATTTACGTCGAACATTGTGCAGGACCCAGTTGGGGTCGACTTCTTGCACCTGATGTGATCTGGGTACCATCTAATTGGGGCAGTAACGGGTCGTGCACTCTGCTTCTTTAATGGTTCTGTTCGCTGACGTTTCAAACATGTTTCTGCCTTGGGGATGCTTGGCAGCTGCTAGATTAAACTTATCTCAGGGCAATCAAGGTCAGTCAACAGCTAATCACTCACTTAGGAAGTCAGGCAAACTACAAGGACTTACTCTGCATGTTCTTAAAGGATGATGATTGAATGCCTGTGATATCTGAACTGTAAACATGTATTTGAAGTACCCTTCCTGTGATGCCCATCCTCCAGCCCACTGGCATTCTGGAAGTACCAAGACGTTGAGATCATTGGACCCTGAGTTGGCAGTGAAATGACATTCTACCCGTTTTCCTATAGTAGAGCATTTTCCGCCAGTCCCTAGTTGGTTTTGTTTTGTACTTTGGTGAGAACACGCCTGTTTGTGGTAGTGATCAGGGCACATATACATTATGACTCAAGGTGCCACAAAAGGAAAGGAGATGGACAGACTAGACGTGGCTGGTGGTTTCTGTGACTCTAGCCTGACAGAAGGAAGGTCTTGGAAACCCTCTTTTTTAAGTTCTGAGAAGCCTAATGCACCTCTTTTGGAACCAGTGGTGAGGTAGGCGCCCCCACCACTTCAGACGTATTTATTTCTGGGCGAGTTCGGAACTCTTTTCTATGAGTTCTGGTCTCACAATCTGAGATTTGAGGACACAACATTGCTACAGAGAAGGCTCGACACCTCGATTTAGTTGTCCATATGCCTGGGATGTGTGCAAGTAAGAGTTTGGACGAGCAGATGTGTCTGGAAGGTTGGTGGAAATGAATGTGGCTATTCAGGTAGAAGGGCCTGTGTTGTGGAGTGCTTTGCAGGTGTGTGTGTGATGCGTGTGAAGTGTGTGTATCGGGAGCCAGTGGAGATCCCTGAGGTGTGGTGTGATGTGGGCTCAGCTTGAGAGGTCAAGGAGTAGCCTGGCTGCTGTGTTTTGAATGGTCTGCAGTCTTCTCGTGAGCAGGTTTGATGTCCCTCTGCACAGTGTTCCCATAGTCTATTCTGTTGATGATGACAGCCAACCTCCTTACCAATGTCTCTTTCATCTGTGAGTGGAGTTTTGTTTGTATTCTGCTTTGTCCCACGTATTTATCCCCTTTAGGATGCAAACAATCAGAGGCAACATGTCTTTGCTCTCATAATTCCAACATGTAACACCCACCATCTCATGGAAGAAAGACTGGCTGTTTCACAGCCATCCAGAACATATTCATGTGGGGACATGAGGCGTATTCATAAAGGATGTCGGAAATACATCGGCAGCGTTCTCTGCCCCCGAATTCACATTATTTTCTTCTTTTCCTTATTCATAGACGTTCATTCGAAAAGATGCACCAGGTGAAAACGGAGGAATGGTCCATTGCCTTCGCTCCCTGAAAGTGGATTTACGCCAGCCCTGTGCTGGATTGGAAATATCACTTATCCAGGTTGTAAAAGGGATAGATCACAGTTTTGTGGGCATTCGCAAATTTCCAAGTCAAACCACACCTTGGAATGCCCACTTTTACACCCTTTCAGAGGAATTTACAGCTGCAGAGATTTCTGCATTTGAAAATGGGTTTACACCTTCCAGGAATCCCTTTGTGAATTCTTGGCAGCCCTTAACAAGGTTACATTTGTGAATAAAGCTATTTTTATGGCTGAATTTACCTTTGTGAACACCAATTAATGGTATTTCACACATTGTTAGCTTATGCATGTTCTCCTTATCTTAGAGATGTGAAGTCTGCGTATTACATTGTTCCTTGAGTTTCCATTTTTCTTTGTAGGAATATGATTTATTTTAAATGTTTGTTCCTCCTAAACATACATTATGGAAATGTCAACTATTGCAATATTTCCCGCAATTTCTTTACCACTTGTACCAGCTGTCAGATTTGCAAATAAATGTGAGCAATACATTACAAGACATAGGGCCAGATGTGTCAAAGTGTTCAGCGATCGCAAAAACTGCATTTTGGTATATAACAAATCCAATTTGCGATTCGGTAACTTGTTACCGAATCGCAAATTGGAATTGCGACTACATACCGATTCGGTATTGGGAAGGGGCGTGTCAAGGGCGTCCCTTCCTAATACGGAATCGCAGAGCTATGTAGGATTGTTTTGTGACCGTGAATGCGGACGCAAAACAATCGCAGTTACCACCAATTTCAAATTGGTGGTAACCCATTCGCAAAGGGGAAGGGGTCACCACCAATTTCAAATTGGTGGTAACCCTTCCCCTTTGTGAGTGCATGCAAAAACGTTTATTAAGAGCAGGCAGTGGTCCCGCGGACTACTGCCTGCTCTTAAAAAATGAAAAGGAAACTTTTCATTTTTCATTTTTTAACACATCTTGTTTTCCTTTAAGGCTGCATTTAAAAAAAAAAAAGATTGCTTTATTGAAAAGTAATCACAGACATGGTGGTCTGCTGAGCCCAGCAGGCCACCATCCCTGTGACTGTAGCCATTCGCAATGCCTCGTAAATTGCGACCTCCCTCATGAATATTAATGAGGTAGGTCCATTTGCGAGCCGTTGCGAATTGCAGTATGACACTCCTGGAGTTTCATACATTCCAATAGCGATTACTTAATTGCAATTCACAAAAATTCACAATTAGGTCATCGCTATTGGATAAAATGATACATCTGGCCCATAGTTATCAATGATCATTTTATTTGCACTGCATTTCTCTCCCCAGTCCTCCATTACACACCAGGGATTATACACATTAACTCATCCACTGGATTTTATAAGTATACAATTTACAGAGTGCAGTTTACGTACATTATAATCAGTGCGTTAAGTGGGTTGAAAAAAGGTGGGAGGTCCCAGAAAAAGGTATGACCATAGAAGCTTACCGATCAGTCCTTTCCAGGAGGCGTGGTCTGTGTAATTATGTGGGTGGCTTAAAACTTGTGAACTAAAGTCCTGTGCTTGTCACGTGGCCGATGTTTGTGTTCCTCTCTGTGAGTTTTCTCTTATTGCATCCAGGCATATTACACACAATGCATACACCTAAAATAAGGAAGAAATATTGGCTTTGTCAATGCTTGTTAGCTGTTGCAGATAAATAACACTGATTTTGTTGTGAATAATTGGAATTCAAATGTCTCAATTTTAAAAACATGAGACTGTGAATTAAACACTTCTAAGCCTTTGTAGCAACCTTCAGAGTGTCTCAGACATTCCCAATCTCCACTTCACAGCGCTTTACTCTTCAGTCTCTCAAACTAGACACCCCTGTTTTTTCCCATCTTTCTGAAAGCCTGTAACTTCTGTCTCATATGTCATCCCATTCCTCTTCAACACTGCCTTTTCACTCTCTCCTTCTGCATGTACTTCTTTTTTTAGGGTCGAGCCTGCGTCGCGTGTGCTTCCGCATGCGTTTATGCTAGCGAGACGCTTTAGGAATTAAAAAGGGCTCGGAGCCCCGTCCACATCTGGTCAGTGTCTTTCATTGGTTCGTGGGCTTGCCTGTTAGAATCTGCTTGATTTCATTAGTGGAAGGTACGCATACGTCATGCCTTTTCCGGTGGTTAGCCCTCCTCGAGCGCATCGACCAAGTACAGAAAACATACAAGGCTTCGCTGTTTTCCGTCCGGTTCGTGGACTACTTTTTCTCTATTTTTGCAGCGCGATCTCGCTTGGCAGAAGTCGAGCGCTTTGCATAATATCGACCCTGTTACACAGTTAATTGCACTTTTCCTGGTTACGTACATAATTGCACTTTTGCCGATAGGTTTCATTACGAGTGAAAAGTCCGGTTAGGAGTGTACAACGCTATTAGTTCTAACACGAGCAAACGCGAGAACCGTTGCATTGCAAATGCTTGTTAATGTCTATTAGTACACCTCCTCCCCTCCCCCCCTCAAGGATAGAATCATCAGTCACCTGTAGGCAGTATATTTCCATCTCCTTTGGAAGTGACCATATTTTGACAGCTGTATATCTCCTTCACACACTTTCCCCCAATTACAATTGAAAAATATACAACCACATCTCTATGCGCTCTGCAGAGAGGCCAAGGACTGGATGTGCATATAGTCTACACACCTTTATGAGCCAATGACTGGCACTGTGAGGAACTCTCACTTACCTTCACTTTGCACCTCTCAGTCGTCCGCCATCATAAACACCTACTCACAGCTTAAACTCCCCTGAAAGCTACTGAGTTCGAAGTAGGCGCTATACTTGAGTCATAAATTGCATAAACAAGCAACAGAAACACGTCCTGAAAAAAGCAGAGACTCGTGGAATGAAAAATGAGGTGAAACGTGATAGGTAAGCAGGGATTACACAGCTCACATGGACGACATTACACCTTTTTACTGCTATAGTTGATCAATCGATCAGTGTTTTACAAGTAAAGGTAAGGACAGGATCATAGAGCCGGACAAAAACCCTTTCAAAGCCTGTTTTTGATTACTGCCGGGTCTGAGAACCGTCAGGGCCCGCCTCACTTAAAGCTCTTGTGGAATTGTTTCTGGCTCCGGGTACTGACCGGTAATTTACGCATACAGGATTTAGGAGGCCTGGGTCACAATTATGCCCGGGAAATGTTTTGTGACTCGGCCCCATGATGCGCAAAAATGATGCATGCATCTCCCAGCAGCCAATCTGATGACGCGCCCCCAGGTGGGCGAGCCATTAGAGGAAAGGCCCCTGCGCAGATGTGGACGCTGGCCCAGACCTTGCTGTCTCCGCAGGCTCCGCTTTGCGTTTGGAACAGTATCAAATGAAGTAATTGCGTGCAATTAAAAGAAACGGGATTATTAAAACATTGATTTGCATTTGGCAATCGCATCTGAAGCAGAACGTCTGGCCACGTGCGTATCTTCAATCAGAATGATTGATTAGCGGCGCATTTCTGGGGACGTTGCACATTCCTTCTTCCAGGCAAGTTTTGGAAACTTGCAGTCGGCGCCAGCGAGGGCTGTCTGATCCTCGGGTGCTTTTTAAATTGTTTCAGGACAAGTAATTCCATGGGTGTGCTTCGAAGTCGAGTCTCCCTGGCTGATTTCAGTGACGGCGAGATGGCTTCTCCATTTCCTATATTTTCAGGTGTATGGATGTGCCCAATAAAAGTGGCACGTGGGACCCCCTGGGTGCCTACTTAGAAAGTGACAGGAACCTCCCCCCCCCAACCTCGATCCATCTGCCTGCCCCCTTTCAGCTTGGAATGAGGTTGGCACAGGAGTGGTATGGCCAACCCCTGCTGCAGATGGCTGGAAGCCTCCCGGAGTGTGGATTAGGTGCATCTGAGGTTGGGCACAGTGCCATCTGGTCTGGTGCCCAACAGCATCTGCAGCCAACCCCCTGCTACACACAGTCATCGTCCATGCACTGCTCGGAGTAGCCACAATGTCTTTCGTGAGGTCAGGTACTGTGCAGGGGCGGTTCTTCCGGTAGGGCAGAGGAGTGTTGCCCCCTTCCCCCCCTAAACCTCCCCGTCCCTCATCCCCCCGGACGGCAGCAGGAGCTGCAAAACCTTTACAATAAAACGATAATAAACTGTGTTTATTATTGCTTTCTTGTAAAGGGGCGGGCCACAGGGTTGACGAGCAGTGAGGGGGAGTGCACAGCACCCCCCCCTCAGTGCGCATGTATGTTTGGCCGGCTGTCTCAGGCTAGCCAAACACACATGCGCAGTAGGCTCTCTCTAGCTCGGCACTGTGTTGCAGTCACAAGCTCCCAGCCTGCCTGGGAGCGCCCTGGCTGGGCACTCCCAGCCAATCCTGACGCTGCTCTGAGCAGTGTCAGGATTGGCCGCAGGGCAGGCTGGGAGTCTGTGCCTGCCTGAAGCAGAGGAGACAGAGGAGCAGGGACATGCAGGTAATTATTATTTTAAAAAAATAATAATTTAAGGTTTATTCCCCCCTACCTCGCCCTCATTCATCGTCCCACCCCTTCCACGCGCCACGAGCCGTGACTGGTACTGTGCCCAATTTGCATGCAATTGAACCCACACTGTGCAAAGCGTGTCATCATGCATGGCAGTTGTTTGCCACGTCACACCCTGCCCCACCCTCCATCCCACCCAGACTAGTTGCTACAGACCTTAGGTCATGTACAGAGGTCTATGGGTGCAGGGCCTGACCATAGGCCTCGCACAGAGGCACTGATCCCAGGACCTTGCATATGGTCATGTGCTCTGCATTTTTATGCATTCTCAAATCTGCAGCCAGAAAAAAAAGTTTTACAAATTGCACTTTTAAAAAAAAAATGAGGATCCCCGTACATGCTTGCAGATTCAAAGAACCTGAATTTGAATTAATGAATTCAGTACACAACGTCCACCGAGGGGATCTGTATATCTGCAGGTGGGTCGGTAACTTCCACTTGAAAAGTGAGGGCTTTTTCATTATTGGACGCTAGGTTTGCTCTTTTGGCCCTTACAGCAGCATCCTCAGGGTCAGCACTTGCCCCTGCTGTCTTTTTTTGCTCTTAAGACACTCCCTAGCATGGTTTCTGCCTCTAATCCCGTAAAGGTCACCATAAAAAAAGACTTTCAGCTGCTTCCAGCCAGTTAGATCATTTTGATTCATGAATCCTCCGAGGAATGTGGATGCTGTCTTGAAAGAAGAATAAATGTCCCTACATCCAATTAGATTTGTTTATTTTCCCAATTGTACAGCAATGAATCATTTTTGAATACTCTGTGGATCTAGTTCCTTGGAACATCCACAAATTATGGATTTGGTTAACCATTCAAAGCCTGCCCAACACTTTTTTGTAACATATACATCTTAAAAAAACACCTGAACAGGCTTTCATCAAGTAACCAAAAGGCCATAATTTGGGCATAGTTCTGGTTTCATGTCAAGTTTGGTGTAATTCTGCCCAGTGGTTTTGCAGTAATAGACAGCAAACATTCTTATGAGAGTTACAATGGGAAAAAGCAACTTTTTGACCCTTTTCTCTTAAATGTCCTTACCCATTCCTCGGGTAGCGCTCTATGAATCACGACATCCCAAAACGTAGCCACTTGTGCTGTTTGATTGATAAACTTCATGTAGGTTTTCCATCCCACACCAAAGTTATTAGCACGCAAAACAAATCCTTCAATGGAAAATGAGACCTAACCGTGACTATGCAGTCTATGTCGCCAGAATGTTTCCTTTGTGAAGGGAGGTTTTGGTAGTCCTGATTCAAGATTTGATTGGTGCTGCTGTCAGAAAAGAATAGAAGAGAGAGACAGAGGTTAAGGAGCTGTGGAGGTCAGAGACTTTCTAACATTAAGAGGGTTACAGAGTATTGGCCAAAGAGTTGAGTGTGGGTATTAAAGGTCTAATGTGAAGTTAAATGTTATTGGGTCCTGTGGTTTGAGACCTAATTCAGTAGTATTGGCTCATTCGTCTCATTTAGTAAACACAGTTTCCAAGACAATATGCAAGACCTATACAAAGATGGATCGAGAGATTCATGCTGTGGTCAAAGAGTACAAAGATCTTGGTGAGACCTCACTATTGATTCCTTTTGAGTTCCCAGACAAGGTGTGCGATTGGTGTCATCTTTAGACATCACAGGATTTTATCTAGCTTTTGACATAGATTTTTGTTTCATGTTGATTGATTACCTTCCATATGACAGGAAGTTACTCGGGCTTGTAACTCGGATTGCTATTTGAATTTCTGTACTTTATGTTTAAGTGTGATAGTTTGCTATTGGAAATGATGGCTCATATCAAAGGGTTCAGTTGCCCTTGTTGCAAATTAAGGGATTTTTACATGAATGAGTCAACCGGTTCATAGCCTCATATAACCCACAGTAAATAGTCTCATTGAATGAACCAACAGAGTAAAAAAGGACGTGTTAGTTGTGTGCCGATGGACTGTTCAGCAGAATGGTGCTGGAAGAAATGTTGTGAGTGTAGGAACATGGTTTTGCAAGCATCCACTGGACGAGCCTTTCTTTGTGGGGCGAGATCAGCCTCGGTTTGTAATCCTGGAAAACTGACTTAAAGTTAAGCTGTTGTAGTTTATCGAAAGCATGTAGGGGAGAAGCATTTGAAGTATGAGTATACAATGCTGCGGCCCTTTCTCGGTGACCTGCAAGAGGCGGAATTAATTCAATAAAATGTGAGGTTTATGTGAGAGATTCTAATGAGGGACACCCTATACTGACAGTGTTTATGGGCTGTGTTTGACAATCTTCTCTGTGCTGGTGTCAATGCAGTACATATACAGGTTGTTGTGGGTAAATTTACTTTGTTGTATGCTAAACAAGGGGAGTGTCAGACTTTAATGTTGTTGGTAGCAGCCACCTCCTCATCAACTGGGTGACCTCAGCTGTCTGCAAGATAAGGGTCAGTGACAGCCAGCGAGGGAATCCAGGGAAGGATGGCTGAAAGGGACAAGGGTAGAGGGAAAAACATGCTCGTCCCTTCATCACTGTCAACAGGTGTTCTGGACTGTTCTTTCATTTGTTGATGTCAGCTGGGGTTTGAGTCAGGGCATCTATGTCACAAACCCCTTCCTCCTGGAAAGGAGAACAAAATAAAGGAGTTCAAATATTCCCCTGAATTGAAAGCAGATGTGTTACCAGTATCCAGTTTCTTGCAAAATGGCCTCAGCACCACAGTGCTCAGACAATAATCCTGGGATGGTGTCACACTCACCTGAGCTTGTTGACTGCTGTAACATTGTGCATCCCCTTGGTGTTAGTAGCTCTGAGTGACATCGCATGTTGTTCACCCCACAGGAAGATCTTGACTGCAATGTCTGACTAACTCCTTGAGTGAACCCACCCTGGTCTGTTGTTGTATGACACAGTGGTAACATTGCCTTGTCTGATTTCCACTGCTGCATCCCCCTCCAGGGCAACAAGCACCCCCAGAGCCCTCCCGGCAGTCTCCAGTTCAATGTATGCCTTACCTTCTTGTGAAACTGACAATCCCGTAGAGCCTTCAAGCCCAGGACTGCCTCCCACCAGTGCTTAATTTGTGCTTATTGTTTCCGGTGCTGACCACCGGCACTTATTTTTGAGGGCCGGCGCCTATTCTTCGGCCTCAAGCATTTGCTGCGAGCAAAAGACACATATGGGAAAGAAGGAGGAAGAGAAAAACGAAAAAGTGTCACAAAAGTAAAAAGCTGAAAGCTGCAAAAGTGAGCTAAAAGGGCAGGGAGTGGCTGTAAATGGATTGAAGAGGCCCGAGATGGCTTCACGATTACGCTGCCACAGCATTCCATGCTTGCACATTTAATTGCAGCAGCCGCGTGTTTAAGAGAAGGGTTTTGGGCACCAGCATGTTTTTATTTACAAATTAAGCACTGCCTCCCACCCCATACCAAGGCCATCTGTCATAATTATCTACGGTGAAGGTTGCACTAGGAGAGGTCCTGATTGCAGAAGCTGTGACCCCACTCACCAGCTCGACTTTCTGCCCAGCTTATCCCAGCATTCAAACTAATTCACTCATGGAAGTCTTGAGAGGCCAGTGCCCCAGATTCCTAGATGAAGCCTTGACTAATGAATGAACTACTACAAAGGTTAACTCCACGCACCCCTTGCACCTGCAAGTGCAAAGTCGTGCAGTAGGACTGGGAATCTTCTCTATTCTCGAAGTGCCCCCCATCGCCACATTTAAGTCTGCCCTGAATCTGGCCTGCTCCAGCTTCGACCAGTTGATTAGACGCCTGAGTTCCCTCTGTACAGAACTCATTCTTTGCACAGGCGCTGTACAGAATGCGTTGATGGAGGTTGCCCCCGCTTTCTGTGCGAGCCTTCTCTCTGCTTTGAACTATGGCAGCTAAACTCCTCCAGTACGCTATGCAATGCTCCCCGTTCAGCTACAAAGCGTTACATTCCTCCCTCTGCTCAGGTCAGCACCTCCTCCCATCCTGCAAGGGCCCTGCTAACACTTCATGTCATGTTAGTAAGGAGAGGTAGGTTTGTGTCATTGCCTTACCACGTGAAGAGTCATATTTGTTTTAAAGTTTTTTCAACGCTTTTACTGTGCACAAAACTAGCTCGTTTGTGTAATGCATCTAATTACACGGATGGCTCTGCTTATCTCTACGAAAGATATGTCGTGCATAGTCATAGATGTCACACGTGAGGTATAGAAATATTACACATTCCAAAACCCTCGAGATGTCACACATGATCACGCTGAAAACCTGCCGGTCAAGCATGGACGTCAAGTCACCGAAATACCAGGGGTAGCAGAAGCGACATTACATGACCTTTGACCTCCACTATCATTCATGCACACATTTACACACAAATTCACACTTACACACTCTCTCTCACATAAACACACTCAACCCCAAGCATGCACACAATATCCATTTAAAAACATTGTTTACTTAGCCCAGCTGCCATGGAAAGGCAGAGTCCAGCTAATTGTACCCCATTTTTATTACACTCATAGTGAATAATATATCATTATTCACTATTAGTATCATACAAAAATTGACAGTAAACAAATAGAGTGCAGCAACTGACGCGCATAAGCACGAGCTGTTCCTGGCACTGAATTTGCAACCTCTGATGCCACGGGTCGCAAACGCAGTGACAGGGGTCGCAAGGGGCAAGCCAAGGGTCACAGCTGCGACCCCTGGAGACCCCTAAATGACGTCCATGCGGTCAAGGCGGCCCCTGCGGCTTATTTAAAGCCAGCTGCCTTCTCGGTATCCCTGTAGGGACGTTAGCGTCAGGGATCCGTTCCCTTGCCGCCCCCCCACCCCCAACTCCTCCATCCCCCGTGAAGGGCGGGGGGTCTCGCTGTGGGGCAAAGAGGACAAAGTCAATCGATTCGTAGAGCAAATGAGGCGAGCGAGACGCTGCTTCTGAGTCGAATCAGCGGAGAAAAATACCTCCTTCAAAATATCTTAAATAAACACTAGGTGGCGCCCTTGGGCTGGAATCTATAAATAGAGTACAGTGAATCAGCACTTTTAGGGAACTTTCCTTGCTGTGTTCTGTGATCGGTACGTCTTGTTAATTTATTTCCGAAGTTGAGTTTTTAGGGCAACGGTCTACCGATAGCATAGGGCAATAATGTATTTCATTGCAATTCTGAAAGAGATAACTAAACACAAGTGCAGTGCTGCAATTGTTAAATATGCTCAGTTGTCCCTTTTCCTTGTGCTTCAGCCAGTTCTTGTTTTGTCAACAAAACATTGCATTTTGGGACCTGTAGTTCCATATTTGACATTGAAAGGATAAGCTCAAAAACTGCAGTAATTTTTGCATCTTAGACAGGACTGGCTGGAACCGTTCGACAGTTGCAAGCTGGGTAGGATAACGTGAAAACATAAAAGGCAAGAATGAACATCATTTTTTGTCAACATTTTCTTTACATCCTTTAAAGCCCATCACACATTTTGGCTCATATGCTTGCAGCATTTTTCAGTTCCACATTTGGGATCTATTTTAAGAAAACGTCGATTGTGGGCAATTTTTTAAAATATATTCCTCTGCCCCACAATCTCACTTGGAATGTTTGAGTTTCTTGCTGTGACCCGACAGTGGTCTAGTGTGATAACATGTACAGCACTCCAGCAAATTAGCTTTGTCTATATTTGTGAGTTCCCTCAATTCTCATAACATTTTTAAAGGTGTTATAAAATATTTGTAAGAAAATATTTGTCGTTTTGAGGAGACCAAAACAATTGTTGTACACGGGAGTGAGGACATTATTTAAAAGTATGAAGACCATTGGTGTAGAGGGCGTGTGGCACTGGGTTGTACACAGCAACATAGAACTTTAGTTACATTGGCAGCTAAAACTGAAAAGGAACAGCTGTTTTCTTGGAGCCAAGCACCTGCTACACAGTGCAGTTGTGGACTCTTGCCTCGTGCCCTGCCTCTTAATCAGGGCCACTGGAATTATGCAGCAGGAGAGAGTCAAATCATGCAGCAGAGGAGTAATTATGCGGCAAGAAAAGGCAGATTATGCGGCATAGTGCAGCACATTTTTTAATAGTATGACTTCGTTTCTTCATCATTTGTTTACTTGGGAACTGTCTGGACATTGGCTGCACTTCATTAGTGCCAGTTTAACACCTGAACATAGCAATAAGCATCAGAAAGTTGACCAGTCCACCTTTGCTAAAGGGCCTTCCATTGTGCGGCAACACTCATTGCTGCATTTTTTGTAGCTTTTGAACCGTTTGAGCTAGAAACTATTTTCTTGTTAAAAACTGCAGATTATGAGGCAGATGATGGATTATGTGGCAAAAATTGCAGTGGCCGCACAATTGCATAATTCCAGTGGTCTTGCTCTTAATGTATGAGCCATACTCAACCAACCAAATGCACTAGAGGTCGAGAGTCAGCCTCTGACTGTTGCTTATGTGTCACCAAGGCACCACCACAGACGGGAAGAGCAGTGAAATCACCGCTCTATACATCTCTTGATTCAGCTTGGGAAGGGTCCGCGCCATGAACTTTCCAGAGCAGTTCCGTCCAGAGATGGAGGACTGAGCTACTGAAGTCTACTCTGGACCTCCTCTGTGCCTGCCTGGGCAGAGCAACCTCCTGAAGACCTTACTGCATGATGTCTCCAGGCCACCATTGACCCGGGGAGACCTGAGCTCCATCTCTAAATCATGGCCCCTCCATGCCTACCTTGGGTAGTGCAGTGGGCTCTGAGGACCCAACTGCATGACCTCTCCTGTCTACTTTTAACATGCACAGGACGCAGCTCCTAAACTCCCTCCTGCATGACCCCTCTGGACCAGCCTGATCTGGGATGAAGATTTGATTTTCTCCCTCCAGGCTGCCCTCTACCTGGACAGAGTGACCTCCTCAGGCCCATTCTGCATGGCATCTTCAGACCACAATTGACCAGGGAGAAACTGATGTACTATATTCCTTTATACATAACTTTGTCATGCGTACCTTGACCTAAGTGCATTGAGCTCCTGAGAGCCATCTCCTAGAACTCATCTCCCAAATGACCTCTCCAGACTGGCCTGGTCTCAAATGGAGATGTGATTTTCCGAAGGGCCACCCGCATGGTCACGCCAGACCTCCGACTGGAGACTTGAGACTTCAAGGATAAAGTGTTTCCTGAAGACCCTACTGCCAGGGCTTAGCCTCAGGTAGGCTGTTTGGGGTGTTACACCCCCTTATAAATGTATATTCTGATAAATAGTCGGGTGCAGGTGCTCTCAGTCAGGTATAGTAAGGTGTCTGTCAGATTTCACAAGGAATTTTTACGTACACCAGACAAAAAAGCACAGACTCTCTTTCCCTATGTTTTGAAGGTCCTTGAAAAGGTTGGTTACTTTACAAAATACTGCATTTCCTCACTTAGTGCCCCTACCAATACGCATTCCTCTTCCTTTCCACTGCCCCTAAGCCCACCTCATGCACTCCGCATGTTCTATAATATATTTTAACCTTATGTGCCAGCCTGATTGTTGGAAAATGTGAAGATCAGCCCCCCAATAGTACTGACCTAGTTACACCCCTACCCAAAGCATGATCTCTCCAGGTCTCCATCTACCTGGGTGAAGTGAGCTCCCTAGGACTCTGCTCCGTGTGTTTCTCAGTCCACCAATGACCTGGGAATGACCAATCTCCTAATCATCCTGCCGTGTTACATTTCTGGACCAGCCTGACCTGGTGGACCTATCTTCTAAAAACCCTGCTGCATTACTTCTGCAGACCACCCTGGTCATGGGTGCAGGGAGAATCCTGGGCCACCCTGCATGATCTTTCCAGCCTACCGTAGTCCTGAGACGAATTGAGCTCCTAAAGCCCGCACTGCATCACCTCTCCAGACCAACCAGACCATAGTTGAGTCTGATCTCTTTACAAGGTATTTTCACGTTACACAGTGCTTCATTTGAGCCAGTGGTTTCCAGTGCTCAACACTGGCACTTAATTGACAGCACAAGCACTAAGGACAGTTTCCACAATGTCCAATTTTGGAATGAGCACAAAAAGTTGTTTAATAATTCTCTATGTATTAATAATGAGTAACACCAGCTGCACAAGCCATTCTCATAGCTTTGGGGGCCTGGAATAGTCTGAGTTGTCGCACTTGCAGGAGTGTGATGGTTAGTAGTTGTGTTGGTAAGTGTCATTGCCAGCGTCAGCAGGAGCAATGGGTGGTGCACGCTACAGTGGCCTCCTGACGAGGGCCGGGCACTTCTATTTTTACAAATTAAGCACTGACCTTATGTCTACAGTACAGCCTTGTCTGGGAGGACTGGCCTTCTAAGAGTCCTGCTGCATGACCTGTGCAAGCTAACCATGACCCCGAGTGGGGATCTGATCTCCTGAAGGCCCACCTTCGAGACCTGTCCAGTCCATGCCACACCTGACCTGACCGATTCCCAGAAATCCTCATTGTTGGATGTTGCTTCTCGGTGCCCCTGGCAGGCCTTCTCGTCTCCCTTCCCAACAGCATCATCTGCTCCAAGTTAGCTCCTGGGTCCTCTTGCGGTTACTGCAATCAGCATAAAGGAAACTGCTTTATCCATTTAAAATGAAATGCTGTCATGAAGCTGTCTGACCCCTCTGCGAAGGGCCAGACAACTGTTTTTATGTTGGGTGAGGTTGTTACTAGCAACAGCGCTAATAAAAGCCGGGCCAGAAGAGTTTCTCTGGAGTTCGCTGCATGAAATGACTATCTGGGAACTGTTAGTAATAGCACTTTCATATTTTGTCAATTCATCTTGGCAAATTAGCACATTTTCTCCTGTTTCCGCTGAGAATTCTTTATATGTATGATGAGATTTTTCACTTGCAGGCGAGCTCTTACTCTGTGTACCTGGCCAGGTGCAAATGCCGAAGAAACTTCCACACAAACCAATTGTTTTCACAGTTCAGCCTTAATCCAACCGAAAGAAGCATTAGAAAGATTTTACATCGTTTTGAATCTTTCCAAAAGTCTAGCGTTTCAAACATGTGTGTGGCTTGAATGTTGCGTTTGTGGGACTCTAACATAGATGGTGCTTAACCCAGGAGTCTTTTCTCTCTCCTTTGTTTGTCATGTTAAGAAAATCACAAACAAGTGCCGTACTGAGGCTCACTGGTAACCTCCTAGACAATAATCCTTGGACAGGAAGTGACGTAGAAGCACATGGGCGCTCTCTGCAGTACAGCCAATGCAACAACAGCAGAGGAACCCGATGCCCACAGACTACCAATGAGGAGCGAGCCACACCGGATAGCAGACAAATGAAAGGAGCCAATGGGGAGGAAGGAAAGCTCTACGAGCATGGCACAGGAGGAGTCCCACAGAAGTGCACCTGGAGGAAAAGGGCAATGCGCGCTCAGAAGCAGAGATGGTGTCAGCAACCAGAACAAGCATTTACAATGCAGCGGGTCTCGTGTTTGCTCATGTTAGAGCTGATCGCGTTGTAAACTCCTAACCCGACTTTTCACCTATCGGGTAAAAGTGCATTTATGTACACAACCCGAAAAAGTGAAATTAACTATGTAAAGCGCTCGACTTCTGCCAAGCGAGATCGCGCTCGTAAATTAGAGAAAAAGAAGTCCACGAGCCCGATGGAAAACAGCGAGCCTCGCATGTTTTCTGTACTTGGTTGCTGCGCTCGAGGAGGGCTAGCCACGGAAAAGGCATGACGTATGCGTGCCTTCGACTAATGAAAGCAAGCAGATTTTATTATGCAAGCCCACGAACCAATAAAAAACACTGACGTGAAGTTGACAGGGCTCCGAGCCCTTTTCTAAATACAAAAGCGTCTCGCTGCGATACGCATGCGCGAGCGCATGCAACGCAGGCTCGACCCTAAAAACAAGCATTTGAAATGCAATGGGTCTCGCGTTTGCTCGAGTTAGTGCTATTAGCGTTGTGAATTCCCAAATGGACTTTCCTTGCCACATAAATTGAAAATGAAAAGTAAAACAGTTGACATAAGCAAGCCGATTCAAAGCGTCATGGCTGCCTGGAGCGTGAGCGTGAAGGAGAGACACAAAAGGAAAAAGAAGTTTGCTTGCAGTCAAAGCTATCGGCAAAAGTGCAATTATCCATGTAACAGGGTCGATGGCCAGGGCGGTAACAAAACTGCCCCAAGGAGGGACAAACGTAAAGCATTTGCCAATGATAACAAAGGATTTTTGAAAGGCAAGCCCATGAACGAGTGAAAGTGATGGACGTGCAGTGGGCGTGGTTAAAAGCCCACAGATAGATTACAACAGGCTAGAGCGCTTGTGCGCTCAACCTAAAAATTGTTTCTGGTACCTCAACGGTATCATCGGTTGTAGAAAAAGCTTTTTCTCAGAGCAGGTGTATTTTACTCCACACTAGGTGTGAGGTATGCCTCAAAAGGTGTGCCTTCCTCCGGGCTTAATGGTTTATTCATGAATTTCCATGATTAAGATTTGCTTACTCATGCTTTCCATCAGCAAGCAAATCATATTGGTAGACACTCCTGACCGCAAATGCTTTGTCTGGGAGGCCTGTGTATTAAGGTGCAACTCACATCTAAAGTAGGAATAAGTTGTAAATACTTGCAGGGAAACCTTTGTGAATTGAGCCCAAAAAGACATTCAGAAATCTACACTTCGAGGTTTACAATTATGCTTGAGTGGAAATTTGCAATCTTTTGGTTTTGTGAAGATTTCCAAAAGTACTCCTGGAAAGGTGCAAGAGCTGCTGCGTTTCATCCACAATCATAAACAACTTCTGTTATTCCCCATTTATCTTGGGTTTCAGCCATCCCAGTTGTGTCAGTGCACATAAATTACCTTTGTGCATGCAAAATTAGCTCTGTGTCTGCGCAGTTTGTTTCTCCACGAGGAACATGTAGTCACCATGAAGAAACCTCTTCCCTGACTCCTCCCCAATGCTGGGGAGTTCCCTGCACATTCCATGGATAGTCATCCCTTTAAACGTGGGAGGCTTTCCTATAGTCAGTCAAACGTTTCTGAAGAGGCTTATGCTGTGGTTTTCGTCACTTGCTATGCACTGCTCAAGCATCTCAGTTAAAAATAAAAATTCAAGAGTTACATTTTTATTTGCACATTGAGGGGGTGATTACAACTTTGGCGGGCGGCGGAGGCCGCCCGCCAAAGTTCCCCCAACAGAATACCGCTACGCGGTCAGAAGACCGCCGCGGTTATTCTGTGTTTCCCGCTGGGCTGGCGGGCGACCGTCAGAAGGCCGCCCGCCAGCCCAGCGGGAAACCCCTTCCCACGAGGAAGCCAGCTCCGAATGGAGCCGGCGGAGTGGGAAGGGTGCGACGGGTGCAGTTGCACCCGTCGCGATTTTCAGTGTCTGCATGGCAGACACTGAAAATCTTTTTGGGGCCCTCTTACTGGGGGGCCCCACGACACCCCTCACCGCCATCCTGTTCCTGGCGGTCAAAACCGCCAGGAACAGGATGGCGGTGAGGGGGTCGGAATCCCCATGGAGGATTCCTCAGGGCAGCGGAAAACCGGCGGGAAACCGCCGGTTTTCCGTTTCTGACCGCGGCCATACCGCCGCGGTCAGAATGCCCTTGGGAGCACCGCCAGCCTGTTGGCGGTGCTCCCACGGTTGTTGACCCTGGCGGTCAATGACCGCCAGGGTCAGAATGACCCCCTGAGTTTTATGCAGTGGGTTGGCACAGTGATGGCCAAAGGGTGTTCAAGAGCCGGGAATCTCTCAGTTGCCAGCTGTCAGCTATTAATGCATGGTTGGTGCATTGTTGCTTTGTTGATTTGCGTCATGATAGCAAAGTACAAAATGCTGCAACATCTGGCACAAAATGACAAGCAGTAAGTCAATGTGGCCATTCTGAAATCAGGGTTTCTCGTTCTACCTTTTATTATTAAATACCAACACTTCGCCCTTCTGTTTCTCTTTTAACATTTTGACCTCACTATGAAACATGTTCTTGTCAGGGCACATTTTGGAAAATACCGTGTGTCAGTCAGTGTTGGGCTGCTAGAAGGGATGTGGCTGTTTTTTCAGAACAGCCTCAGTCTCACTGAGCAGGTGTATTCCAAAATTTAGATTTCATGTGTAATATACTCAACAAATTACAATGATTTGGAACTTGGGAAAAGAGAATAAAATAGACCCTATTCTGGATTCTCTGTGGTCTCACTCGATGGTATAGGCAGTTTTGTCTAAAATTAGGCCTGGCCGTAAAACTCTCCTCCGTTTGCAGAATTCAGCAACTCCATGTTCTGCGGAGAATGCCAAACTCAACAACGTACTGGAGTTTTTTTTCAGTTTGCACACTCCTGATGTCATTGAGCGCGCTGGAAGCGTGACAAGAGGCTTCCTGGACACTCACAGGCGAAAATTAGATTTTGTAGCCACCCACGAGATTTTGCAGCTGATAGCCTGGCTTTAGGCCCTTGCCACCGATTTCCGACACTTCTTTTTTTTCGTAGGCGAGTGTGAGTAAGCGCGATCGACTGTGGCTGGAGAAGATTCTCTCAGCGAGAAGCAGCTAAATCTCCTCAAAAAGACAATTTGGAGTTAACATCCTTCTCCAATGGACCATTCACATTGGGTTTTTGTGCGAGGATGAGTACTTTTTACATTTTCATTTTTTTTCAACAAGAGGAAGTGCCCCAGTGACTCCAACTTCCTGTTCCTGTCCAGCAGGCTCCTACCAGTGCTTTGTCCATCTCCTGGTCAATTTTCATTTGGATTTAGAGCTGGAAGGATCACTCTTCTTGTCTGCTGCATATAAACCATTGGACTTAAGTACTTTATATTTGAGATTACACAAGTAAGTAAAAACATTCTATTATAAGAGTGTTCTACAACGTGTTTGTTTGATAGAAGGCATGCACCAGGATTTATTTGTACTTTTGTTCGGTTTTTAGGTCGAGCAAACCAGCGCTCTGACCTGTTGTAAGTATTGCGGGCTTTTAACCACGCCCACTGCACACCTATCACTATCACACGTTTGTTGGCATGCCTTTAAAAAATCATTTGTTATCATTGGTAAATGCTTTATGTTTGTCCCTCCTTGGGGAGGTTTTGTTACCACCTTGGACATCAAACTTGTAACATGGATAATTGCATGATTGCAGATACGTTTGACTGCGAGCAAACTTATTTTTCTTTTTTGTGTCTCTCCTTCCCATTCATGCTCATGGCGGCCGTGGCACTGTGAATCGGCTTGCTTATGTCAACTGTTTTACTTTTCATTTTCAATTTATGTGTCAAGAAAAGTCCAGTTAGGAATTTACAACACTAATAGCTCTAACTTGAGCAAATGCGAGACCCATTGCATTGCAAATGCTTGTTCAAATTTATTGTGGTGGGTAGCCTACAGTTTCAGTAGGGGCCTAGTTATTGATTTGCTTGTAATTTTTCTCCTTTAAAGAAAAAATGTTGCACAGTTCAGTACATTTTCTCCATGTTTTTAATAAAGGGGCCTTCCAGCTGTAGGCACAGGCCAGTACTAGTCATGGGTACATGATGAAACAACTGTTTTTGTGGTGTCTGCTGAAATGAAGCATCATTTAGATCATGGCATTGTATTGAATTACAAAATGTTGTTTGGCGGTATTTCATGCTTTTTTCTGCAAACAGTGTATGGTGGGGTAATATATTTGATGCCTTTGTAGGATGTGTGATGTTGTTCATTTTAGGCATTGATGACTTAATGCTGTTTATTCTCCTGTGTTACCTATGCCTCCTTTGTCTGGCCTGTGTGTGTGTATGTTTGCCATAGGCCACCGTTTGCGTTTGTTCCCTATGCCATGTGGCTAGGGGACATTTTTTTGTATAGTCAATGTCCAGAGGTCTATATGTGTTCTTTGATTTCCATTCATCCTGCTTGTTTGACCATGTGGCTGGTGGCCATTTTTTGTAGGCAGCCAGTGTGCTTTTGCCAAAAGCCTGCACATGTTCTTTGTTGTGGCTATGCCTCCTTGCTGGTTGTTGTTTGATCATGTGACTGGCAGCCATTTTGTGTAGGCAGACAGTGTGCTTTTGCCATAGGCCTGCATGTGTTCTTTGTTTTGGCCATGCCTCCTTGCTAGTTTTTGTTGCTGTTTGACCATGTGGCTGGTGGCCATTTTGTGTAGGCAGCCAGTGTGCTTTTGCCACAGGCCTGCATAATATATGTGTTCTTTGTTGCGGCCATGCCTCCATGCTGGTTTTTGTTGCTGTGTGACCATGTGGCTGAACCATTTTGTATAGGCAGCCAGTGTGTTTTTGCCATAGGCCTGCACATGTTTTTTGTTGTGGCCATGCCTCCTTGCTGGTTGTTGTTGTTGTTTGACTATGTGGCTGGCGGCCATTTAGTGTGTTATGCTTGAGGCCTAGTAGCTCAATGTTCATGCTAAGACCCTCATTACGAGGCTGGCGGGCTTTAGACTGCCAGCCTCGCTGTGGCAGTCTTAGCGCCATGGACCTGGCAGTAAAGACTGCTGCATTATAAGGTCTGGGGTTTGGCAGAAGCCAAACCACCACAACGCTGCCTGGCCGAATGCCAGCGTGGCCGGCGGTGAGCTTTTCCAGCCCAGCAGCAGGCCCCTGCCTCCCGGCCGGATTACAAGGCTGCAGACCGCCAGGCTTTCCGTGGCGGTCGAAAAAACAAAAAGAGGGGCAGAAAAGTGGGATATTCGGAGTGAAAACTCCTGGTCCCGTGTGTAAGTATCCCAATAGACAGTCAATCAAAAAAGGTTACACATGGTTCCATATTGTACTGTGGGTTTCAATCAAGTGAAGAGCTCGGTCCCCAGGTAGGAACCAAAGCTTCTCGAAGCAAGAGCCCTCACTCACCATCCGGTGACATGCTTCATCATAGGGCCCGCTCCTCATCAGGCCGGCACTGCAATGCCTGACGGGCCCCGCGAGGGGGCTCTTTGCCGGAGTTCTTTTGAGAATCAAAAATAGCCGGTCAAGAATAATGAAGTGAAGGATTGGTATATGAAAAAACGGTTAAAAATGCCTAGAGGTAACAACTAATAATATTTAATGCTCGTGTCCATACCTCTGACAAGATTAAAAACCAAGAAAACGGGGAGTCAGTGGAATGATGACCACAAACCCCGTTGAAATATAGGTAGGTATAATGACCTACGGCTGACCCAAGCGACCTGAAAAACTTCCGCCCCATCTCTCTTCTACCTTTCCCAGCCAAGGTAATAGAAAAGACCGTCAACAAACAGCTGACCACCTTCCTGGAAGACAACAACCTGCTCGACCCTTCACAAACCGGATTCCGAACCAACCACAGCACGGAAACCGCCCTCATCTCAGTCACAGACGACATCAGAACCCTGATGGACAACGGTGAAACAGTCGCCCTCATTCTCCTCGACCTCTCGGCTGCCTTTGACACCGTCTGTCACCGCACCCTAATCACCCGCCTACGCTCCACCGGGATCCAAGGCCAGGCCCTGGACTGGATCGCCTCCTTCCTCGCTAACCGCTCCCAAAGAGTTTACCTCCCTCCGTTTCGCTCAGAACCCACCAAGATCATCTGCGGCGTACCTCAAGGCTCATCGCTCAGCCCGACACTCTTCAATGTCTACATGAGCCCCCTCGCCGACATCGTACGCAAGCACGACATCATCATCACCTCCTACGCCGACGACACCCAACTTGTACTCTCCCTCACCAAGGACCCCGCCAGCGCCAAGACCAACCTACAAGAGGGTATGAAGGACGTCGCAGATTGGATGAGGCTCAGCCGCCTAAAGCTGAACTCTGAAAAAACGGAAGTCCTCATCCTCGGCAACACCCCGTCCGCCTGGGACGACTCCTGGTGGCCCACGGCCCTCGGCACCGCACCGACCCCCGCAGACCACGCCCGCAACCTCGGCTTCATCTTGGACCCTCTTCTCACCATGACCAAGCAAGTCAACGCCGTGTCCTCCGCCTGCTTCCTCACTCTCCGCATGCTCCGCAAGATCTTCCGCTGGATCCCCGCCGACACCAGAAAAACCGTGACCCACGCCCTTGTCACGAGTCGCCTGGACTACGGCAACACCCTCTACGCCGGGACCACCGCCAAACTCCAAAACCGCCTGCAACGCATCCAAAACGCCTCGGCCCGCCTCATCCTCGACGTACCCCGCAACAGCCACATCTCCGCACACCTGAGACACCTGCATTGGCTCCCAGTCAGCAAAAGGATCACCTTCCGTCTTCTCACCCACGCACACAAAGCCCTCCACAACAAGGGACCGGAATACCTCAACAGACGCCTCAGCTTCTACGTCCCCACCCGCCCCCTCCGCTCCGCTGGCCTCGCACTTGCTGCCGTCCCTCGCACCCGCCGCTCCACGGCGGGTGGGAGATCTTTCTCCTTCCTGGCGGCCAAGACCTGGAACTCCCTCCCCACCAGCCTCAGGACCACCCAGGACCACTCCGCTTTCCGGAGACTCCTAAAGACTTGGCTGTTCGAGCAGCGATAACCCCCCCTTTCCCCCCTAGCGCCTTGAGACCCGCACGGGTGAGTAGCGCGCTTTATAAATGTTAATGATTTGATTTGATTTGATTTGATGTCTCTTAAAGAGAATTATAACATCTAAGAGACAGAGCACACAGGATCCCCTGTGTCACTCTACACAATTGGTCAACATGTTTCTCGCTTGTAACAGAAGAATTACCTTATGCGATTCATCAGGACCTAGTAACAAACCTAATCCTTTAAATCGTGGAAACTTCCACAAATATATAAATCATAGACCTATTGGAATATGAAAACAGAAAGAAAACCACAGTTAACATCATATAATTCATATAAAAAAACCAAATTCACAGTGATTTACATGGTGACGCCCCAAATTGAAGTGCAGATTCACACAAGTGCCATGTGGTCTAGGGACGTGTCTTGTGCAGGGAGGAATATAAAGCCAAATAGGTATACAAACATCTCTATTGCTTACCCTCTAAAAATAGGGGTAGGGGCGCATCGGGGGGTCCAGACCAAAAAGTCAACTCTGATCTATACATATATGTACATACAAAAGAGGGAACATAAGAACAGCTGTCACTATAAAGACAGGAGTATCACTTCCCTGGTTCTGTAGCATATTGTCTAAACAGATATTAAAATTCATAAGGAAGATATTTATGGTAATATTGCCGAAGTAGCGCTAAATCAGCTGTATGGAGTACAAGTAATACATCACAAAAGTGCCCCATAACAAAGAGAAAATTCGAGTCTATCAACCCGTGCCACTTGCTGATTCGCGCCTCATTACAGAAAGAATGTGATACATAAAGTATAAATTATGTCATCACAGAAGGGCGATCCATTAATGCCCATGTAAAAGTCTAGCTTGGCCGAGGTGGATGGGCCGCAAGGCAGTGAATACATAAACGGAGATATGAAATAATAGGAGAGTATAGCGAGACCCGCGTTATTAGCTCTGATGTGCGCGAGTGAGCGCAGGAGCAAGCGTGTCTATACGGAGCGCCATTATCGTTGCGCTCGGTGAATGTTAAGGGGAGGAAAATAAATTATGTAATTACGGCTATCTAAATGGAGGGCAGGACGCCGCCGAGCGTCCAAAAAGATTACATTAAGGACGGCGTCAAAAGCGGGTGTGAGGAAGTCATTGTGCCTAACAGCGGGTAGCACTTACTTCGGTAGTTGACGGTCACTGCCAGTCAACCTATGCTGGAACGAGTACCCCGGAATCCCTGGAGATACTGGTGCCGAGGGGTTTAAAAAGGGAAAAAAATGTATTAACAACAAAGGAAGGCCTATTCACAAACCATGCCAACCCTATTGAGTGTTATGCACACAAATGGGCAGCAAAAGTGTCGGCCATATTGGAGTGTTAACAAAGGAATCAAAAGCAAGTACTGGCATGCCAGTTTCATTAGGAAAAAAACAAAAAATGTCACTGCCAAATTTGGGTAAATGCTTCCGAGAAGTGTTACAACCTATATAAATAAAGGTCTTGTATGAGGGCATGTATATAGCAAGATATGTAATTAACCATTGGCAACAGAGCAAAAAGGAATTATTCTTAAAATCAATGCATAAAATGGGTCCATTGAATATCATCATTTAAACCAACTATATGGGTCTGAAGTCTAATTGATATCATTAGGTGTGTGCTGTTTCTCAATAAAGTGATTGGTCAATTGGGTAGAGGATCTTTTACACCTAATGGTGCTTCGATGTTCGTTGATACGAACTTTCACCATCCTGGTTGTCATACCAATGTATTTCAGATTGCACGGACAAATAATCATGTAGATACAGTTTTTAGTCCTACAGTTGGTATGGGATCTTAATTGCCAGGTCTTGTGTTCGCCTATATCCACTTCTCGGGTCATGTCAGTCAGCGGGCAGACATTGCAAGAGCCACATGGGTAGTGTCCCTTCACTTTAAGCCATTGCCCAGTGCCTAGATTATCCGGGGTCCGTTTCGCCACAGGTCTAGTATGAACCACCAAATCTTTAATATTGGGAGTTCTTTTGAAAGCAAACAGGGGACGCTCTAGTGTGGCACCTGCACTGTTAAGAATGGGCCAAAACCTGCGGATAATACCTTTTACACGGTTACTCAGGGGAGTAAATGTGGTTACGCAGGTTAATCTCGTCTGCGGAGGACGGGTATTATTGATCAATAGAATATCTCTAGGGATATTGCCAGCCCTCTTTTTAGCCTGCCGGATATTAGCCAGTGGGTAATTACGCTCACGAAGTTTGTGACATAGAGTGTTGGCTTGTGTGTGGAAGTCATTTTTATCTGAGCAGTTGCGTCGTATCCTCAGGAATTGCCCGAAGGGTAGATTGTCTCGTAGAGATTTAGGATGGTAACTGTTGTAAAGTAGAAGACTGTTGCGATCCGTGGGTTTGTGATATACAGATGAGTTAAGGAGGCCATCCTTAAGTGTGATCCGTAAATCCAAGAAGGAGACTTCCTTATCGGAGATGGTGGAACTGAAACGGAGATGGGTATCTAAAGTATTAACCCATTGCGTAAATTCTATTGCACGGTCCATCTCTCCCCTCCAAACAACCAAGATATCATCTATATATCGCTTCCACAGTATGATATTGGAGAAGAATGGTTGTTCAGGGGTCAAGATGTGACGTTGTTCAAAGGTAAACATGTAGAGGCAGGCCAGACTTGGCGCAAAAGTACTCCCCATCGATGTACCTTGTATCTGATGAAAAAGGCTTTTCTCAAATTGGAAAAAATTCTCTTGGAGAGCCAAACAGGCACATTGCATAATGAAGCTCACTGGGGTATTGTAAGTCCATGTATTAGATAGAAGAATCTCCTCTACAGCGGTGAGCGTGGCCTCTTGTGGAATATTAGTATAGAGTGTCTCTACATCTAGACAAATCAGTATGTCAGTAGTACCAGATTCATTTATATCATTCAATAGAACCAAAGTATCTTTTGTATCCTTCAGAAAGGTGGACGTACTTTGAACTATTGGTTGCAAGAAGAAATCGCAAAATTTATATAGTGGTTCTAATAAAGAGCCTATGCCAGATACTATGGGGCGACCTGGAGGTGGGAGCCCTTTGTGAATTTTAGGGAGACAATAAAAGTACGGAATTCTGGGATTTTTTGTGTCAAGGAATTCTGCTTCTTGCCGGGTAATCCAACCAGCTGTCTCTGCTTCCAAAATCATACTGCGAATCTTGCGTTGTAAACGTGGGGTCGGGTCAGTAGAGATGGGGCGGTAATAAGACGCATCACTAAGTAGTCTCCTACACTCCTGTTGGTAGTAGGTGGTGTCCATAACCACGATGGCACCACCTTTATCTGCTGGTTTTAATGTGATATCAGGATTGGAAGACAAGGAGTTCACAGCCATCCGTTCTAATTTAGAGATGTTTTGGAACACTGCAGGAGAATTTAGCTGCTGAATTTCATGTCGGACCGCCTTCTCGAAGGTAAGTACTTCAAGGGGAACTGAGGTGGTGGGAGGCATGAAAGTGGAGGGATTCCTAAGATTAGTATCACCTCTCTCCTCAGTGCTTGGTCTGTCTTTAAAGAAAAAATGCAGCCTAACTTTACGAAACAAGGCTGCCATTTCACAGTGTAATCTAAATTGGTCATTCCTTGGAGTGGGAACAAAACCTAGACCTTTCTCTAGGACAGATAGTTCTGGTGGGGTCAGAGTGGAACCTGAAAGATTGACCACTAGGGTCTCTTTTGGTTGTTCGCACTGCGGCTTCTGGTGATCATCTGGGGTTCTTCCTGTGCCCAATGCACATTTCTTCCTCTCCTTCTGTTTCTTCCTCTGCCTCTGCCCCGGCCTCTTCCTAAAAAAGGGTTAAAGTTGTATTGGGGCTGTGGTTGGAAATAAGGCAGAGGCATAGGTTGCCACTGTGGTATCGGCTGATAAGGAAACGGAGGGTTAAAATGGGTGGATGGAGTGTAGCGATTCCGATTCACTCTCTGTCCCTCATCTCCGCTCCATTCATCGGAGCTGGAGCTATACTGTGAAGGGCGGGGTCTCCGTTGAGAAGTGTCAGAATCGTCTGAAGTCTCGGAAGAGCCCTCACATTGAAAGTCATCTTTAGTATAGGGATATACTTTCTCTCTGCTGAAGCGTTTAATATCTTTCTGTAGTTTGCCAATTTTCTGGCGTGTTAGATACTCTTTTGTTTCATTAAGTTCTATATTGATCTCAGCCAAGCGTGATTTGAATTGGGCAAGTAGAACTGTAGTTTTCATTGCTGCTTCCGTGATGGAAATCTGGATGGTAATAGAGTCAGCTAAACGCTTCGAGGTGTTGATGATGAGGATCAGCCAGTCACGAGTGCATTTCCACGAAATCTGTGACCAATCAAGGCGAAACTGTAGATCTTGGAGAAAGATCCTAGGCGTCCGTGGCGTCCATGGCGGTCACCTACCACAAAAACCCTGACTGTAACACACCCAGCGGCAGGAATACCCATTCCTGTCGCCGGCACACGCACCCCCACACGTCCACACACATGCAGACACCCGTCCACACACATACAAACACCACCCCCACCCATCCACACACTTCCAAACACCACCCTCTGTCCACACACTTCCAAACACCCCCTACCTGTCCACACACTTTCAAACACCCCCCAACCGTACACATCCATTCTAACACCCCCACCTGCTCTCTCACACTGACATACACACACCCCCACTCACACATACGCACCCCCCTCTGTAAACATTCACAACCTCACCCCCTCCACAATCATCCATACCCCCACCCCTTCACAAACGCATACATTCACATATACGCCCCTCCGAATATGCATTCATTCACACACATACTCTCTGTATAGGCATACATTCACACACACACACATCCCCACTCACTCACAGACTTGCACACATGCACCCCAACACCCCGCTCCCCTCTGTATACATGCAGACACACACCCCCAAATGCACGCATATATCCAGACACCCCCACTTGCTTGCTCACAAACACGCACTCAGACACCCCCAATTGCACACACACACGCACTCACGCACCCCCATTTGCACACATACAAGTACACACCACACACATGCCCCCAACACTCCCACCCTTTCAGATGATCAACTTTCCTTTTCCAGCAAGCTGGTCGTCTGGGAGGGGATGGGTCCTGGTGGTTTTTCACCACCAGCACCACCACGCCAGCAAGACTCCTCCAAGCTGTATTATTGATTGTAATACAGCAGGTGGAGTCTTGCTGCTGTGGTGGTGCTGGAGATTAAACTGCCTCTTCAACTCCGTCGGCCATAAATCGGCAGAAGTCCAAACACAACTCCAAATATGGTGTTCAGCATACCGCCAGCACTGGATATATGCTGGCTGCAGCGGCTTCCGCGGTCTCTGAAAAAGACCGCCAAAGTCATAATGAGGGCCTAAATGTACTGAATGAACAGTTTTATATTATATTATATACTATCTTTTCAATTTTCACCTGCACCACTCCTTGCCTCCCAAATCCCATTGGTTTCTCATGGTAGCCCTCTTCCCCTAGTACATCAGCAATTATATTTTTTTAATTTTTATTTTTTTTAAATAATTTTTTCACAAACTTTTTTGATTTAATTTTCTTTCAATTTTTTTTTTTTTTTTTTTGTTAATTCTTACATTTTTATCTTACTTTTTGTACATTTGATTTTTTTCTTTTTTTTAAAGTAGCTTTTTTTCCATTTCCCCCCATCAGCCCCATGTCTGCCATGGGTGCACAGCTGCACAAAAGCATTCATTTTCTAAGGATCATTCCATTATCACCAGTATCTCCCTGAGTACCACATGCCAACTTGATGGACATAAAGCTAACAGTTACATCTGTATGTTGTTGCTCTTTTTTTATGATTTCTGAGTGTACATGATGATGAACGGTTATGTTGGTGTGGTTTTATGAATGAATACACTGTATTGTTAATTGTTTATAATTTAAGTAACCACTAAATGATATTGTTTGTACTACTAATTCAAATGTAACAATGCCTTGTTTCACTGATGTTCTTCTTGCTTGTTTGCTTTTATGTGCACAAGAAAAGAGACATCCCCCACAGTACTCCGAGACAGAAGGCCTGTGAATGACGTGACGCATGACCACACTCACAACACGGACATCTCTTCAGCCTGTGAAGCTAAGTGCTACTGCCAACTGACAGCTTTACCAAAAATAGGTGCTACCAAGAAAGTGGCCAGAGATAAGAAGGAGCTTCCCACCACTGGTATGTCGCCCCAGACCTTTTTCGGGCAAAACCATGTGCCTGCCGCACTGGCCTCTGAGGAGCAAGATGAGAGGACCACTCCTGCATTAGCGGCCCCAGTCCAAACTAGGTCCAAGTCCATGTCTGGCACAGATGCAGCCACTCTAATCACGGCAACGCCGACGAGCAGTGAAGTTGAATTGGACTTATCTCTTTATCAAAGCAGGACCCAATCATTGCCAGAAACTCAGCCCAGTGGACAAAAAAAGCCACATCCAGCAATAGTAGTTCATCCCAAAGTAGGAGCACACCTGGAGGATATTGAGCTTCATGCTGAGAAAGTTAGAGAAGCCCCTCTTTCACAAGACCCACTGTCTTCCAGTTCTTCGCCATCTTCTTCTTCAAGCTACCCTTTTAATGGTCAAGACTCCACTTGGATGCCACCTCAGTCTGAGACATGCAAGGAGAGGCAAGAGGTGAAAAGGGAGGTTCTTGAAGGCCTTAGGGTTATGGATGAAGAAGAGGATGATGAGTCTGATGATGAGTGTAGGAAGTTGGCTCTGTATGTGCTATTTCAAAGTAAGGAATAGCATGCACAGAGTCCAAGGGTTCCCCTTAGAGGTAAAATAGTGGTAAAAATAGATAATACTAATGCTCTATTTTGTGGTAGTGTGGTCGAGCAGTAGGCTTATCCAAGGAGTAGTGTTAAGCATCTGTTGTACATACACATAGACAATAAATGAGGTACACACACTCAGAGACAAATCCAGCCAATAGGTTTTGTTATAGAAAAATATATTTTCTTAGTTTATTTTAAGAACCACAGGTTCAAATTTAACATGTAATATCTTGTTTGAAAGGTATTGCAGGTAAGTACATTAGGAACTTTGAATCATTTCAATTGCATGTACACTTTTCAAGTTATTCACAAATAGCTACTTTAAAAGTGGACACAGTGCAATTTTCACAGTTCCTGGGGGAGGTAAGTTTTTGTTAGTTTTGCCAGGTAAGTAAGACACTTACAGGGTTCAGTTCTTGGTCCAAGGTAGCCCACCGTTGGGGGTTCAGAGCAACCCCAAAGTCCCCATACCAGCAGCTCAGGGCCGGTCAGGTGCAGAGTTCAAAGTGGTGCCCAAAACGCATAGGCTAGAATGGAGAGAAGGGGGTGCCCCGGTTCCGGTCTGCTTGCAGGTAAGTACCCGCGTCCTCGGAGGGCAGACCAGGGGGGTTTTGTAGGGCACAGGGGGGGACACAAGTCCACACAGAAATTTCACCCTCAGCAGCGCGGGGGCGGCCGGGTGCAGTGTAGAAACAAGCGTCGGGTTTGCAATGTTAGTCTATGAGAGATCAACGGATCTCTTCAGCGCTGCAGGCAGGCAAGGGGGGACTTCCTCGGGGAAACCTCCACTTCGGCAAGGGAGAGGGACTCCTGGGGGTCACTTCTCCAGTGAAAGTCCGGTCCTTCAGGTCCTGGGGGCTGCGGGTGCAGGGTCTTTTCCAGGCGTCGGGACTTAGGTTTCAGAGAGTCGCGGTCAGGGGAAGCCTCGGGATTCCCTCTGCAGGCGGCGCTGTGGGGGCTCAGGGGGGACAGGTTTTGGTACTCACAGTCGGAGAGTAGTCCGGGGGTCCTCCCTGAGGTGTTGGTTCTCCACCAGCCGAGTCGGGGTCGCCGGGTGCAGTGTTGCAAGTCTCACGCTTCTTGCGGGGAGTTGCAGGGGTCTTTAAAGCTGCTCCTTGAAACAAAGTTGCAGTCTTTTTGGAGCAGGTCCGCTGTCCTCGGGAGTTTCTGGTCGTCGTCGAAGCAGGGCAGTCCTCAGAGGATTCAGAGGTCGCTGGTCCCTTTGTAAGGCGTCGCTGGAGCAGAGTTCTTTGGAAGGCAGGAGACAGGCCGGTGAGTTTCTGGAGCCAAGGCAGTTGTTGTCTTCTGGTCTTCCTCTGCAGGGGTTTTCAGCTGGGCAGTCCTTCTTCTTGTTGTCGCAGGAATCTAATTTTCTAGGGTTCAGGGTAGCCCTTAAATACTAAATTTAAGGGCGTGTTTAGGTCTGGGGGGTTAGTAGCCAATGGCTACTAGCCCTGAGGGTGGGTACACCCTCTTTGTGCCTCCTCCCAAGGGGAGGGGGTCACAATCCTAACCCTATTGGGGGAATCCTCCATCTGCAAGATGGAGGATTTCTAAAAGTTAGAGTCACCTCAGCTCAGGACACCTTAGGGGCTGTCCTGACTGGCCAGTGACTCCTCCTTGTTATTCTCATTATTTTCTCCGGCCTTGCCGCCAAAAGTGGGGGCCGGGGCCGGAGGGGGCGGGCAACTCCACTAGCTGGAGTGTCCTGCGGTGCTGTGACAAAGGGGTGAGCCTTTGAGGCTCACCGCCAGGTGTTACAGCTCCTGCCTGGGGGAGGTGTTAGCATCTCCACCCAGTGCAGGCTTTGTTACTGGCCTCAGAGTGACAAAGGCACTCTCCCCATGGGGCCAGCAACATGTCTCTAGTGTGGCAGGCTGCTGGAACTAGTCAGCCTACACAGATAGTCGGTTAAGTTTCAGGGGGCACCTCTAAGGTGCCCTCTGGGGTGTATTTTGCAATAAAATGTACACTGGCATCAGTGTGCATTTATTGTGCTGAGAAGTTTGATACCAAACTTCCCAGTTTTCAGTGTAGCCATTATGGTGTTGTGGAGTTCGTGTTTGACAAACTCCCAGACCATATACTCTTATGGCTACCCTGCACTTACAATGTCTAAGGTTTTGTTTAGACACTGTAGGGGTACCATGGTCATGCACTGGTACCCTCACCTATGGTATAGTGCACCCTGCCTTAGGGCTGTAAGGCCTGCTAGAGGGGTGACTGACCTATACTTGCATAGGCAGTGAGAGGCTGGCATGGCACCCTGAGGGGAGTGCCATGTCGACTTACTCGTTTTGTTCTCACTAGCACACACAAGCTGGCAAGCAGTGTGTCTGTGCTGAGTGAGGGGTCTCCAGGGTGGCATAATACATGCTGCAGCCCTTAGAGACCTTCCTTGGCATCAGGGCCCTTGGTACTAGAAGTACCAGTTACAAGGGACTTATCTGGATGCCAGGGTCTGCCAATTGTGGATACAAAAGTACAGGTTAGGGAAAGAACACTGGTGCTGGGGCCTGGTTAGCAGGCCTCAGCACACTTTCAATTGTAAACATAGCATCAGCAAAGGCAAAAAGTCAGGGGGCAACCATGCCAAGGAGGCATTTCCTTACACAACCCCCCCCAAACGAAAGAGGATGAGACTAACCTTTCCCAAGAGAGTCTTCATTTTCTAAGTGGAAGAACCTGGAAAGGCCATCTGCATTGGCATGGGCAGTCCCAGGTCTGTGTTCCACTATAAAGTCCATTCCCTGTAGGGAGATGGACCACCTCAACAGTTTAGGATTTTCACCTTTCATTTGCATCAGCCATTTGAGAGGTCTGTGGTCAGTTTGAACTAGGAAGTGAGTCCCAAAGAGGTATGGTCTCAGCTTCTTCAGGGACCAAACCACAGCAAAGGCCTCCCTCTCAATGGCACTCCAACGCTGCTCCCTGGGGAGTAACCTCCTGCTAATGAAAGCAACAGGCTGGTCAAGGCCATCATCATTTGTTTGGGACAAAACTGCCCCTATCCCATGTTCAGAGGCATCTGTCTGCACAATGAACTGCTTAGAATAATCTGGAGCTTTTAGAACTGGTGCTGAGCACATTGCTTGTTTCAGGGTGTCAAAGGCCTGTTGGCATTCCACAGTCCAGTTCACTTTCTTGGGCATTTTCTTGGAGGTGAGTTCAGTGAGGGCTGTCACAATGGATCCATATCCCTTCACAAACCTCCTGTAATACCCAGTCAAGCCAAGGAATGCCCTGACTTGAGTCTGGGTTTTTGGAGCTACCCAGTCCAGAATAGTCTGGATCTTGGGTTGGAGTGGCTGAACTTGGCCTCCACCTACAAGGTGGCCCAAGTAAACCACAGTTCCCTGCCCTATCTGGCATCTGGATGCCTTGATAGAGAGGCATGCAGATTGCAGGGCCTTCAAAACCTTCTTCAGGTGGACCAGGTGATCCTGCCAGGTGGAGCTAAAGACAGCAATATCATCAAGATAAGCTGTGCTAAAGGACTCCAAGCCAGCAAGGACTTGATTCACCAACCTTTGGAAGGTGGCAGGGGCATTCTTTAAACCAAAGGGCATAACAGTAAACTGATAATGCCCATCAGGTGTGGAGAATGCTGTTTTCTCTTTTGCTCCAGGTGCCATTTTTATTTGCCAGTACCCTGCTGTCAAGTCAAAGGTACTTAAGAATTTGGCAGCACCTAATTTATCTATGAGCTCATCAGCTCTAGGAATTGGATGAGCATCTGTCTTGGTGACAGAATTGAGCCCTCTGTAATCCACACAAAACCTCATCTCTTTCTTTCCATCTTTGGTGTGAGGTTTGGGGACTAAGACCACTGGGCTAGCCCAGGGGCTGTCAGAGCGCTCAATTACTCCCAATTCTAGCATCTTGTGGACTTCCACCTTGATGCTTTCCTTAACATGGTCAGACTGTCTAAAGATTTTGTTTTTGACAGGCATGCTGTCTCCTGTGTCCACATCATGGGTACACAGGTGTGTCTGACCAGGGGTTAAGGAGAAGAGTTCAGGAAACTGTTGTAGGACTCTCCTACAATCAGCTTGCTGTTGGCCAGAGAGGGTGTCTGAGTAGATCACTCCATCTACTGAGCCATCTTTTGGGTCTGATGACAGAAGATCAGGGAGAGGTTCACTCTCTGCCTCCTGATCCTCATCTGTTACCATCAACAGATTCACATCATCCCTGTCATGGAAGAGCTTAAGGCGGTTCACATGGATCACCCTCTTGGGGCTCCTGCTTGTGCCCAGGTCCACCAGGTAGGTGACCTGACTCTTCCTTTCTAGCACTGGGTAAGGGCCACTCCATTTGTCCTGGAGTGCCCTGGGAGCCACAGGCTCCAGCACCCAGACTTTCTGCCCTGGTTGGAACTCAACCAGTGCAGCCTTTTGGTCATACCAAAACTTCTGGAGCTGTTGGCTGGCCTCAAGGTTTTTGGTTGCCTTTTCCATGTACTCTGCCTTTCTAGAGCGAAGGCCAAGTACATAGTCCACTATGTCTTGTTTAGGCTCATGAAGAGGTCTCTCCCAGCCTTCTTTAACAAGAGCAAGTGGTCCCCTTACAGGGTGGCCAAACAGAAGTTCAAAGGGTGAGAATCCTACTCCCTTCTGTGGCACCTCTCTGTAAGCAAAAAGCAGACATGGCAAGAGGACATCCCATCTCCTTTTGAGTTTTTCTGGGAGCCCCATGATCATGCCTTTTAATGTCTTGTTGAATCTCTCAACTAAGCCATTAGTTTGTGGATGGTATGGTGTAGTGAATTTGTAAGTCACTCCACACTCATTCCACATGTGTTTTAGGTATGCTGACATGAAGTTGGTACCTCTGTCAGACACCACCTCCTTAGGGAAACCCACTCTGGTAAAGATACCAATGAGGGCCTTGGCTACTGCAGGGGCAGTAGTCGACCTAAGGGGAATAGCTTCAGGATACCTAGTAGCATGATCCACTACTACTAGGATGCACATATTTCCTGAGGCTGTGGGAGGTTCCAGTGGACCAACTATGTCCACACCCACTCTTTCAAAGGGGACCCCCACCACTGGAAGTGGAATGAGGGGGGCCTTTGGGTGCCCACCTGTCTTACCACTGGATTGACAGGTGGGACAGGAGAGGCAAAACTCCTTAACCTTCTGGGACATATTGGGCCAGTAGAAGTGGTTGACTAACCTCTCCCACGTCTTGGTTTGTCCCAAATGCCCAGCAAGGGGAATATCATGGGCTAAGGTCAGAATAAACTCTCTGAACGACTGAGGCACTACCACTCTCCTAGTGGTACCAGGTTTGGGGTCTCTGGCCTCAGTGTACAGGAGTCCATCTTACCAATAGACCCGATGTGTTCCATTTTTCTTGCCCTTGGACTCTTCAGCAGCTTGCTGCCTAAGGCCTTCAAGAGAGGGACAGGTTTCTTGTCCCTTACACAGCTCCTCCCTTGAGGGTCCCCCTGGGCCTAAGAGCTCAACCTGATAAGCTTCAAGCTCCAAAGGCTCAGTTCCCTCAGAGGGCAGAACTTCTTCCTGAGAAGAGAGGTTCTCTTTTTCTGACTGTGTTGCAGTTGGTTTCCCAACTGACTTTCCTTTTCTCTTGGTAGGCTGGGCCATTTTTCCAGACTCCAGCTCTACTTTTTCACCCTGTGCCTTGCATTGTGCTCTCGTTTTTACACACACCAGTTCAGGGATACCCAGCATGGCTGCATGGGTTTTTAGTTCTACCTCAGCCCATGCTGAGGACTCCAGGTCATTTCCAAGCAGACAGTCTACTGGGATGTTTGAGGAGACCACCACCTGTTTCAGGCCATTGACCCCTCCCCATTCTAAAGTTACCATTGCCATGGGATGTGCTTTAGTTTGATTGTCAGCATTGGTGACTGTATAAGTTTTTCCAGTCAGGTATTGGCCAGGGGAAACCAGTTTCTCTGTCACCATGGTGACACTGGCACCTGTATCCCTCAGGCCCTCTACACTTGTCCCATTAATAAAGAGCTGCTGCCTGTATTTTTGCATGTTAGGAGGCCAGGCAGCTAGTGTGGCTAAATCCACCCCACCCTCAGAGACTAGAGTAGCTTCAGTGTGGACCCTGATTTGCTCTGGGCACACTGTTGATCCCACTTGGAGACTAGCCATTCCAGTGTTACCTGGATTGGAGTTTGGAGTGGAACTTTTCTTGGGACAGGCCTTGTCTCCAGTTTGGTGTCCAGACTGACTACAGTTTCGACACCAGGCCTTTTTGGGATCAAAGTTTTTACCCTTGTACCCAGGATTGTTTTGTGAAGAGGCTCTGGGCCCACCCTCCTGTGCAGGTTTTTGGGGGCCTGTAGAAGACGCTTGACTATTTTTATTTTTGGCTGTCTCACCACCCTTCCCCTGGGGAGGTTTTGTGACCCCTTTCTTTTGGTCACCCCCTGTGGAAGTTTTGGACACCCTAGTCTTGACCCAATGGTCCGCCTTCTTTCCCAATTCTTGGGGAGAAATTGGTCCTAGGTCTACCAGATGCTGATGCAGTTTATCATTGAAACAATTACTTAACAGGTGTTCTTTCACAAATAAATTGTACAGCCCATCATAATTACTTACACCACTGCCTTGAATCCAACCATCTAGTGTTTTCACTGAGTAGTCTACAAAGTCAACCCAGGTCTGGCTCGAGGATTTTTGAGCCCCCCTGAATCTAATCCTATACTCCTCAGTGGAGAATCCAAAGCCCTCAATCAGGGTACCCTTCATGAGGTCATAAGATTCTGCATCTTTTCCAGAGAGTGTGAGGAGTCTATCCCTACACTTTCCTGTGAACATTTCCCAAAGGAGAGCACCCCAGTGAGATTTGTTCACTTTTCTGGTTACACAAGCCCTCTCAAAAGCTGTGAACCATTTGGTGATGTCATCACCATCTTCATATTTAGTTACAATCCCTTTAGGGATTTTCAACATGTCAGGAGAATCTCTGACCCTATTTATGTTGCTGCCACCATTGATGGGTCCTAGGCCCATCTCTTGTCTTTCCCTCTCTATGGCTAGGATCTGTCTTTCCAAAGCCAATCTTTTGGCCATCCTGGCTAACTGGATGTCCTCTTCACTGGGGTTATCCTCAGTGATTTCAGAGTTGTTGGTCCCTCCTGTGAGGGAACCAGCATCTCTGACTATTATTTGTGGAGTCAGGGCTTGAGTAGCCCTGCTCTCCCTAAGTAGGACTGGAGGGGGGGAATTTCCCTCCAAGTCACTATCTTCATCCTCTGAGTTGCCACCCTCAGAGGGGTTGGCCTTTTCAAACTCTGCCACAAGCTCCTGGAGCTGTATTTTGGTAGGTTTGGGGCCTATTGTTATTTTCTTTAGTTTACAGAGTGACCTTAGCTCTCTCATCTGTAGATGGAGGTAAGGTGTGGTGTCGAGTTCCACCACAGTCACATCTGTGCTAGACATTTTGCTTCTAAAAGTTGGAATACTTTTTAAGAATCTACAACTAGTTCTAGGTTCTAATTCAAACTTTTACAAACTTTTAAACTCTAAAAGAAATGCTAAACAGGATCTAACACAAGGCCCTAGCAGGTCTTTAAAGAATTTAGAAAACTTTTCAAATTGCAAAAAATCAATTTCTAATGACAATTTTGGAATTTGTCGTGTGATGAGGTATTGGCTGAGTAGTCCAGCAAATGCAAAGTCTTGTACCCCACCGCTGATCCACCAATGTAGGAAGTTGGCTCTGTATGTGCTATTTCAAAGTAAGGAATAGCATGCACAGAGTCCAAGGGTTCCCCTTAGAGGTAAAATAGTGGTAAAAATAGATAATACTAATGCTCTATTTTGTGGTAGTGTGGTCGAGCAGTAGGCTTATCCAAGGAGTAGTGTTAAGCATCTGTTGTACATACACATAGACAATAAATGAGGTACACACACTCAGAGACAAATCCAGCCAATAGGTTTTGTTATAGAAAAATATATTTTCTTAGTTTATTTTAAGAACCACAGGTTCAAATTTAACATGTAATATCTTGTTTGAAAGGTATTGCAGGTAAGTACATTAGGAACTTTGAATCATTTCAATTGCATGTATACTTTTCAAGTTATTCACAAATAGCTACTTTAAAAGTGGACACTGCAATTTTCACAGTTCCTGGGGGAGGTAAGTTTTTGTTAGTTTTGCCAGGTAAGTAAGACACTTACAGGGTTCAGTTCTTGGTCCAAGGTAGCCCACCGTTGGGGGTTCAGAGCAACCCCAAAGTCCCCACACCAGCAGCTCAGGGCCGGTCAGGTGCAGAGTTCAAAGTGGTGCCCAAAACGCATAGGCTAGAATGGAGAGAAGGGGGTGCCCCGGTTCCGGTCTGCTTGCAGGTAAGTACCTGCGTCCTCGGAGGGCAGACCAGGGGGGTTTTGTAGGGCACCGGGGGGGACACAAGTCCACACAGAAATTTCACCCTCAGCAGCGCGGGGGCGGCCGGGTGCAGTGTAGAAACAAGCGTCGGGTTTGCAATGTTAGTCTATGAGAGATCAACGGATCTCTTCAGCGCTGCAGGCAGGCAAGGGGGGACTTCCTCGGGGAAACCTCCACTTGGGCAAGGGAGAGGGACTCCTGGGGGTCACTTCTCCAGTGAAAGTCCGGTCCTTCAGGTCCTGGGGGCTGCGGGCGCAGGGTCTTTTCCAGGCGTCGGGACTTAGGTTTCAGAGAGTCGCGGTCAGGGGAAGCCTCGGGATTCCCTCTGCAGGCGGCGCTGTGGGGGTTCAGGGGGGACAGGTTTTGGTACTCACAGTCGGAGAGTAGTACGGGGGTCCTCCCTGAGGTGTTGGTTCTCCACCAGCCGAGTCGGGGTCGCCGGGTGCAGTGTTGCAAGTCTCACGCTTCTTGCGGGGAGTTGCAGGAGTCTTTAAAGCTGCTCCTTGAAACAAAGTTGCAGTCTTTTTGGAGCAGGTCCGCTGTCCTCAGGAGTTTCTGGTCGTCGTCGAAGCAGGGCAGTCCTCAGAGTATTCAGAGGTCGCTGGTCCCTTTGGAAGGCGTCGCTGGAGCAGAGTTCTTTGGAAGGCAGGAGACAGGCCGGTGAGTTTCTGGAGCCAAGGCAGTTGTTGTCTTCTGGTCTTCCTCTGCAGGGGTTTTCAGCTGGGCAGTCCTTCTTCTTGTTGTCGCAGGAATCTAATTTTCTAGGGTTCAGGGTAGCCCTTAAATACTAAATTTAAGGGCGTGTTTAGGTCTGGGGGGTTAGTAGCCAATGGCTACTAGCCCTGAGGGTGGGTACACCCTCTTTGTGCCTCCTCCCAAGGGGAGGGGGTCACAATCCTAACCCTATTGGGGGAATCCTCCATCTGCAAGATGGAGGATTTCTAAAAGTTAGAGTCACCTCAGCTCAGGACACCTTAGGGGCTGTCCTGACTGGCCAGTGACTCCTCCTTGTTATTCTCATTATTTTCTCCGGCCTTGCCGCCAAAAGTGGGGGCCGGGGCCGGAGGGGGCGGGCAACTCCACTAGCTGGAGTGTCCTGCGGTGCTGTGACAAAGGGGTGAGCCTTTGAGGCTCACCGCCAGGTGTTACAGCTCCTGCCTGGGGGAGGTGTTAGCATCTCCACCCAGTGCAGGCTTTGTTACTGGCCTCAGAGTGACAAAGGCACTCTCCCCATGGGGCCAGCAACATGTCTCTAGTGTGGCAGGCTGCTGGAACTAGTCAGCCTACACAGATAGTCGGTTAAGTTTCAGGGGGCACCTCTAAGGTGCCCTCTGGGGTGTATTTTGCAATAAAATGTACACTGGCATCAGTGTGCATTTATTGTGCTGAGAAGTTTGATACCAAACTTCCCAGTTTTCAGTGTAGCCATTATGGTGTTGTGGAGTTCGTGTTTGACAAACTCCCAGACCATATACTCTTATGGCTACCCTGCACTTACAATGTCTAAGGTTTTGTTTAGACACTGTAGGGGTACCATGCTCATGCACTGGTACCCTCACCTATGGTATAGTGCACCCTGCCTTAGGGCTGTAAGGCCTGCTAGAGGGGTGACTGACCTATACTTGCATAGGCAGTGAGAGGCTGGCATGGCACCCTGAGGGGAGTGCCATGTCGACTTACTCGTTTTGTTCTCACTAGCACACACAAGCTGGCAAGCAGTGTGTCTGTGCTGAGTGAGGGGTCTCCAGGGTGGCATAATACATGCTGCAGCCCTTAGAGACCTTCCTTGGCATCAGGGCCCTTGGTACTAGAAGTACCAGTTACAAGGGACTTATCTGGATGCCAGGGTCTGCCAATTGTGGATACAAAAGTACAGGTTAGGGAAAGAACACTGGTGCTGGGGCCTGGTTAGCAGGCCTCAGCACACTTTCAATTGTAAACATAGCATCAGCAAAGGCAAAAAGTCAGGGGGCAACCATGCCAAGGAGGCATTTCCTTACAATGAGCCAGTCATCATCGATGTTAGCCCAGCTCTAGTGGAGTCCAACATTACCCCATCTTCTCAACCTGCTCTGAGGGATGTGGCACAGATACCACCACCACCAGCTTCCATATTTACAACAAGGCCCTGGCTGCAACCTACATCCACAGCCACCTCAGTAGAAGTAGGCACTGCAGAGAGGAAAATGTCATCAAAACACCCACTACCACACTTCTTCCAACATTGTCGGTGGCACCAGTGTTAGAAAGTTGACCTCCCCAGTTTAGGACTTCTTTACCGTTAGTGAAAAGGAGCTGAACATTGCGATATGCTCTATTTGCAGAGTGAGTATTTGTTGGGGTAAGCTTGGTACAAACTATGATGCCTGAGGCCAAACAGCCCATTTGAGAAAACACCACAAAATCTGCTGGGAGGCACACCAAGGGGCCAAGTGGTGTTAGTGAAGTTGATGATAATAGGGAAACTGATCTTATCATGGTGGAAGGGGAAGGTGAAGAAGAGGGTGACATTATTGTTTCACAAATCAGCCCTGTCTCCACCAGTGCAGTAGTATTGTCACCCACACCAGCACCATCGCAATGACACAAGACTTAGAGTCAGGTCGAGACACCAAAGCAAGATCATATAGTGGCTGCCCCTCTGAGACGCACATTGCGCCTACCACCACCTTCTACTTTCAAGAAGTCGCTTGAATCGGTGGCACCAGTAAAGAAAAGAATCCACACTACTATTGTTGGCATGTTTAGGCAGGAGGAGCAGTACAATTGCAATCACCCACCAGCACGTTTGTACAACAGAAAGCTGGCTAAAATGTTAGCGCTGGACCTCCTTACTTTTTCTTTTGTGGAAGGAGTGGGTTTTCTAGAATTTGTGGTGGACATCTGCTCAAAATGGAAGTTGCTAGTCTATTGCTAGATCATGATGTGCTGGAATTGGTTTGACAAGCTTTGCAGCAGATTGCTGTCCACATAATCCACCTGATGACAGACATGTGGACCACTTGCCAAGCCACTGATTACATGTGCATCACTGCACACTGGATCTTTTTGGAGGGGGTTAGAGAAGTGATACCTGCAGGTGTTGACACTGCTGAAATTTGTAATGGTGCTCAGAAGCATGCAACGGTAGCCATGTTCACCTTGGAGAAATCCCATACAGCTGCAAACATCTTGGATGACTTTAACATCAAGGTCTTTGAATGGCTGTGACCAAAAGGGCTTAACATTGGATTTGTTGCTATATAAAATGGCAGTAATATAACACTATGTCATAGGGTGCCTATTTCAGAGTCCTGTGTTTGACGCACTGCATCAACATCATTGAACAGGACTTTCTAAAAAAAGAACACCAAGTCAGCCACTTACTGTTCACATGCAGAAAAATCTGCACTCATTTCAGCCATTCTTTTAAAGCCCGGAAGCTGTTTAGAATTAGCCAGCATGATAATAGAATGCCAGTTAAAGCACTCATACAGTAGGTGCCAACACGTTGTAATTAAACGTATTGCATGTTGCAAAGTCTATTTAAGCAGTACAGACCGATCAATAAATATGCCATGCAAAAAGGCGATGCAACTGTAAAAGGCATGATCATAGAGATGGACCAATTGGGCCTGGTCAAATGCCTGACAGAGATGCTGCTTCAGTTCAAAATTTTCACACGGGAAGTTAGTAAGGAGGACTGTACCATGTTCCAAGCTATCCCATTGTTGCATATGCTGCAGAAACAGTTAAAGGAGGTATCTGAAACGTACGCAGGTGGATGAAAAAACAGATGCTGAGGAGTTGGCAAAAAGCTTAATCCTTTGCTTATCTGTTAAAACAAGGCTGCAAAGAGACATTGTGTCATCCAAATATTACAGCTGTGCACAGTTCTTAACCCACTGTACAAACAATAACTGGCCACTTTCATTCCTTTTTCAGGTGGGGATGTTTCAACCTACAAGACGTGGATTGCTGAGCAAGTCAGCGACCTAGAAAAAAATGTCTGGGGATTAGAAGCCCACTCATGGGCATAAGTTCTGGGGTGCAGCCTACAACGTCCATAGAGCCTACGGACAGTGCTATTGGCTCTCAGCAGCCAAAACCAATACCAGCAACAACAACAATAGGAACAGGAGCAGCAGCCCCAAAATCTTCATTTGATTGGTCTCTAAAGGCAGGGCTTAAGTCCAGTGCAGATGCGAAGGCAAAAGAGGTCGAACAAGGTGGAGCACCAAAGACTATTGAGATGATAGACGAGGCCTACCTGAATGACCCAACAGAGGTCTATCTGGATCAAAACCCATTGGTGCATTGGTATGCGAAGAGGCGCCAATGGCCAGTGTTCAGCAGGCTGGCAGTAAAGTATCTGGCTTGCCCTGTAATCAGTGTGTCTGCTGCGCATGTGTTCAGTGCAGCTGGTGCAGCTGTCACAGTGAGAAGGACCAGTCTCTTGCCCCAAAACCCCAAGCGATTTAACGTGATCAAAATGAATTAGGACTTCATACCCCCAAATTATAGCATACCTGAAGTACAACAGGAGGAGGATGAAGGTGATTGGTCAGACTCAGGTCATGGAAGTGTGTTAGCTGACCAACGTCTGTGCAAACCACCTGAGTTTGAGGAGGAGCTTTACTTCCCTGACTACTGAGTAGACCTGGGCCACCATAGACGTTTCTATTGAAGAACTACTTTGAAAAAAAAGGAAATGAAAAAAAGAACATTATTATTTTGTTTGTTTATGTCTCTCTGACAAATCCCTTCAAGGGCATTGGAGAGACAGTGCCTATTCTTCCCTATATCCTCTAGCAGCACTGCCCCATAGTATTTGTTTCCTCATTCAATGAGGATCAGTAATGTACCACTGTGCTTGATTGGAACAGGTACGTAATGCTATGCACCAATGTGTGATATATGAGTGATTCTTGTTTCAATGTTGAGATGATTCATGTGGTGGCAGACAGTGAAGAGTGGGTGTTTATTGTTTAATATTAATTATTACGCTTGATTGTGATTAATTTACAACGTTGGTGACTCTAGGACCCACTCAACTCTGTGGACCGGTGAGAGGTGCATTGATTACTTGATTTGGGAAATGCAATGCTGCTGCGTGTTTGTGCTGACTGGCTCAAATTTTAAACTATGTGGTTGGGTGGGGGGCTGTTGTTGTAGGTAACTGGAGACAGACATGTGGTGATGTCACATCTTCACATTATGCACATGCTCTAGGCTAAATATTATTTTGATGATGATGATCATGACAGTTGTGAGTTTGATCATCCGATGCATGCAGCAGATTGTCTGTGATTGTTGGTTTTTGAAATTGCTCTCACTTAATTGATCGCATATCAGTCATAAAATGAATGATTGCAAATGCCTATGCTCTTGCTGTTCCTCCTCTGAGTCTTCTTGATAAACTACTCCTCATTAAGCTTACCTTCCATTCTATCCATCTTCTTGATTCTACAATATGATAATAATCATTTCTGTTTTACAATCCCCAGGCCTTCTCTTCTCCTGCACAAAAGTCAAAAGCACCATAAACACTCATGCTTACCTTACTGAACTGATTCAGCCAGGCAGGCACTCAAGATTGACAGGTCAATCCAAGAAGAATGCAGATGTACTGCCCAATTTGGCAATACAGTATAATTTTTTCAATATTCTTTTTTTTAAAACTGTGTGTGTTCGCTTCACTCTAACATTATTTGCATTTACTACTTTTCAAACCTAGATGACAGAACATTTAGATATATAACTTGGGTCTCTCTGGGGCTGATGCACTGTTTGCAGTGCATTTAAGTTAACTGTGTCATACTCATTCCCTTGTTTTCTCCCACAACAGGCTTCTGATCATTGCCCAGATGAATATTGTGTTTGTGTAGAGTTTGTCTTTTTGTCACAGCTTTCCCTAAATCCCCTTTCCCATCCATTCATCATATCCCTAACCCTCTTCCCCGGGCTGTGTGATTTATTCAGGTGTGACTTAATAATTGACACCATTAATTGATCACACACTCGGTGGAGCAGATGTGGTGAAAGCAACAGCAACTTAGTGCAGGATCTTCAGCTCTACATGGCCCACACTTGCTCCATTTACCCACCCACACATAAAAAGTGATCAATATTTTCTAAAGAGCATCATGTGCGAGCATCATCATTCAGTCACTGTTTTGCTGTTGCATAAACGCTTACACTTGTCCACTTCAGAGTTTGAGTCCAATTCACAAATCACGATTCGAGTAGTTTGTAACTTTAGTTTTAATTAAAATACTAGCTCACCATTGTTCTGAATAATTTAATTGAGCATTGCTTATTATATATTCTCTATCAGGTATTCGTTTGTTGTGTAGTAGGCTAGTCTCAATTGTTTGTAAAGCTATGGTATATTAATATGTAACCCATTAACTCAGTTTTTATTTCAGTTTAGTTGCCTGCAAAGAATAGTGCTTCCAATTAATCCTACAGTTTGAGTTCACCTAGGTGGGAGTGGCGCCTTCACTGTTAGTGCATCAGCATGCTACTACCACCACCACCACGGCACCTTGGGAAACCATGCAGCCCTCACCTCATCTATTCAGGTAACAGAACTATGGAGCATTGTTGTACTTTTAGGCAATATAATAGCCAATGGCAAATCTCTCCCTCCCCCCTACTCCTTAGGGGTCAATATAGTTGCAGACTGAAGTGCAGAGACCAGGAGAGTAGTAGGACAAGGGTACAGCTTAACTAATTGTTATACACTATCAGAAGATTTTAAAAACACGCTACACTAAAGGGCAGCAGTGCGAAGTAAAACACTACAAAAAAGATTTGAGGTATAAATAACATAAAATAAGTATTTATTAACCCTATCAATAGTGTAATAAAACCCATCCCTTCCACCCACAATTGGCCCACCCATCTCCCCAAACAAATCTCCCTGTGCCCAACCAATGTCAAAAAAACTCAAAAGTGTCCATCAAAGTCCAACTTCCTGGACCCAACTCCCACATTCCTACCCTCCCAACCCGCAACAAGTCCCACCCACCAAAACAAAGGATAAAAAAGTGGCAGAAGAGAGCCCTAACGGTGGGCCAGCAGCTTATCAGGTGCCCCTCCATACATCAAAAAGAGGGGGGACAGGGAGATGAGCTGGTCCAGTGCACGTTATCCCAAAACACAATATGATAAAAGAATAGTGGGTGCACTGTTCCAAGTTAGAGGGCACACAAACACCTCTCACAGGCATGCAATAGTACCGAAGCAGGGGCCCTCGGGTATCATCATCGGGCTATGCTCCACATCAGATTGGCTCTGCAATGTCAGATGGGGCCCTACAGAGGACCACCTCGCCATAAAAATCGTATGAGGTTACTGAGAAACAACTGGAGAGATCCAAAATAAAATTGGCTCAAGCACCTCCTCCGTATAAAAATATTTTAATAAACGAGCAAGGACCCGGTCAAGGTTAAAAACACATGTAGAGTGAAAGGGAAGTAATGGTCCCACACTTTACATAATCACAGGCAAAAGCACAATGACTTTAACCACTGCAAAAAGTCAACATGTTTTGCGCCTAAAATTGTCCAAAAGGATCCACTGGCGCTTCATCAGGACTCAAACAAAAACTTTCTCCAAAACATCAGGTTTGTAAATACACTCTATTCATTCAGTGATGAGGATGTACAAAGAAAAAGGAGTAAAACTTTACTCACTAAAGTTCTGTGTATACTAGCACAAAACTACTTTGCAGACACAATATAAAATAAGTGATGACATGTACGTGGCTGGAAGTGCAATACTACAGCAGAAATGCTTACCGGCCATAATCAAAAGAAGAGCTCCCAAAGAAAACATATGTCAAGAATCATTTGAAGGATCTATAATGGTGTATTGAAGGAAAAACCTGTCCAAGTAAATTATTCATTAAGAAATGAACCTATGAAAGTATGTCATAGCAATGTACTCTTGCAAAGACAAATGAGAGTGCTATAAATATCATGTAGCAAGGCTATATAGATAAACATACTGGTTCTATCATTTAATAGTACATATTGTTACAAGAAGAAAAGAAAGGACGGAGGATGCATAATGTATTTGCACTCTATGAAACTATATCAAATCAAACAAACACTGTAAAACATCGGGGCTACGTAATTATAAGAGGCTAGAAAATCGGGCAGCTGTATCTCAAAAAGGCAAAGTCAAAAAAACCAAAACAAGCTAAGTGAGCGGCCTGAAACTCACATAGACGCCGTCACCATTATAAGTAAAATTATTGTTTAGGTAATTTTCCCAAAAGTGAGGGAAAAAATATAAGCCAAGGTTAAAGTAAGGAAAAAATGGTAGCAAACTTACATCAGCACCGTAAAAGTCGACAGCGCAGTCTTCATATGGGCCGTGCTTCCAAACTACAGGAAATGCGCGCGGACCCAGGAGAATAAGAGGGGAAGGCTGTTGGGATGAACAGCCAATCACAAAGGCTAACCGGAACTTCCCGGTCACGCCTTCCAACAGCCTATGTCAAAAAGAGAAGACGGACACGACAATGCGTGTTTGTCTTCCATACTGAAACGCAACGCAAAGCCCCCGTGTCCTCCCGGAAGTCGAAGTCGGACAATTACCAGCTGGTATGAATAAACGCAGCAACGGTCCAAGGCTTCCTGGTTCAGCCTTCTAATGTTAATAGACACAGAAAGAGGACAGCTACAAAAATTTGTCCACCAGGTCAAAAATTAAATAAAAATACAAATGAAAATAAAAATAAAGGAAGGCCTGTGGTTAAACTCACCGAAAGTCTAATTACAAACAAAAAAAGTCAACAAAAAAATAAATTAAAATCCCAGTATTTAAGAATTGTAATGACAGTAAGGGAAAATCCAAAGTAGTAAAGAGAAAAATGGAATGAAGACCAAGCCTACTAAAAAATGAAAAATATTCACTCAAAAGCCTATTGTATAATACAAAACAATCGTAGTTATCTTGTAGTCACTGAATAAATAGTAACACCACTCTCTGAGGATAGATACCTAACACTCCCCAGCGTGGGTGAAGGAGTAATACAAGCTTATCTCATGCTGGATGCAACACTCATCCATGGTATGTCATCATTCAGTCCTTGGATGTGAGTTCCCAGCGCTGTTCAGCTTCTAGTAGAGACCTGTTCGGGTATTTCAAAATTTCTAGGACAATCCACCACATGTCATCAGGGGTATGTTGTACCTCACGGTAATGAATACTCAATTTCGTCGTCATTCGTCCACATCTAATGTTGCTCCGATGTTCGTTAATTCTGATCTTCACGGTCTTTATGTCATACATATATACCGTAAGTCACAAGGACAACAGATCATACAGATACAGTTACGGGAGTTGCAGTTGGTATGACTTGATAAACGCCAAAGGCCAATCGGTTCGAGAAAGATGGTGGTCATGGGTTTAGTGAAAGGACATACGTTGCAATTGCCACAAGGAAAACGGCCCGTCACAGGAGGGAGTCCCCAAAGTGTTTTTTGGTGAGATTCCTTAGTAAACTTCAAAGGTCTGGTGTTACCAACTACATCTTTGATATTGGAAGATCTTTTAAAGGCAAATAGAGGCTTAGGGATGGTCACACCTCCACTTGTGAGAACTGACCAACGTTTGTTAATAAGTTTCTTAAGAGTGTTTGATACTGGAGTGAAGGTGGTAACACAAGTCAGTCGAGGTGTGGCTTCCTTAGGTATACAGGTCAATAGGGCATCCCTATTATTGTTCCGAGCTAGTTTGCAAGCTGAGTTGATGATCTTTGGTGGGTAATGTCTTTCGTGAAGTTTCCTGACTAAGTCATTAGCTTGAATTTCAAAGGAGAAAACATTACTGCAATTCTGACGTAGTCGCAAGAACTGACCATACGGTAAATTGTCTCTAAGGTCTTTAGGATGGTAACTGTCATATAGTAAAAGAGTATTGCGCTCGGTTGTTTTGTGATGAGTACAGGTATGAAGTTTATTTACTTTATCAATAGTAATGTTAAGATCCAGAAAGGTGACACTCATTGTGGACACTGTCGAGGTAAACTTTAAAAAGGGATCGAGAGTATTGATCCAACTGGTAAAGGAATCAACTAACTGAACCTCTCCCTGCCAGATGACAAGAATGTCATCAATGTATCGTCACCATAATTTGATATTATCAAAAAAGGGATTGGTGATGTTAAGAATGAAACATTGTTCAAAATGGTACACATACAAACAAGCCAGACTCGGAGCAAAAGTGCTCTCCATTGATGTCCCTTGAATCTGGTGATGTAGCTGATCTGCAAATTGATTTTTTTTTTTAGTTAAAGCCAATGAGGCACATTGCATGATAAAATGAACAGGAGTGGATGTACTCACTGGTTTATTCAACAGAGCAGTCTCAATTACTCTAAGTGTCGCTTCCTGTGGAATGTTCGTTTAAAGAGATTCGACATCAAGGGTAATCAGAGCCTGTACTATTTCTGTATCATTGATAGACTGTAGCAGGTTCACGACATCCTTAGTGTCTTTCAGGAAGGTGGAAGATTCTCTAACAATAGGTTGCAAGAAATTATCACAAAAAGTGGAAAGAGGTTCCCGCACTGATCCCATACCTGAGACTATAGGGCGTCCTGGTGGGGGTGTGGTGCCTGTAGACGGGTCGCGGAGACCGCGTCTTACTTACCCCGAATCCGCCATTACTCGGCAGGCTCCCCGGAGACGACGTTGCGTTCCCCTGGCAACGAGGGGACGCCACGCCGTAACAGCTACGACGACTTCCGGGTTCCGGCAGGAGAAAAGAAAGAGGACGACGATCCTGGGGGGAAGGAGAACGCGACGGAGAAGCAGAACGAGACGGAGAGAACGCCGACCGGTAGAATAAAGTCACCAGCAACCCCATCGAGGAAGCAGGAATCAGACCGCAGAAGAAGTGAAGAGACGTGGGAAACGGCGAAAGGAGAGACGCCGGAGACGCGAGAATGCCGCCACGACCCCGGAGGGTCGTGGCTTAAAAAGGTACGGTCCCTCCTAGGGACAGGAGGGTTACGGGGAATCACGGGCACTGGGGAAAGGCCTCAGGGAGGCGGGAGGAAAGACGGGGAGGGTGAATAAGTCACAAGGGAAGGGGAAGGAAGGGAACCAGGCACTATACGAACACCAGGAGCCCTAAACCCCACCTCTGACCACCCCCTCACGGACCTACCCTGCTTGCTACCCTTTCCCTCACGAGCACAATAAACAACCCGTTCCCACAAAAGGACTTACCTGTTCCTTTCTTTTCTCTTCATGCCGGAACCCGAGAGAGACGCCCACATCCTTAACAACCGGGATACACCAGAGGGAGAGGAAACCTAAGAAAGAGAGAAAGAAAGAAATTGAGAAGAGCAGAAAACCTGAGGCTTACCAAATATCTATAAACATTGAATAAGTGAATATCTTGTGAATAAAACAGAGAATAAAACTTCAAGCCTAAAATGCCTATACCCCTTCTCTGACTCTCCTTGATCCGCTCGTATAGCAGCCTACCACAGTGGTGTCAGAAGTGGGATTTAATTCCCAGTTGGGCTTACGAGCGTGCTTCATCATGAGTGAATCCCCATCCCTCGAGGATATGATTAAGCAACTGGCAGAAGGACAAAGACATCCGCAGTTGGTGTGGGAAGCCCACCAAAGAGAGGCCAAGGAAGACCGGGAGGCCTTACAATCGGCCTTAAAAAGTCAGGCTACAATCTTAGCCAATAACCAACTAGTACATGAGACCGCATTACAAAAGTTAACCGATACAATAGCGACCAGTAAGGTGCATCCAAACGTTCCCAGTTCGGTCCTACAAAAGTACCAGGAGGGGGAAGACCCAGACTCGTTTTTTACTAACTTTGAGAGGGTAGCCTCGTCTGCTCAATGGCCAGAGGACCGCTGGGGGCAGTATGTGGCACCCCCGCTTACTGGATTCCTACAGACTGCATACCAGTCCGCCAACCCTGACGGTACTACCCCATACAAAGATATAAAAAAAAGTATCCTAGGGCGAGTCGGACATGATACAGAATATTATTGTTTAAAATTTAGAAAAATAAAGTGGAGTACGAACGAAGACCCTCGCTCCTTCTACTTTCGGGTGAAAGACCTGTCTCTAAAATGGTTGGGAACCATAGGGACAACCCGGGAAGATGTCATTAAGACAATTACTTTAGAACAGTGTTTAGATTCCCTGCCCCCTAGTACTAAGAACTGGATCCGTCAACACCCAAAAGTGGACACTGAGGTTGCTATTGACTTGGCTTGTGCTTTCCATCGTTCCGCAGAAATTAAACCCTTGTCTCCGAGACCTTTCCAAAAACCTCCCACCCCTCCACCAAAACCAGTTCCAAGGTATTTCCCAGAAGAAACCTGGTTCCCTAAACCCGTAGAACATCACCCTATGCAGTCCCCACAATGTTTCCACTGTGGAGAGTGGGGCCATATTGCAAGAATATGTCCAAGGAAAGCTGAAGGACCGGAACCCATGGAAATTGGGGTCACACGACGTAGAGTTCTATGTACAGGAAAAGGGAATGAGAAATTCATATACGCTGTCACCATAAATGGACAGGTCATTTCGGAATTAATTGATTCCGGATGCAGCCAATCTGTAATCCGGAAGGGTCTAATCCATCTTGATGCTTCCGTTACCGACAGCTGGGTCTCCATCTGTTGTATACATGGAGACAAAGGAAGTTATCCCCTCACAATGGTTAAAGTTGAATGGGGTCCCTTTCAGGACATGGTTTCGATAGGGGTTATGGATCGATTAATCGAGGACTGCATTATAGGGACTGATTATACTCGATTCTATGACCTATTAGACCTAGTCCGCGTATCCACTGTGACTCCCGAGTGGTGGACCGAAGCCCCTTTTTTCGATTCCTCCATTGAAGTTCCACCCCACCGAAAGAAACTCACACGAAATGAGAAAAGACTTGAGAGAAAACAACATCAGGAAGCCCGAAAGATGAAGGAAGTTCCTAAACTAGTAGCAGAAATTAGCAGCAGGCCCATCTCCTTCCAAACCAGCCAGAGAGAAGATCCTACCCTTTCCCACGCCTGGAGCTCGGCTAAAACAGAGATCACCAATGAGGTGGGTCCCTATTTTCTTGTCAAGAAAAACCTCCTATACCGAATAACTATAACTGTTATGGGAGAAACCAAGCAACAATTAGTAGTCCCTGAACCATTTCGAGCCCAAGTACTGTTTTTATCCCATAATCAACCTGGGGGAGGTCATTATGGTCGGGAAAAAACAGAAGAATATCTTATGCGAAAATTCTATTGGCCCGGAGTGTAGGCTCAGAAACGCAGATACTGTTCCCAATGTCCTAGATGTCAATTAACTGAACCAGGAATGCCCCGGAAAGCACCACTATACCCTTTACCCATTATTGATATCCCTTTTAAACGGGTGGGTATGGACCTTGTAGGGCCCCTACTTCCCTCTTCTAAAGGACATACTTACATTTTAGTCATAGTTGACTATGCAACTAGATACCCCGAAGCCATACCCCTCTCCAGCATGACAACCAAAACAATAGCACAAGCCATGATAACAGTGTTCTCCCGAATAGGTTTTCCCCAGGAAATACTGACAGATCAAGGTACACCCTTTATGTCAAAACTCATGAAACAGATATGTCAGATATTAGGGATCACCCAACTACGGACCTCGGTCTATCACCCCCAGACAGACGGGTTGGTAGAACGATATAACCGCACTATAAAGACATTGCTGCGGAAAACTGTGGACGAGTCCGGTCGCAACTGGGATCAGAAGCTTCCCTTGGTCCTGTATGCCATACGAACCCACAAACAGTCTTCTACGGGACACAGTCCCTTTGAATTGGTTTTCGGGAGACAACCTCGTTGTCTCCTGGATATGGCCGCCGAGACGTGGGAGGAAGAACAGGAAGAAGGGAAACCCCTGATTGACTATATCCACCAACTCAAAACTCAGTTACAGACCCTCTGGGACGACGTCCATAGTCATTTAGTCACGGCTCAAAAACAACAAAAATCATACTATGACAAGGGAAGCAAAATATGTTCTTTTCTCCCCAATGATCAGGTCCTCATCATGCGACCTACATCTGATCATATACTGATTGCTAAATGGCAAGGACCCTATAGGGTTATTAGAGCAGTCTCTCCTGTTACGTACCTATTAGAGATAAACACCTGATAAAACCCAAATTTACCATATAAATTTATTAAAACAATGGAACAATTCAGAAGAGACTGAGGAACAAACAGACACCGGTTGTTTTGTCTCCTCTACCAAAGAACGGGAACTAGATCTATACCCTTTAAGAATAACACATCCAGAAGAGAAACCCAGTATTAATAAGGAGCTAACCGAAACTGAAAAAAATCAATTATACACCCTAATCGAACAACATCCCCATTTCTTCTCAGAAATACCGGGAAAAACTTCATTGATATCTCATCACATTAAAACACCTGAAGAACATGTAGTACGTCTTCGTCCTTATCGCATCCCTGAAGCACGAAAACCCATCATTGAAACCGAAGTCGAAACAATGTTAGCGTTAGGGGTCATTGAACCCTCTAACAGTCCCTGGAATTCCCCGGTAGTGTTGGTTCCTAAACCAGACGGATCAATTAGATTTTGTATTGATTTTCGCAAACTTAATGAGATCTCCCTGTTCAACACCTACCCTATCCCCAGAGTGGATGACATCTTAGAGAAATTAGGGAAGGCTCGTTACTTATCCACCCTTGACTTAACCAAGGGGTATTGGCAGATACCCCTCCATCCCGATGCCAAAGAAAAAACAGCCTTTTCAACCTCCTCCGGTCTTTATCAATTCACGGTTTTACCTTTTGGTCTTCACGGCGCTCCTGCGACTTTCCTGCGCCTGATGGATCGAATCTTAAAGCCCTTCCAGACCTTTACCGCAGCCTACCTAGACGACATTGTCATCTTTAGTGAAACCTGGCAAGATCACTTATTGCATCTGCATACAATCTTCTCCGCCTTAACTGAGGCCGGTTTAACTGCCAATCCTAATAAATGTTTACTAGGAAGCACTGAAGTCTCATATCTCGGTTATGTCATAGAGAGCGGTACTCTACAACCGCAGAAAAGCAAAGTTGAGGCCATACTCCAAGCTGCTAAACCAAGAATGAAGAAAGACCTACGATCATTCCTAGGCTTAGTAGGGTACTACCGCCGATTTATCCCCAATTATTCTACCATTGCTGCCCCTCTGACTGACCTCCTGACTAAACAAAACCCCACAAAACTGGCCCCATTTGCCAACTCCCAACAGAGTAGTTTTGATCGATTAAAACATTCCCTTACCACAGACCCAATACTGAAATGTCCCGATTTCTCAAACAGTTTTCACTTATATACTGATGCTTCGGACGTCGGTCTCGGAGCTGTACTCACCCAGCCCGATGGAGAGGGTTTTGACCACCCTGTGGTTTTTCTAAGTAGAAAACTGTTTCCGCGAGAGACCCATTACCCAACTATCGAAAAAGAATGTCTTGCCATCAAATGGGCTGTGGACTCCTTGCAGTATTATCTTTTAGGCAGGTCCTTCGTTTTATTTACTGACCATGCCCCTCTCACCTGGCTTGCCTCTCACAAAGACACCAACTCCAGAATCTTGAGATGGTTCCTAGAGCTGCAACCATTTACGTTCCAGGTACGCCACATCCCTGGTTCCCAACAAGGTCCTGCCGACTACCTCTCCCGGTTTCCTCCTTCGTCCGCCTCGGTCCTCGAGCAGTCCCGATCATGGGTAGGGGACTGTAGACGGGTCACGGAGACCGCGTCTTACTTACCCCGAATCCACCATTACTCGGCAGGCTACCCGGAGACGACGTTGCGTTCCCCTGGCAACGAGGGGACACCACGCCGTAACAGCTACGACGACTTCCGGGTTCCGGCAGGAGAAAAGAAAGAGGACGACGATCCTGGGGGGAAGGAGAACACGACGGAGAAGCAGAACGAGACGGAGAGAACGCCGACCGGGAGAATAAAGTCACCAGCAACCCCATCGAGGAAGCAGGAATCAGACCGCAGAAGAAGTGAAGAGACGCGGGAAACGGCGAAAGGAGAGACGCCGGAGACGCGAGAATGCCGCCACGACCCCGGAGGGTCGTGGCTTAACAAGGTACGGTCCCTCCTAGGGACAGGAGGGTTACGGGGAATCACGGGCACTGGGGAAAGGCCTCAGGGAGGCGGGAGGAAGGACGGGGGGGTGAATAAGTCACAAGGGAAGGGGAAGGAAGGGAACCAGGCACTATACGAACACCAGGAGCCCTAAACCCCACCTCTGACCACCCCCTCACGGACCTACCCTGCTTGCTACCCTTTCCCTCACGAGCACAATAAACAACCCATTCCCACAAAAGGACTTACCTGTTCCTTTCTTTTCTCTTCATGCCGGAACCCGAGAGAGACGCCCACATCCTTAACAACCGGGATACACCAGAGGGAGAGGAAACCTAAGAAAGAGAGAAAGAAAGAAATTGAGAAGAGCAGAAAACCCGAGGCTTACCAAATATCTATAAACATTGAATAAGTGAATATCTTGTGAATAAAACAGAGAATAAAACTTCAAGCCTAAAACGCCTATACCCCTTCTCTGACTCTCCTTGATCCGCTCGTATAGCAGCCTACCACAGTGCCCTTATGAATTTTGGGAAGGCAGTAAAAATACGGGACACATGGATTGATGGTATCTAAAAATTCTGCCTCCTTCTGAGATATCCAAGCATTAGATACCGCTTCATGGAGCAAAGAACGAATCTGCTCTTGTTACCCATTTGTAGGGTCACATGAGATAGGTTCGTAATATGTGGGATCACTCAGAAGACGGATACTTTCGGCTCTGTACACTTGGGGGTCTAAAATAACAATCGCCCCTCCTTTATCAGCTGGTTTGAAAACAATGCCCTGATCTTGCCGCAATGTTTGCAAGGCTACTCTTTCTCGTGTGGTAATGTTAGAAAATACATGTTTAGGACGTAGTTGTTGAACATCTGCCATGATAGCTTTCTCAAAAGCAAATACTTCACAGGGCACAGACATTAGAGGAGGTACAAAAGAGGATGGATTTCTCAGTCCTGTCTCTACTTGTTTCAACTCGTTGGGGTTATCTTTAAAGAAAAAGTACAATCAAATCTTTCTCAAAAACAAGGACAGCTCACAATTGATCCGAAAAAAATCGTTATGTGTAGTGGGAACAAAACCCAGGCCTTTATTAAGAACTGAGTTTTCATCTGGAGTAAGTTGTCTTGAAGAAAGATTAACAACTTGGTTCTCACTGGGGGATTCTTGCCAAGCCTCCAAGCGCAACTGCCGAAAACTCAAGAAGAAATGGCTCCACAAACGCACACCCAACAGCCACACAGCACTCAAGGACGCCACACGCAGACATCACCAACTCCTCAGGCTGGCCAAGAGATCCTCCGTCAAAACCCGCCTGGAGAACAACGCACACGACAGCAAAGAGCTCTTCAACATCTTGAAGGAACTCTCCAAACCCAGCGCCATCGTCAACGACATCCCACCCTCCCAAGAACTGTGTGACGCACTGGCCACCTCTTTCCACCGGAAGATCATTGACATCCACGACAGCTTCAACACCCCGACCACCCCAACCATGCCAATCTCCTCCTCCACGAACTCCACCCACACCAACCGCCTGACCTCATGGACCAACGTCAACGACGACGAGACACGCAAGACCATGAACTCCATCCACTCAGGTTCACCATCAGACCCGTGCCCACACCACATATACAACAAAGCAGACACAGCCATCGCACCCCAACTACGGAAGGTCATCAACATCTCCTTCGAACCAGCGAGATTCCCGGAAAGCTGGAAGCACGCCGAAATCAACGCCCTTCTCAAAAAACCGAAGGCGGACCCCAAGGACCTCAAGAAGTTTCGGCCCATCTCCCTGCTCCCATTCCCGGCAAAGGTCATCGAGAAAATCGTTAACACACAACTGGCCCGCCACCTCGAAGACAACAACATCCTTGACCCTTCCCAGTCTGGATTCAGATGGAACCACAGCACCGAGACCGCCCTTCTCGCCGCCACAGACGACATCAGAAGCCAGCTCGACAATGGCAAAACATCAGCCCTCATCCTCCTAGACCTGTCAGCCGCCTTCGACATGGTCTGCCACCACACTCTGAAAATCCGCCTCCACGAAGCTGGGATCCAAGAGAAAGCATTCGACTGGACCACATCCTTCCTCTCCGGCAGAACCCAGAGAGTCCACCTCCCTCCCTTCCAATCCGAAGCCACCAACATTATCTGCGGCGTACCCCAGGGTTCATACCTCAGCCCGACGCTGTTCAATATTTACATGGCCCCCTCACACAAGTGGCCCGCCAACACAACCTCAACATCATCTCCTATGCTGACGACACCCAACTCATCCTCTCCCTCACCAAGCACCCGCACACCGCCAAAACCAACCTTCACGAGGGTATGAAGGCCGTCGCCGACTGGATGAGAGGCAGCCATCTGGATCTGAACTCGGACATGACGGAGGTCCTCATCCTAGGGCCCACCCCCTCCGACTGGGACGACTCGTGGTGGCCAACCTCGCTGGGTACCCCACCGACACCAACCGACCACGCACGCAACCTTGGTTTCATCGTTGACTCATCCCTCTCCATGTCAAAACAGGTCAAAGCCATCTCCTCCTCCTGCTACAACACCCTCCGATGGTCCTTAGGATCTACAAGTGGATCCCAACCGAAACAAGGAAAACAGTGACACAGGCCCTCGTCAGCAGCAGGCTTGACTACGGCAACGTACTCTACGCAGGTATCCCGTCCAAGCACCTGCAACACCTCCAACGGATCCAAAACGCCTCTGCCCGACTAATCCTCAACGTACCCCGCCGCAACCACATCACCCCCCACCTGAGAAACCTTCACTGGCTCCCAGTCGACAAGAGGATCACCTTCAAACGCCTCACCCACGCACACAAAGCACTCCACAACACTGGGCCAGCCTACCTGAACAACAGACTCAGCTTCTACACCCACACCCGACAGCCCCGCTCCTCCAACCTCGCCCTCGCCGCCGTCCCCTGCATCCAACGAAAAACCTCAGGCGGCAGATCCTTCTCCTACCTCGCCGCCAAGACCTGGAACACCCTCCCGACCAACCTAAGAAAGATCCAAGACCTGCTCACCTTCAGAAGACACCTCAAGACCTGGCTCTTCGAGCAATAGCAGCACCCCACCCTGCCCCCAGCGCTTTGAGACCCTTGCGGGTATGTAGTGCGCTCTACAAGTATAATGATTGATTGATTGATTTGACTTCGGGTAACCATTTGTGGTTCTTGTTGTTGCCAGTGAACATGTCTTTCTCTTCCTCTCGGCCTGCCTCTTCCTCTGCCTAAAAAAGGCACATATGGTATCATCGGACGTGGTTGGAAAAAAGGATATGGTGACTGCCAAGTTGGAGGATGTTGTATTGGAAACTGGGGAAGATTGCAGTATGGGTGTGACATCCCATCCTCTGTGCTCCAACCACCTGAGGAGGAGCTGGTACTGTATTTCCAGTTTTTCTTAACAGAAGACACTGATTCATCTGAAGACCTTGATACATTGTCTGCCTCAAAATCCTCTTTGATGTATGGGTAAACGTTTTCTTTACCAAACTTAGTAATGTCCTTTTGTAACTTAGAAATCTTCTGTTGGGTCAGATACTCTTTGGAGTCGTTGAGTTCAGTATTAATTTCTGCTAAGCGACTCTTAAAGGATGCCAAAGACAGAGTAGTTTTCAGTGTAGATTCAGCTAGATTGATCTGTGTCGTAATTGAAATCTTTTAGAGGTATAACAATCAGGACCATCCAGTCTGTAGTACATTTCCAGGCAATTTGAGCCCAGTCAGTTCTAAAGAGTAGGTTCTGTAAAAAAAATCTGTGAGACGTTGGTCACTATCAATCCATTGGGGGCTATATTGGCCCGAAGATACTCAGTCATAATGGTACCATGTAGTACCGTTTTAATCAAGTCCCGTTTAAGTGCGGAGAGCTTATCCCAATCTTCCTTCAGACTACCAGAAGGGCCTGATCCATCCGTACCAAGGATAGAAGGAGTTTGTAGTAGACGGGGGGACAGGGAGATTAGCTGGTCCAGTGCACGTTCTCCTAAAACACAATATGACAAAATAATTATAGGTGCACTGTTCCAAGTTAGAGGGCACACAAACACCTCTCACAGGCATACAATAGTTCTGAAGCAGGGGCCCTCGGGTATCCTCATCGGGCTATGCTCCACGTCAGACTGTCGCTGCAATGTCCGACGGGGCCCCACAGAGGACCACCTTGCCATAAAAATCGTATGAATCTCAGTACCTAAGGTCCTGGGTTACTGAGAAACAACTGGAGAGATACAAAATAAAATTGGCTCGGGCACCTCCTGTAGGAGGCTGGCCTGGCTTGTAGTGGGTACCAAGGGGTACTTACACTTTGCACCAGGTCCAGTTATCCCTTATTAGTGTATAGGGTGTCTAGCAGCTTAGGCTGATAGAAAAGGTAGCTTAGCAGAGCAGCTTAGGCTGAACTAGGAGACGAGTGAAGCTCCTACATTACCACTAGTGTCACATGCACAATATCATAAGAAAACACAATACACAGATATACTAAAAAGGTACTTTATTTTTATGACAATGTATCCCAGTGAGTACCCTCAGTATGAGGATAGCAAATATACACAAGATATATGTACACAATACCAAAATATGCAGTAATAGCAATAGAAAACAGTGCAAACAATGTATAGTCACAATAGAATGCAATGGGAGCGCATAGGGATAGGGGCAACACAAACCATATACTCTAGAAGTGGAATGCGAACCACGAATGGACCCCAAACTTATGTGAGCTCGTAGAGGGTCGCTGGGACTGTAAGACTGTAAGAAAACAGTGAGGGTTAGAAAAATAGCCCACCCCAAGACCCTGAAAAGTGGATGCAAAGTGCACCTAAGTTCCCCAAAGAGCACAGAAGTCGTGATAGGGGAATTCTGCCAGAAACAACAACACCAGCAATGCAACAACAATGGATTTCCTGACGAGAGTACCTGTGGAACAAGGGGACCAAGTCCAAGAGTCACGATCAAGTCGGGAGTGGGCAGATGCCCAGGAAATGCCAGCTGTGGGTGCAAAGAAGCTGCTACCAGATGGTTGAAGCTGTAGATTCTGCAAGAACGACAAGGGCTAGAAACTTCCCCTTTGGAGGATGGATGTCCCACGTCGTGAAGAGTCGTGCAGAAGTATTTCCGTGCAGAAAGACCGCAAACAAGCCTTGCTAGCTGCAAGGGTCGCGGTTAGGGTTTTTGGATGCTGCTGTGGCCCAGGAGGGACCAGGATGTCGCCAATTGCATGAGGAGACAGAGGGGGCGCCCAGCAAGACAAGGAGCCCACTCAGAAGCAAGCAGCACCCGCAGAAGTGCCAGAACAGGCACTACAAAGTGGAGTGAACCAGAGCTCACCCGAAGTTGCACAAGAGGGTCCCACGAAGCCGGAGGACAACTCACGAGGTCGTGCAATGCAGGTTAGAGTGCCGGGGACCCAGGCTTGGCTGTGCACAAAGGAAATCCTGGTAGAGTGCACAGGAGCCGGAGTAGCTGCAAAACACGCGGTTCCCAGCACTGCAGTCTAGCGTGGGGAGGAAAGGACTTACCGCCACCAAACTTGGACTGAAGAGTCACTGGACTGTGGGAGTCACTTGGACAGAGTTGCTGAGTTGAAGGGACCTCGCTCGTCATGCTGAGAGGAGACCCAGAGGACTGGTGATGCAGTTCTTTGGTGCCTGCTGTTGCAGGGGGAAGATTACGTCGACCCACGGGAGATTTCTTCGGAGCTTCTAGTGCAGAGAGGAGGCAGACTACCCCCACAGCATGCACCACCAGGAAAACAGTTGAGAAGGCGGCAGGATCAGCGTTACAAGGTTGCAGTAGTCGTCTTGCTACTTTGTTGCAGTTTTGCAGGCTTCCAGCGCGGTCAGCAGTCGATTCCTTGGCAGAAGGTGAAGAGAGAGATGCAGAGGAACTCTGATGAGCTCTTGCATTCGTTATCTAAGGAATTCCCCAAAGAAGAGACCCTACATAGCCAGAAAAGGAGGTTTGGCTACCTAGGAGAGAGGATAGGCTAGCAACACCTGAAGGAGCCTATCAGAAGAAGTCTCTGACGTCACCTGCTGGCCCTGGCCACTCAGAGCAGTCCAGTGTGCCAGCAGCACCTCTGTTTCCAAGATGGCAGAGGTCTGGAGCACACTGGAGGAGCTCTGGGCACCTCCCAGGGGAGGTGCAGGTCAGGGGAGTGGTCACTCCCCTTTCCTTTGTCCAGTTTCGCGTCAGAGCAGGGCTGAGGGATCCCTGAACCGGTGTAGACTGGCTTATGCAGAAATGGACACCATCTGTGCCCATGAAAGCATTTCCAGAGGGTGGGGGAGGCTACTCCTCCCCTGCCTTAACACCTTTTTCCAAAGGAGAGGGTGTAACACCCTTTCTCTGAGGAAGTCCTTTGTTCTGCCTTCCTGGGCCAAGCCTGGCTGGTCCCCAGGAGGGCAGAAACCTGTCTGAGGGGTTGGCAGCAGCAGCAGCGAAACCCCTGAAAAGGCAGTTTGGCAGTACCCCGGTCTGGGCTAGAGACCCGGGGAATCATGGGATTGTCTCCCCAATACCAGGATGGCATTGGGGGGGCAATTCCATGATCTTAGACATGTTACATGGCCATGTTCGGAGTTACCATTGTGAAGCTACACATAGGTAGTGACCTATGTGTAGTGCACGCGTGTAATGGTGTCCCCGCACTCACAAAGTCCGGGGAATTGGCCCTGAACAATGTGGGGGCACCTTGGCTAGTGCCAGGGTGCCCACACACTAAATAACTTAGCACCCAACCTTTACCAGGTAAAGGTTAGACATATAGGTGACTTATAAGTTACTTAAGTGCAGTGTAAAATGGCTGTGAAATAACGTGGACGTTATTTCACTCAGGCTGCAGTGGCAGGCCTGTGTAAGAATTGTCAGAGCTCCCTATGGGTGGGAAAAGAAATGCTGCAGCCCATAGGGATCTCCTGGAACCCCAATACCCTGGGTACCTGAGTACCATATACTAGGGAATTGTAAGGGTGTTCCAGTATGCCAATGTAAATTGGTAAAATTGGTCACTAGCCTGTTAGTGACAATTTGTACAGAGAGAGCATAACCACTGAGGTTCTGGTTAGCAGAGCCTCAGTGAGACAGTTAGGCATCACACAGGGAACACATACATATAGGCCACAAACTTATGAGCACTGGGGTCCTGGCTAGCAGGGTCCCAGTGACACATAACCAACATACTGAAAACATAGGGTTTTCACTATGAGCACTGGGCCCTGGCTAGCAGGATCCCAGTGAGACAGTGAAAACACCCTGACATACACTCACAAACAGGCCAAAAGTGGGGGTAACAAGGCTAGAAAGAGGCTACTTTCTCACACAACCCCCCCCCTCAAACGAAGGACAATAAGGCTAACCTTGGCCAGTTGAGACTTTATTGTCTAAGTGGTGATAAGTAGAGAGTAGCTCTGCAATAGACTGGTTACTCCCTTTATCATCCACTATATGGTTACTTCCCTGTGGGGATGTAAACCACCCTGTTTGAAGTTTTTTAGCTAAGCAACAATGTGAAGATATATTTTCAGAGTTTCTATCAGTAAGTTTTAGTTTAGAGCAGTGGGAATTGTCCACTGAACCTATTTGTAGTGATGAAAATGCCAGACAGGGATGCTGTCTCAGTAAAGCCATAGCTGGGCAAAAACTTTGTCCATATGGCTGGAAGAGAGAACAGGGATGCTGTTTCTCCTGAGTTGGAGCAGGGCAGGGATGCTGTCCTATGAGCTCCACACAAGGGCAGGGATGCTGTCCTAAGTGTTGTGAGGCAGTGCAGGGTTTCTGCCCTAAAGTTTCTCTGGGAGGGTTGGAGGGATGCTCCATGTTAACTAAAATGGTGCTCTTTTTCTCACCAATGTTAGTTATCCCACAGAGAGGTACTTCCACCTCAGGGAGTACAGCTATTCCAGCTGATGTTTCCCTTGGAACAGGTGCCACCCCAGGAGAGGTTTCTCCCACCACAGGAATGGTATCCTGAATGGCAGGGTGGTTAGGGGATACTGTGATACCCTTTTTACCTGTTGATGGAGAGGGATCCTGAGTTTTCAGGCCTTCTCTCCTTTGCTTTTTCATTTCAGTAGAAATGAGAGGGAACAATTCCTCTGGGATGCCCAGCATGGCTGCATGGGCATAAAACTCTACATCAGCCCAACCTGAGGCCTCTAGGTCATTACCTAAGAGAAAATCTACAGGTAAGCTAGGTGATACTACCACCTGCTTAGGGCCAGTAACTTCACCCCAACTAAACTGAATTATGGCTAAGGGAAGAAACTTAGTGGAGTTATGGACATCAATAATCTTACACTGTTGTCCATTGATGTGTTGTTCAGGATGCACTAGGTTTTCAGTCACCAAAGTGATACTGGCACCTGTGTCCCTGTAGGCCAAGGCCTCAACACAATTTATTGAAACTGTCTGCCTGTACTTATCCATTGTAAGGGGACAAGCAGCCAGTGTGGCAAGGCCAATGCCACTAGGTGTGACAGAAACTGTCTTGGGACTGACTACCCCAGTTTCTATGATGGACCCATAAGTGAACCCAACTACACCCTTAACTTTACTGTTGCCAGCAGTCCCACCACTAGTACCACTACTGCTAGGGGCACTAGAGCTTGATGTATTAGTGGTGGTAGGCTCAGGGGGTTTACCTGGATAGGACTTATCCCCTGGCCTATGGCCTCTGTTTTTACACACAAAGCACCAAGGCTTTTTAATGTGTGTGGGTTGAGAAGAAGAGGAAGAATTTGTTTTATCCCCACCCCCTGAAGAGTGTTTAAGATTTGAAGTGGGATCTTTGGTTTTACCCTTATCCCCATGCTTATCTTGAGATTTCTCACCATCTTTCTTCTTTCCATCCTTGTCACCCCCTGTATGAACGTTTCTGTTCACCCTTGTTCTGACCCATTTGTCTGCCTTCTTTCCCAATTCTTGGGGAGAGGTCAGATCTGAGTCTACCAGGTACTGGTGTAACAAATCAGACAAACAATTATTAAGTATATGCTCTCTCAGGATTAAGTTATACAGGCTTTCATAGTCAGAAACTTTACTGCCATGTAACCACCCCTCCAAGGCCTTCACTGAATGGTCAACAAAGTCTACCCAGTCTTGTGAAGACTCCTTTTTGGTTTCTCTGAACTTCATCCTGTACTGTTCAGTGGTTAAGCCATAACCATCTAGGAGTGCATTCTTAAGAACTGCAAAATTATTGGCATCACTTTCCTTCACAGTAAGGAGCCTATCCCTACCCTTTCCACTGAAAGATAGCCATAGGGTAGCAGCCTACTGCCTTTGAGGGACCTCCTGTACAACACAGGCCCTCTCAAGTGCAGCAAACCACTTGTTAATGTCATCCCCCTCCTTGTAAGGGGGAACTATCTTATGCAGATTCCTAGAATCATGCTCTTTTGCAGGATGACTATTTGGAATACTGCTGCTGCCACCATGGGGTCCTAACCCCAACCTCTGTCTTTCTTTTTCTAAGTCTAAAGATTCCCTGTCTAGAGCCAGCTGTTGCTGTTTAAGCTTCAGCCTGGACTCTTCCACTCTCAATCTATTGAGTTCCCTTTCTAACATTCTGTCTTCAGGGAGGGTGGGTTGGGCATGCCCTGACACAGAAGAATGGTGTGAATGAACAGAGGGAGACCTGTCCCTAACAGATGGCACTCTAACATTCTGGCCTACAGAAGTAACACTCCTACTGTGATGGGAACTCACATAAGTACCAGCCATGCTAGGTGGCCTGCTAAGGGGCAGGTTGGGAAGGTTTCCTTCTAACCCTTTTCCTAGGGATGCCCCAGAATCAGGATGGGAACCATCAGCTAATTTCTCACCAGAAGTGCCAACTAAGGTCTTATCTTGTTCAATGAGCATATTAACTAACAGTTGCCTTGAGGGATTCTTCCCTACCCCTAAACCTCTATCTATGCAGAGACTCCTTGCTTCCTTCCAGCTAAGGTTGTCATAAGCTATGCTGGCCAGATCAAGAGTTTGGCCTGTACCAGACATGATAGAAAAGGTTTAAGGGACAGAAAAAGAAAGAAAAAGTTTTCAGAACTTTTTAAAGAACAGAATTAAAAAAAAAAAAACTTTTAAAGAACTTTTTGAAAGTTTAGAGGTACTTTTCAGCACTTAGTAAAAGAAGTGAGAGAAGAAAAGCAAAACCTTTTGGTTAGGTGTACATACACTGAACTTGTTTTGTATATTTTTCTCTTATGAAAAGTACAATGACAAAAGTGGTAAGTAGTTGCAAGTACTTATCCCACCGCTGCACAACCAATGTAGGAGGCTGGCCTGGCTTGTAGTGGGTACCAAGGGGTACTTACACTTTGCACCAGGTCCAGTTATCCCTTATTAGTGTAGAGGGGTGTCTAGCAGCTTAGGCTGATAGAAAAGGTAGCTTAGCAGAGCAGCTTAGGCTGAACTAGGAGACGAGTGAAGCTCCTACAGTACCACTAGTGTCACATGCACAATATCATAAGAAAACACAATACACAGATATACTAAAAATAAAGGTACTTTATTTTTATGACAATATGCCAAAGTATCTCAGTGAGTACCCTCAGTATGAGGATAGCAAATATACACAAGATATATGTACACAATACCAAAATATGCAGTAATAGCAATAGAAAACAGTGCAAACAATGTATAGTCACAATAGAATGCAATGGGAGCACATAGGGATAGGGGCAACACAAACCATATACCCTAGAAGTGGAATGCGAACCACGAATGGACCCCAAACCTATGTGAGCTCGTAGAGGGTCGCTGGGACTGTAAGAAAACAGTGAGGGTTAGGAAAATAGCCCACCCCAAGACCCTGAAAAGTGGGTGCAAAGTGCACCTAAGTTCCCCAAAGAGCACAGAAGTTGTGATAGGGGAATTCTGCCAGAAACAACAACACCAGCAATGCAACAACGATGGATTTCCTGACGAGAGTACCTGTGGAACAAGGGGACCAAGTCCAAGAGTCACGATCATGTCGGGAGTGGGCAAATGCCCAGGAAATGCCAGCTGTGGGTGCAAAGAAGCTGCCACCGGATGGTAGAAGCTGTGGATTCTGCAAGAACGACAAGGGCTAGAAACTTCCCCTTAGGAGGATGGATGTCCCACGTCGTGAAGAGTCGTGCAGAAGTGTTTCCGTGCAGAAAGACCGCAAACAAGCCTTGCTAGCTGCAAGGGTTGCAGTTAGGGTTTTTGGATGCTGCTGTGACCCAGGAGGGACCAGGATGTCGCCAAGTGCGTGAGGAGACAGAGGGGGTGCCCAGCAAGACAAGGAGCCCACTCAGAAGCAAGCAGCACCCACAGAAGTGCTGGAAAAGGCACTACGAAGTGGAGTGAACCGGAGCTCACCCGAAGTTGCACAAGAGGGTCCCACGAAGCCGGAGGACAACTCAGGAGGTCGTGCAATGCAGGTTAGAGTGCCGGGGACCCAGGCTTGGCTGTGCACAAAGGAAATCCTGGTAGAGTGCACAGGAGCTGGAGTAGCTGCAAAACACGCAGTTCCCAGCAATGCAGTCTAGCGTGGGGAGGCAAGGACTTACCGCCACCAAACTTGGACTGAAGAGTCACTGGACTGTGGGAGTCACTTGGACAGAGTTGCTGAGTTCAAGGGACCTCGCTCGTCGTGCTGAGAGGAGACCCAGAGGACCGGTGATGCAGTTCTTTGGTGCCTGCGGTTGCAGGGGGAAGATTCCGTCGACCCACAGGAGATTTCTTCGGAGCTTCTAGTGCAGAGAGGAGGCAGACTACCCCCACAGCATGCACCACCAGGAAAACAGTCGAGAAGGCGGCAGGATCAGCGTTACAAGGTCGCAGTAGTCATCTTTGCTACTTTGTTGCAGTTTTGCAGGCTTCCAGCGCAGTCAGCAGTCGATTCCTTGGCAGAAGGTGAAGGGAGTGATGCAGAGGAACTCTGATGAGCTCTTGCATTCGTTATCTAAGGAATTCTCCAAAGAAGAGACCCTAAATAGCCAGAAAAGGAGGTTTGGCTACCTAGGAGAGAGGATAGGCTAGCAACACCTGAAGGAGCCTATCAGAAGGAGTCTCTGACGTCACCTGCTGGCCCTGGCCACTCAGAGCAGTCCAGTGTGCCAGCAGCACCTCTGTTTCCAAGATGGCAGAGGTCTGGAGCACACTGGAGGAGCTCTGGGCACCTCCCAGGGGAGGTGCAGGTCAGGGGAGTGGTCACTCCCCTTACCTTTGTCCAGTTTCGCGCCAGAGCAGGGCTGAGGGATCCCTGAACCGGTGTAGACTGGCTTATGCAGAAATGGACACCATCTGTGCCCATGAAAGCATTTCCAGAGGCTGGGGGAGGCTACTCCTCCCCTGCCTTAACACCTTTTTCCAAAGGGAGAGGGTGTAACACCCTTTCTCTGAGGAAGTCCTTTGTTCTGCCTTCCTGGGCCAAGTCTGGCTGGACCCCAGGAGGGCAGAAACCTGTCTGAGGGGTTGGCAGCAGCAGCAGCTGCAGTGAAACCCCTGAAAAGGCAGTTTGGCAGTACCCGGGTCTGGGCTAGAGACCCGGGAAATCATGGGATTGTCTCCCCAATACCAGGATGGCATTGGGGGGGCAATTCCATGATCTTAGACATGTTACATGGCCATGTTCGGAGTTACCATTGTGAAGCTACACATAGGTAGTGACCTATGTGTAGTGCACGCGTGTAATGGTGTCCCCGCACTCACAAAGTCCGGGGAATTGGCCCTGAACAATGTGGGGGCACCTTGGCTAGTGCCAGGGTGCCCACACACTAAGTAACTTAGCACCCAACCTTTACCAGGTAAAGGTTAGACATATAGGTGACTTATAAGTTACTTAAGTGCAGTGTAAAATGGCTGTGAAATAACGTGGACGTTATTTCACTCAGGCTGCAGTGGCAGGCCTGTGTAAGAATTGTCAGAGCTCCCTATGGGTGGCAAAAGAAATGCTGCAGCCCATAGGGATCTCCTGGAACCCCAATACCCTGGGTACCTCAGTACCATATACTAGGGAATTGTAAGGGTGTTCCAGTATGCCAATGTAAATTGGTAAAATTGGTCACTAGCCTGTTAGTGACAATTTGTACAGAGAGAGCATAACCACTGAGGTTCTGGTTAGCAGAGCCTCAGTGAGACAGTTAGGCACCACACAGGGAACACATACCTATAGGTCACAAACTTATGAGCACTGGGGTCCTGGCTAGCAGGGTCCCAGTGACACATAACCAACATACTGAAAACATAGGGTTTTCACCATGAGCACTGGGCCCTGGCTAGCAGGATCCCAGTGAGACAGTGAAAACACCCTGACATACACTCACAAACAGGCCAAAAGTGGGGGTAACAAGGCTAGAAAGAGGCTACTTTCTCACACCTCCTCCGTATAATTTTTTTTAAATAAACAAGCGAGAACCCGGTCAAGGTAAAAAACACAAGTGAAAGGGAAGTAATGGTCCCACACTGTACATAATCACAGGCAAAAGCACAATGACTTTAACCACTACAAAAAGTCTACATGTCTCGCGCATAAAATTGTCCAACAAATGCTGTAGTATTGCACTTCCAGCCACGTACATGTCATCTCTTATTTTATATTGTGTCTGCAAAGTAATCAGTAATTATTTGGTACACATGTTTTTTGTCTCCACAGGTTCCCTGTAGTTTTGTGATAGTATACACAGAACTTTTGTGAGTAAAGTTTTACTCCTTTTTTGTTTGTACATATTCATCATTAAATGAATAGAGTGTATTTACACCTGATGTTTTGGAGAAAGTTTTTGTTTGAGTCCTGATGAAGCGCCAGTGGATCCTATTGGACAATTCTAGGCGCGAAACATGTAGACTTTTTGCGCAGTGGGGCCCCAATCACCCAAGGGGCCCCAACACTTCAAGGGCAACCCTATTCAGTCAAAAGCCAATTAATATTTCTAAGATACTGGAGACTTGGTTGCCCCTCTTCACATTCTTCAGGTGGCCTTGTCATTTTGTGTTACAGCATTGCTTCTATTTGATCATTGGACTTTAAGTGGGAAGCTTTGTCAGGGTTAATATTTTCAAGGAGGAAAAGGACAACTGCAGAGTATAAGAAAAAAAAAAAATGCATCATATAAAACCATCAATTATCTTTATAAAGCCCAGATATGTATTTATGTTTCCTCAGGATCTTTAATTACTGATGCTGTAAAATGGCCTGACATGTTAATTTCCCAAGATAGCTATATCTGCCAACCTGAAGGTGGTAATAGTGTGAACATTAAGCAGTTCTAAATATTTTGACATTATGGGCTGAGCTAGTAACCTATATTTCAGTCTCAAATCCTGTGAAACGCATCAGTGTGTTTGCAACTGCTATGTACTAATTCCAATTTAGGACTTGGTAAACTTTTACTGACTCCTAAAATGGGATTGTAATGCACACCCATTCTGAATTTGGTAGAGGTGTGTTATATGCGTCCCTTGCAAATTTCAAATAGCATGAGATATATCAATGTTTTGCAACCATAATCTGATTACTACCGAGAGGAGGCAGTAAACTATTCACAAAACAGGACAGGTCCACTTGAGACCCCTCCCCCTTTGTCAATGTAAAAAGCGTTTTCTGAGAGAATAAGTCATGGTTCAGCGAACCACTATCAACTCCCAAACAAACTTTTAAGAAAAAGTTACCTTGTGGTTTTTAAGCACAGTCCTGTTTCCTTGAATTAAAATGGGCTGCATTAAAAAATATATATATCGGCGTTCATGGACCTTGTGGTCTGCTGACCCTAACAGGGCTATAAGAGATGTTAAATGGAAAAGTTCTGTGGCTAGCCGAGGAATAGTTTTGCCATTTTATTCTTTGGCTTATGTTCATTTTAAATAGTTTTAGCAACTGATGCGAAATCTCTGCACACTTTAAGGTTGGGCCCTTTTTATTGATATTCCATTTAATTCCAATGAAAGGGTGCTATTAAATAAAAGATAGAACACATTCATATAGTTGAAAACAGACACACAAAAACCTCTTGTAAATGAGTGAACTCTTTACCTACGACAAAAACACTGAGAATTGTGCATATCCTGGCTGAAGAACATATTTTTCAACTATCTTTTTAGTGCAGACAAGAATGACTCACACTTTCCAATGCACTCCTGAAACTGGCATTGAAATCTCTCCTTTTCAAATGACATTTTCCACACAAATGAAAACCTTCGCTGGAGAACCTATTTTTTGGAGACCAGCAACAATTTAAATTGAAGTGCCTGTCTTTGCCATTGACAAATGTTCCCCAGGAGGGGCCCATCACACTGTTTTATTAGATTGAATTTCCTGTGATTGTTGAATGAGCTAGCAGAATACAGCTTTGAGGTTTGGTGTGTCAAGAGCAGAAGAAATATTGCATTTTGCAGATTACATATGCAGTGCAATTTTAGTCTTGTGCCAAACAGCAAATATTTTCAATCAATGTACAATGAAGTAGTGATGTTAGTATACCTATTTTAGACTCTCATATATATTTATTCCATTTAAAATGCTACTGTGATTGGGCTTTTTACAAGCCAGGCCATGATTTGATGTGCAATGTTTTCAAAAGTTGATTTGAAGCCATGCATTTGGTGTTGAATCATTCCTAATGCCGTATCCCATGATTAACAGCTGATCCTAGATCACTTTCCTTTCAGAAAAGCCCTTAAGATCTGGCTGTTCACATTATTTCCCCTAACGTGTTCCTCATTAGGCAGCATTCTAGTGCCAAGAGACCCTTGCGTGGTATTGCACACTAGAAATCTAAATAAATAAACAAGAACCAATCCCGGAAGTAGCGAGCTGTTGAATAGGGCTGCAGATTCATCCAGAATAGTTGATACAAGGTTTATTAGCAGAGCCGGGTTCAATGCTGAATAGGAGACTGCCCAGGTTGGTTATAGTTGCAGCCAAATTTACCGAAGATCAAAGATCACACCTCGCTAAAGGAGACACAGAGAGGTTATTGGTAGAAGTTCTGGGCAGATCTGATATCTGTGTCTACGCCTTGGATTTTCAAACAAAAGAAGAAAGCTAGAGCTTCACAACTGCCTTGGGATGGTGACACCTAACTTGCGACAGAGTGAGGACTCAGAAAATAGCTTCCTAGAGAACCAGTTCTGCTCTGCATTGATGATAATCATACAGTGTCGGCTATATTGTATCGTCACAATCATCTCTTTGTAGATCATCACCTGAGCTTTATCTCTAAATATGTCTTTGTCCATTTATCTCCTTTTTCATTGGCACTCAAATTTTCTTGCCTCTCTGCCTTAAGGACATCTTTGAACACACCGTTAAAGGGCCATATAAGCATATGCTCTGATGATATACTGGAGGTGCTTGGAAGTCAGGCTGATCTAGTATTAGGGTAAATTTCTACACCTAATTTGAAATTATGGCCATTATCCTTCTTGACCTAAGTGCCGCCTTTGACACTGTGAACCATAATATTGTTTTAGAATGAATTTCAGGTCTGGAGTCACAGGAACTGCTTTGGATTGGCTTAAGTATTTTCTTTACAATACATCTTTTCAGGTTTTCAAGAAGACATCTTCCTCATAAATATTTCCTCTCCATTGTGGAATCACCTCATTAAGCCCTACATTTTTTAATCTGTATATGCAGCCTCTTGCTGACATTGTGAAACCATTTGGGAACTCAATCATATTGTATGTGGAAGATACCCAACTGGTGGTCTCGCTCACCCCCGACCAAGAGCCGTCTGCCTCCACTCTCGGGCCATGCATAAAGGCGGTTGCTAGATTGATGGAGATATCCTGTTTGAAGGTGAACATGAATAAAACTGAAATAAAACGGAACCATCAACCAATCCTTCGAGACCGCCACATTCCCCACAGACTGGAAACATGCCAAAATCAGCCTGCTACTGAAGAAACTCACCGCCGACCCTAGGGAGTTGAAGAACTACTCTGCTCCCTTTCCAAGCCAAGGTAATGGAGAAAGCCATCAACCAGCAACTCACCGAATTCCTGGAGAGACACTGTATCCTAAACCCATCCCAGTCCAAATTCAGAAGCAACCATAGTACCGAAACTGCACTCTTAGCAGCCACCGATGACATACGCATCATACTGAACCGCAGAGGCACGGCCGCAATCATCCTCCTCGACCTTTCCGCCGCTTTTGACACTGTCTCCCCCTCCACCCTCTGCGACAGACTGTATGACACCGGCATCTGAGACTAAGCCCTGGACTAGATCAGGTCCTTCCTCACCGGAAGAACACAGAGGGTCAGACTACCGCTGTTCACGTCAGAACCTAAAGACACTTGCTGCTGAGTGCCCCAAGAATCCTCACTCAGCCCAATGCTTTTCAACATCTACATGGCCCGCTTGCCAAGATCACCAAGCAACACGAGCTAAACATAGTCTCCTATACCGATGACACCCAAATGATCCTCTCCCTGTTCGAGGACTCTGCTCAAGACAAGAGGAATATCCATAATGAGATGAGAGCAGTCGCCACCTGGATGGAGGCCAGCTGCCTTAAGCTCAACTCGGACAAGACAGAGATCCTCATGATTGTCTCCACCACTCCTGCCTGGAACGACTCATGGTGGCCCACCGCGCTGGGTAACGTCCCACCCCACTGACCATGCACGCAACCTGGGCATCATCCTGGACTCCTCTCTATCGATGACCCGCCAAGTCAACGCCATCTCTTCATCATGCTTCCACATCCTCTGACTCCTGCGGAAGATTTTCAAATGGATCCCCCTCAAACACAACAAATACAATCTCCCACGCACTCATCACCAGCAAACTGGACTACAGCAATGCACTCTATGCCAGCATTACGAAGAAACTTCAATCAAGACTACAAAGATTCCAGAATGCAGCAGCCAGACTCATCCTGGACATCCCCCGACACAGCTGCACCTCCTCCAACCTCAGAGACCTACACTGACTCCCAGTCAACAAGCGCATCACATGCAAACTCCTGATCCACACCTTCAAGGCTCTGCACAACATAGGACTGGCATATCTCAACCACTGCCTCACCTTCTACGTACCCAACAGACGTCTCCGTTCCTCCCAGCTTGCCCTTGCAGCCGTCCCCAAGATCCGGAAAAGTACAGCAGGAGGAAGAACCTTCTCCTACCTAGCAGCCCGAACATGAAAAGCACTTCCCCTCAAGCTCAGGCAGACGCATCACTGAAGCAGGTCAGGAAGGACCTCAAGACCTGGCTCTTCAACTGAGCAGCATGCCTTCATTCAGTGCCTTGAGACCCTATGGGTGATTTCCGCACTTTACAAATCCATGAGTGATTGATGATTCTGGGAAACAATGGTTCCCCCCAACTGTCCCTTGGTTGACCAGACCATTTAGGTCCATTCCCCACCCCTAAAACATCTATAAAAGTCTGAGAGTAAGGCTTGATAAAATTCTTTTGATGGAGACTCATCCCACCAAATTCTCGGACTTCTGCTTTCAAATTCTCAGAATGTTCTGTGAAGTCCTTCCATTTTACTTCCCATAATATCAAGAAGATTAGTTGTCCAGGCTCTGATCCTCTCTTGCCTGGACTATGGTAACTCTCTTCCTAGGAGAGCCCAAATCAGTTATAGTAGATTACAAGTTGTACAGAATGCAGCTGCACGTACTCTGTTACAAATACCGAGAAGTATGTCAGCAAGGCACGGGCTTAGGGACCTTCATTGGTTACCAGTTTCACAGAGAATTACATTTAAAACTCTATGTATTGCCTATAGAGCGCTTCGAGGACAAGGACCCCCTATCTTTATACACCCCAAAGGGGACCCTCCGCTCCTCTGATGATTACATTGTCCCTTGCATCCGAAGATCCAGAAGCAGAGATAGAACATTTAGATTAATTGCCCCTACACTCTGGAACTGCTTGCCTTTGGCCTTGTGGTCAACAGGCAATGTATGCACCTTCTAGAAACTTCTTAAAATGTGGCTATTTGATTGATAAATAACCCCTATACAATGTAACTAAATCAGTGTCACCTTTTCAGTGCTGGGATGCCTACCGCTTGCCACACGCTCTACAAATCCAAATAGAATAGCACAGAATAGAGCAGAACAGAGTAGTGCCACCCACTACTTTTCATACATAATATTTACCACATTTTCTAGCCCCCTACCGTCTTTGTAAAGGTATAACACAAAAAAGTCAAATTTAAATGACCAAGTGTAAGAGGAAATGTTTGATGACTAATTTGCAGCTCTTTTTCCAGGAAATATTGAGAAATGTTTGTACTACATCATGGTCTCACAAAAAATACCCCCCCTCTCAAGTGTACAATAGAGGACATTTTTACACTGACCGGATTTCATTTCACTACTTTCTTGCAAGTTAACACTGTTGAGACAACAGGCTCGGTTGTAATATATGTGATTCCAATGTATCTCAGAAGCTCGGCTTCATACTCTGCCTTATTTTAATTAAGGAAACTGGTGTATCATTAATGCAGCTTAATATTCTATTGTTAAGTAGGTCCAAGCCAGCATTTTGCCAAGATGGCCAAATAAGAGCAATTTTTTAATCTCAATTTTTAGGTTTGCCAATATTGAATATTTTCTAGTGTTTTACCATTGAATTGTTTTCAAAACAGCCTTCCAGTTACGTCTGCGTTCTCTAAATCACTTTGTAAGAAGCTTAGGTCAGGTAATTGGTTTCTGTAAAGAACTGGATACAGTGACTATCTGTCTTGTTTCCTTCATTATTGCCTGAAGAAAGGGTGGATCTTCCCACTAGCTATGGTGCCACTCTGCCCTTAACATCCATATGACAGGTATCACGTCTCCTGAAGAGGTTTCCAGTTAAAAGGAAACAACTCAAAAGGTAGAAAATGCCTCCATGGCAATCTGGATAGTTCTCCTGCATTGGATCTTTCATAGTTTCACATGCTTGAATTCTTCTGCATCGTTAGACGTATTATAATACAGCAGTGTACTCCTACGCTAAAAAATGTTGAGATAACGTCAAACATTTCTTACCTATCTATATCATTATACATGTCCCAAACTGCAACAAATCAGACCCACACCTCACCCAGCTGTTCCCCCATCCGAGGCGTCCAACTCTCAGATTTTTTACCATACGTTCAGAGTTAGGAACTCTTGGACAACTCTTTTGACTTTGGAGTTTTCTGACACTTACTCTCAAGAAATTGAAGCTAAATAAGAAAAGGGCTGAAATTTCAACCAATAATTCTTTGTTTAAGACTTATAAAGCCTGTGGAAAGGAAAACATATATGTTGATGATCCACACTTCAAGTGCCTACATGCCTATATTGTTTTCATCCAGACCATAGAGATACGTAAGGCATTTTTCACGAAGACTTTGAAGCATCACAAAAGACATTTAGCCTTCACAATTCTGGAGAAAATGATGGAAAAAGCTTCTCCAAAATGAGAAATAAACCTTCGACATCCAGTAAAGAGTAGTCAAGCGAAGTGACTTCCAAGCAGGCCAAATGACCCACTGACCCTACAGCTAAGGGTCAGGCTACTGATCAGTCACATTTAAGAGGAGAAAGGCACAAGGAGCATGGTAGTGCCCTTTAGTGATGAAGGAATCATAGCTAAGAGGCTTCAAAGGCCAGTGATGGTAGTCCATCGATGACAGGGGACTCACTGTGGACAAATACAAAAATATAGTTCAAAAGGTGTGATATCAATGGGCTAGTTGATGAAGACTGTGATAAAAAGTGATTTGGAACTGTGGACAAAGAATCCGCCATTAACAAAGATACTGTAGATGAGAACAACACTGTCAACTAGGACAGCACCATTGATGGGTCCTTCACCATCGATGAGAAAATCACTGTTGACAAGGAAACCATTGATGATCAACATGTTATTGATGACGGAGAGGAAGTCAACAACAGTAATACTGTCAACAGTGAAGAAGACTGTAATGAATACTCCATCATCAACGAGGGACTTGATGGGTCAAGTGAAGCAGCATACAACTCCACTGGTGGAAACAGAACCATTATAGGCAATGATGGCTTCATGTGTGCCATTACAGCTACCAAGATGGATAATGGAGGCTGCTTCTTCAGGGATAGAAGAGGAAGGGAAACAGTTGATGCACGATTTTCCATGGGATACCATCAATGAACCAGATTTGGATCATATCAAAATGACAATGAATATAAAGGACTGTGTGGACGTCAGACACAACAACAGCTGTGGTCACCAAGAGCATTAGATAACAAAAGGAGAAGGGACGAATGGGTTCATCCATCAAAGTGCCTTGTGCAATGCCCGATGCAAATGCATAATTTTTGCAGGATATGATTACTGATATCTATAAGAGGTTTCTACCTCTGACACAAACTGACCACAACTGGAATGTTAGAAACACCACAACCACTGATTTTGCAACTGATGGAGCTTCAAGGTCAAGTTAAAAGAAAGATAGCTGTAGAACATGTTATTTGGGGGGGTGAGGATGGAATATCTAATGAGGAAAATAGACAAGAAGTTGAAGGAAATAGTGATGGTGGAATAGCCTCACAATTGACACCAGGTAATGATGTTGATGCTGATACAGAGGATCAACCAGGATCTCCTGATGATGATGATGATGATGACTCAGAATGGGATCAGTTTATAGTTGCAAAGGATACAAGTCTGGAGCCGGTGCACAGAAATTTGCAGATGGATGATATCAGTAGGTTTCATGCTCTAATGCTCTAATGCTCACTTTTCCTACATCTGAAGGGACCAAACTGGCTTGATGTTCGATTTTAAGGAAAAATCACAAAGGCGTGCACGACTTCTCTCTGTGTTAGATCACCTGTGAGAAGGAGATTGAAACATGAAGAAACAGAATCCAGCAACAGCCTCTGTAAATTTAGCGAGGATATTAAAAATATAAAAGGCAACAGATGCTGCAGAAGATTGCATTGTTAATCAAGTAAAGATTCAGTGATTTCGGCAGTGGGTCAACAGGGATCAAGACATCTATCAACTCCTTGTTCAGTACCTTCTGATAATAAAGGCAGGAAGTGGGAAAGGGAATTAAAGTGTTTTATCTGTAAAAATTGGAAATGCATTCATCAACAATTGTCGCAAGGTATGACAGGCAGGTATAATCTGACATGGCACAGTTTCTAGAAAAATTGCCTGAAGAGGATTAGGAGAAGGCACGGGCGATAATGAAGGACCGTAAACAAGCATCTTCTGCACTGATAGATACAGGTATGGCTAGCTGAAGAGTACATCCTTTAGACAGGAGGTGCAGTCTCTTGCTAAGGACATGGCATTTGACGGGAATAATGTCTTTGGAAAGAAGGTGGATGAAGAACTTAAAGGAATTAAAGCAGGCACAGAGACGGCCTGTTTATTAGTGCTGCTTCACAATACACAACCAAATGGAGGATTTAGGGGACAATATGAAAGGCAAGGTTAAAATCAGCAAAGACTGTTTTTTGACCCTATACGAAGTATGGATCTTGTGATCAGTGTGTAGTATATGGCCAGCAAAGACAAAAAAACAACAGAAAGGTCAGAGTTATAGACACTATTGGCATCAGAGAAGCGATCACCCCTCCATATTTTAAGCAAAGGGAGGAAGACCATAACTTAACAGTCAGCATTCCTTGTCAGTTTCAATTGCCAGTGGTAGGAAGAAAGTAACATTTTTTAGATGGACGACAGAAAACATCAACTTACAGTCGGGTCCTAGATATTGTGAGGCAAGGACATAGTTTAGAATTTCTGGAAGAACTACCATCTATACCACCACTGCCAGAAAAACACAAACCTTTCAAGGATTTGAATGAAACAAGAGGCTTTAAAGCCAAAACAAGGAAGTCATTGAGAGATACTGTTAGAGGAGAACATGGGCTTATACTCAAGGTTCCTTCTTATATTAAAAATAAGGAGACTGGTGACTGATATTAGAATTGAGAGGTGTGAACAAGTTCATAAGGAAAAAGAGTTTCAAAAGGTCACATTGCAAGAGATGCTGCCCTTTATAAAGAAGTGAGATTTCCTTTCGTCAGTAGACTTGGAAAATGCCTACTTCAATTTACCAATCCATAACAATCACGGAAAACACCTATCATTATGGTGGATGAGCAGCTTTATCAGATCAAAGCCTCAGGTTAGCTCCTCGAGTCTTCATAAAGTGTATGGCTCCAACAGCGGCGTCCATAAGAGAGGGAAGTATGGTATACCCCTAGTTGGACGACGGGCTCATGAAAGCAAACAGCCTTCAAAGAGTGATGAGTGCAACCAGTTTCACAATGAGGGTAGGATTAGCCATCAACAAGAAAAAAAACTAATTTACAGCCAAGCACAGATCAGGTGTTTTTGGGAGCAAGAACAATCATGGAGAGAGGGGTAGCATTGCCTTCTCAGGAAAGAGGAAGCAAGTTGAAGAAGGAGGCAGCTACTCTTCTGGGAAAGCAAAGTACTTCAGTGAGAACGCTCGAGACAATGGTGGGGCCCATGTTCTCCTTCATTCAGTTGGTACCACATTGTTGATTCCCAATGAGAATGATTCAAGGCCAATTGGGCCAGCAGTGGGAGCAAGAACATGGAGGATGGGCAATGGGACAAGAGTAGCACCACTTATGAAGAATGCTCTGCGGTGGTGGGTGAAGGAGGAGAACATCTGCAAGTGTCAGGTGTTACAACCAGAAGAACTACATCTAAGGTTGACGACTGCTTCTCTAGCATGATGGGGTACACGTTTAGAAAAGATTCACACAAATGGTATGTGGACATAAGAGGAACATTGGGGTAAGACTTGCACTGAAAGCTTGTTTGCCCACAGTGAGGAATTGGCATGTCATGATCAGAACAGACAAGACAACTACAATGTATCATAATCGAAGACTAGGTGGAACAAAGTTCATGCTTCTTTTGAGGAAAGCTCAGGATATTTGGAAATTGGCAATTGGCAACAATGTAATGCTCTCGGCAAAGCACAGTCCAGGAATGCACAACAACTTACCAGACCGTCGGAGCAGGCACTGAACAGACACCCAGAAGTGGGAGATATATGTCAGTTGAAGTTACTATTTCAAAGGCATGGAAAAGCAGAGAAGGATATGTTTGCAACAGATCGAATTGCAACTTAAATAAGTTTCTAAGAAAATGGTTTTGCCCAGGCACCCAAGGGAATACTTTGACAATAAAAAGGACAGGGAAGTTTGCGTATCCATTGCTACCGATACCATTAATATCAAGAGTGATTTTCAAAATGGGTGAAAGAGTTGCAAGGTTACCTTGGTGGCAAAAACATGGGGATGTCAACATTGTTATGTGGAGCTATGGGAGCTGAGCACAGAGAAACTTGTGCCACTCAAGCTGGATTTCAGCCTACTCTCGAAGAGCGAGGCATTAATACTTCCGCACACCCAGAGCCTCTTCCGATGACAGCATGGCTCATCAGGACATAAAGGCCCTCATTACAAGCTCAGCGGTCTTTTCAAAAGACCGCCGAGGCTGCGGGAGCCAGAATACCGCCAATGCCGGCGGTATTTCTGGCTCCCTATTACTACTTTTACACTGGGCCAGCGGACGGTAACAGTGTTACCGTTCACTGGCCCAGCGGAAAAGTCACATCAACATTGCTGCCGGGTCGTAAGAGAGCCGGCGGCAATGCTGATGTGCAGCGGGTGTAGTAGCACCCGTCGCCCATTTCACTGCCCGAAATTCGGGAAGTAAAATGCGTAACGGGCTATGCCTAGGGGCCCCTGCACTGCCCATGCTAAGGGAATGGGCAGTGCAGGGGCCCCCAGGAGCACCCCAAGTCCCCCTTACCGCCAGCCTTTCCATGGTGGTGTTTACCGCCGTGGCCAGGCTGGCAGTCGGGGACTCACAATCCCCAGGGCAGCGGTGCTTGCACTGCTGCCCTGGGGATTATGGTATTGTGGAGGGGCTGGCGGTATGGCCGTGGCTATAGCGTCACGGTCATAATAGCTGGTGGAACACCGCCAGCCTGTTGCCGGTGTTACAGCCAGCTTACCGTCGGCCGCCTGGGTCATAATGAGGCCCAAAGTTTGGTCATCAAATATTCCTGAAGATTGTAGGCAAGTCGTAAAAGAGGTCAGAGCACCATCAACCATTAGAACATGCAATCTTAAATGAAAACGTTTCGTTGTGTGGGCACAAGCAGAAAAGTTAGACCCACTAAAGATGGCACCATATGAACTTTTTGCCCTACCTGGTGCATCTCGCAAGATAAAGATGTCGGTTAAGGTCCAAATAGCCGCAATTTCATGATTTTTTACATCTACAAATCAAGTGACATTGTATTCACAAACAGTAATTAAAGAGTTCATGAAAGGCTTATTGAGGAAATTTCTACCTGTGCCAGAGTTGGCTCCTGAATGGGAGTTGAACAATGTGTTGACGGCGTTAAGGCACCTGTTGAAACTGATTATAAAGCATCTGTAAGACATTTAACACGGAAGACTGCATTTCTATTGGCGATTACATCAGCTCGGAAAGTCGTTGAGCTGCAAGCTTTATGCTGTTAAGAACCATCTATGATTTTCAATAGGGTAATGTGACTCTGGTAGCTAATCCAAGATTCCTTCAAAAGGTACCAATGTAATTTCATGTGAAGCAAGAGATAATGTTGCTGATGTTCTTTGCAAATCCAAGTGCAGCTGCATAAAGAATTCTAGATTCTTTAGAGATAAAGAGGTGTATATACTTTTATTTACATGCAACAGAAGACATCTGAGGACAGACCAGCTCTTGTTAGCATTTGGTTAAGGAAATAAAGGTAAAGCAGTCACCCCAAGGAGAATTGTGGTGTGTATTACAGCAGCAAATGCTTCAATGAGAACGCAGTTGTCGAGGTCAGTGAGGGTACATTCAACAAGCGATAAAAGTGCTTTATTTGCAAGAATCTTTCAAACCCCCAACATGGAGGATGACACATGCTTTTACAATTCATTATTGTACTGATGTGCAGACCAGCAAAGAGACTGTGGTGGGTTTCATAAACCTTTCTGCATAAAATGCCTAATTTCCTCCATCCTCTTATTGTTTTAATATAATCTGAATTAAAGCATGCAAATCTATGTAAGATCTAGAGTTAGGGAAGGAATAAAGTTAATTACTTGTAACTCCAGATCTCCAGCAATCTTTCATAGATTCACATGCAATCCACCTCTCTTCCCTTGTTATGAGACTTAGGCCCTCATTTTGAACATGGCGGTGAACAACGCACAGCCGGAAGTGGCGGTAACTACCGTCAACAGGCTGGTGGTCCGGACTGCCAAATAATGAAGCACATGAGAAACAGCCAGCATGAAAACCACACACCACCAGCATAGGAGTGCTGACATCGACGGAAGGAGCCGCCCACAGGGCGACAGAAAGGCCCCACCCGCCCAACAAATAATGAAGCACAAGACCGCCGCCAGTTCCAGGGCAAGAACCACAGCAATCAAAGCATGGCGGAAACTAACCAAATATAAGGGAAACACTCACCGTAGGCACACACAACACGCCAAAGCAGACATGGAGAGAGAATTGTAAATCATGCCAGTGCTGTTCCTTGCCATATACCTCCACGACCGTGACTGCTGACGAAGACAACGACGGTAAGTACCGCAACCTACTAAACAAGGGAAGAAAGGGCACAGTTACACACCCACCCACCCTACAACGCACCCCTCACACCATCACAAGCCATACACATCAGAACAAGAGGTACTTACCCGATACAAGGCCAATACAACCTGCCCAAAGCACACACGTGCACACCAAATCCCCACAATGAAACGATGAACCACGTCTCCAGAGTGTGCCAACAGCGACACTGGGCACACAAACTTTACTAAATAAACGAAAAATGCAATGTCCAAATAAGGCCATTGGCCAGTCCAACTATAACAGGCTGAAGGGCCCAAATGGCCCGAACTTGACTCCCACATATGCACATGGTACTCCACCAAAAAGGGACATCAATGGGGCAGCCAGGCACTTCAGGGAACAGGGGTAGGGGGTGGGGGGGCGGGGGACTTAAGTCTGGGAGGGGGTGCTTGGACTTACATTTGGGAGGTGGAGGGGCTTGAGTTTGCTCTTGGAAGGTGGGGGAGTGGGCTTGGACCGGGGGGTGGCAGATGGACCTGGCGCAGCACGGGGCTTCTTTCTCTCTGGGGAAGGGGCACGAGAATGGGAAGGGCGGACTGGGGCGGACTTAGATGTGGAAGTAGTGGACAGGGCAAGGAGGTAGGCACGTTTAGGGACGAGACGGGGTGGGCCAGTGGGTTAGAAAAGGTCAACACAGGACAGGAAATGTTTTTTAGGGGCAGTTGGGGTGGACCTGGAGGAAGGTGTGGGAGTGGAGGTAGAGGGAGTGCTTGTAACTGGTGTAGGTGTGCTGGACGTGGATGCAGGTGCCTGTGCAGTATGCTGAGGTGTGGTGGATGTGTGTTGGGTGGGTGTCTGGGAACGTTTGAGTGTCTTAGGGGGAGGAGGGGTGGACACAGTGGGACAAGACAGACTGCCAGTGTAAACTGATGGTGTCTGGGTGTCTGCAAGTCTGGTGAGTGTGCTGCATGTGTCAGTCAATGTCGTTGTGGTGAGTGCAGGTGTGGTGTCTGGGGTGGATGACTGGATGTCTGATGTTGTGGTGACTGCATGAATGGGGGCAGCAGCAGTGACTGAGGGTGCAGTGCTTGTGGGTGTGCATGTAGAGGGGACAGACAGGGAGGTGGGAGAGGTGGACACACTGGGGGAAGTGGATGCTGTCATGTGTGCCTTTGTATGTTGGCTGTGTGTATGCCTGTTGTGGGAAGTGTGGTGCTTGTGTTTCTCTGTGTGCTTCTTGTGTATTGATCTGTGTGCATGGTTGTCTGTATGTGTGCTTGGGATGGGTGAAGGGAATGGGGTGCTGGAAGGGGCAGAGGTGGTTGGAGGGGGGCGGAAAGACCAGGGACACTGGCTGCTGTCAAAGAGGAGGCCAGAGCCTGAAAAGATCTCTGCAGGCCAGACATGGCACAGTGAATGCCTTCCAGGTATGCATTGCATTGCTGCATCTTGGTTGCTAGCCCCTGGATGGCATCCACAATGGTTGTCTGCCCTACAGAGATGGTCCTCAGGAGGTCAATAGCCTCCTCTGTGAGGGCAGCAGGGCTGGCTGGGGCAGGGGATGAGGTGCCTGGGGTGAAGGAGACACCCACCCTTCTGGGTGAGGGAACATGGGCAACAGGGTGGGGAGCAACTAGGAGGGTGGTAATGGTATTGGGGGTGGCAGAAGATGACACAGAATGGGTGGACCCACTAGGGACGCCACCACCAGGGAGCTCCCATTGGAGGAGGTATCAGAGTCACTACCTCCAGTGGTAGTAGCCTCCCCTGTGGTACTCCCCTCACCCTCCAACCAACTGGTCCCCTTGGCGTCGGTAGACTCTGCCTCCTTGGAACCGTGGGCCGCTGCATCCCCACTCGCCCGTGCCACTGCTCTCTCGCCAGATGATGCTGATGTACACAGACAACACAAGAGTACAGGGGTGGGGAGACAAAACATGAGAGATATCTGTAAATACCAGAATGGATGTACAAACTTGGTGCACACACACTCCCACCCAGGTTACGCACCTACATGCAGCATCTACAACTATAGTCCCTGACTAGTGGCCACAACCCTAGCATACAGCTCTTCTCCCACATGACACAAGGACCTGATGAGCTGTCAGACCTGCCCCTAATCATCTCAGTGCCCATGGGGGCAGGACTGCTGTTAGACACCTGTCAGAGTCCCTGGCACTAGATAGCATACATACAACAGCACCCTCAGACATCCATCAAAGAGGCATGAAATGGTGTTGGTACTCACCCCCTTGTGGCTGCTGTGCAGCCTTCGAGTGCCCATCCAATTCTGGATATGCCACCACCAGAATGCAGCACATTAGGGGAGATCAGGGTCCAACGGGCACCCTGTCCTCGTTGGGAGGACTTCCCGAGCTGGGCCTTGCAGGTCTTCCTGGCCCAGCGCCGCAGGTCCTCCCACTGCTTCCTGCAGTGGGTGCTCTGCCGGTTGTAGACCCCCAGGGTCCGCACCTCCCTGGTGATGGCTTGCCAGAGTGCCCTCTTCTGATGGGCACTGACCTGTATGGGGCACACAGAAAAGAAAAACAGAGTTCATGATATGGCCATGTGATACCGCTGACTATATGTCCCCTATGGGACGGACACTTCACAAGATCATTTCACAACCTCACACATGGTACTTGCCACACAATCTATGCCTGTGCAGGTACATATCGACCACACATGCATACAGGCATCTGCCGCCATCACACACATCCATGCACGTCATCTGCCTACTCACCTGCACCTCTGGTCGCCCACATAACTTGGCATACAAGGGTAGGACCCTGTCCACCAGCTTCTCCAGCTCCTCCGTGGTGAAGGCTGGGGCCCTTTCCCCTGTGACTCGTGCCATTTGATTAATCAGAGTCAGGGCACAGCAGCACATACAGTGGAGTACTTCCATGCACGGGATCCGGGAGTCAAGTGAAATTGGGGTGACGACATGGCGTACGCTCTGCGGCAGTGTGCACCGTCACTGCCAGCGGTGATCATGATAGGCCCAGGTTCCCCTTTGACAACCGTGTTAACCAATGAATGGGTGCACGGCGGTGGATACCGCCTTACACCATGACAACAACCGCCAGCGGAATTAGGTCACTTCCACTCCTACATATCTGGATGGCAGGAGGCTTCCATTTTTCCTAGCACGACGTAGATATTTCCTGGTCATGGGCCCCATTCAGGCCCTATGAGCCCCAGCCCTTAGTCGCATGCCCACATGAGTGTTTGTTCCCCACATCAGTCCAGACGTATCACTGCATACATGTCCCTACAGTTGTACATCATACATCGCTTGTGTGTGTAACCTACATATTGTACAGCAGTTATTCATACACAACATGTTTTGCATGTGTATGTGTGTCCCTCATATGTGTTCTCTCCTCCCCCTAGGTACAGACCCATGTGGCGAGGGAGGGCCCCATCTGCGTACCGACCTCTTGTTGATTTGGATACCATGGTGGAACGTCACATCATTGTCACCTACAGACTCAATCGTACAACAATCCATGAGCTATGTGCATTACTGGATCCTGTACTGAGACTGGCTAATCGGAATCAGCATGCCATCCCTACTGAAGTGCAAGTGCTCTCTGTACTCCATTTCTTGGCTATGGGCTCATTTCAGGTGACAGTGGGCATGGGTGCAGGGTTCTCTCAGCCAATGTTTGGCCTCATCCTGTCCAAATTCCTAGATGCATTTGTACCACACCTGCAGACATATGTAAAGTTTCCCCAAAGGGCTGAACTCCCTGCCATCAAGTCAGATTTTTATGCCTTTGCTCACATTCCCCATGTGATAGGTGCCATTGATGGCACCCACATAGCTATCATCCCCCAAGAGTAAATGAACAGGTGTACAGAAACAGGAAGAACTTCCACTCAATGGACATACAATTGGTGTGTACTGCAGACCAGTACATTTCACATGTGAATGCCATGTTTCCAGGATCAGTCCATGATTCATTTGTCCTGAGAAACAGCAGTGTATCACACATGATCGATCAACTACAAGGTGTAGGAGGCTGGACTGGCTTGTAGTGAGTACCAAGGGGTACTTACACCTTGCACCAGGCCCAGTTATCCCTTATTAGTGTATAGGGTGTCTAGCAGCATAGGCTGATAGATAATGGTAGCTTAGCAGAGCAGCTTAGGCTGAACTAGGAGACGAATGAAGCTCCTACAGTACCACAATTGTCATATGCACAATATCATAAGAAAACACAATACACAGATATATTAAAAATAAAGGTACTTTATTTTTATGACAATATGCCAAAGTATCTCAGAGTGTACCCTCAGTATGAGGATAGCAAATATCACTAGCCTGTTAGTGACAATTTGAAAGAAATGAGAGAGCATAACCACTGAGGTTCTGGTTAGCAGAGCCTCAGTGAGACAGTTAGTCATAACACAGGTAACACATACCTATAGGTCACAAGCTTATGAGCACTGGGGTCCTGACTAGCAGGGTCCCAGTGACACATAACAAACATACTGAAAACATAGGGTTTTCACTATGAGCACTGGGTCCTGGCTAGCAGGATACCAGTGAGACAGTGAAAACACCCTGACATACACTCACAAACAGGCCAAAAGTGGGGGTAACAAGGCTAGAAAGAGGCTACTTTCTCACACAACCCCCCCCAAACGAAGGACAATAAGGCTAACCTTGGCCAGTTGAGACTTTATTGTCTAAGTGGTGATAAGTAGAGAGTAGCTCTGCAATAGACTGGTTACTCCCTTTATCATCCACTATATGGTTACTTCCCTGTGGGGATGTAAACCACCCTGTTTGAAGTTTTTTAGCTAAGCAACAATGTGAAGATGTATTTTCAGAATTTCTATCAGTAAGTTTTAGTTTAGAGCAGTGGGAATTGTCCACTGAACCTATTTGTAGTGATGGAAATGCCAGACAGGGATGCTGTCTCAGAAAAGCCATGGCTGGGCAACATTTTTGTCCATATGGCTGGAAGAGAGAACAGGGATGCTGTTTCTCTTGAGTTGGAGCAGGGCAGGGATGCTGTCCTATGAGCTCCACACTAGGGCAGGGATGCTGTCCTAAGTTTTGTGAGGCAGTGCAGAGTTTCTGCACTAAAGTTTCTCTGGGAGGGTTGGAGGGATGCTTCATGTTAACTAAAATGGTGCTCTTTTTCTCACCAATGTTAGTTATCCCACAGAGAGGTACTTCTACCTCAGGGAGTACAGCTTTGCCAGCTGATGCTTCCCTTGGAACAGGTGCCACCCCAGGAGAGGTTTCTCCCACCACAGGAATGATATCCTGAATGGTAGGGTGGTTAGGGGATTCTGTGATACCCTTTTTACCTTTTGAGGGAGAGGGATCCTGAGTTTTCAGGCCTTCTCTCCTTTGCTTTTTCATTTCAGTAGAAATGAGAGGGAACAATTCCTCTGGGATGCCCAGCATGGCTGCATGGGCATAAAACTCTACATCAGCCCAACCTGAGGCCTCTAGGTCATTACCTAAGAGACAGTCTACAGGTAAGCTAGGTGATACCACCACCTGCTTAGGGCCAGTAACTCCACCCCAACTAAACTGAATTATAGCTAAGGGAAGGAACTTAGTGGAGTTATGGACATCAATAATGTTATACTGTTGTCCAATGATGTGTTGTTCAGGAGCCACTAGGTTTTCAGTCACCAAAGTGATACTGGCACCTGTGTCCCTGTAGGCCAAGGCCTCAACACCATTTATTGAAACTGTCTGCCTGTACTTATCCATTGTAAGGGGACAAGCAGCCAGTGTGGCAAGGCCAATGCCACTAGGTGTGACAGAAACTGTCTTGGGACTGACTACCCCAGTTTCTATGATGGACCCATAAGTGAACCCAACTACACCCTTAACTTGACTGTTGCCAGCAGTCCCACCACTAGTACCACTACTGCTAGGGGCACTAGAGCTTGATGTATTAGTGGTGGTAGGCTCAGGGGGTTTACCTGGACAGGACTTATCCCCTGACCTATGGCCTCTGTTTTTACACACAAAGCACCAAGGCTTTTTAATGTGTGCAGGTTGAGAAGAAGAGGAAGAATTTGTTTTATCCCCACCCTCTGAAGAGTGTTTAAGATTTGAAGTGGGATCTTTGGTTTTACCCTTATCCCCATGCTTATCTTGAGATTTTTCACCCTCTTTCTTCTTGCCATCTTTGTCACCCCCTGTATGAACTTTTCTGTTCACCCTTGTTCTGACCCATTTGTCTGCCTTCTTTCCCAATTCTTGGGGAGAGGTCAGATCAGAGTCTACCAGGTACTGGTGCAACAAATCAGACACACAATTATTAAGAATATGCTCTCTCAGGATCAAGTTATACAGGCTGTCATAATCAGTAACTTTACTGCCATGTAACCATCCCTCCAAGGCCTTCACTGAATGGTCAATGAAATCAACCCAGTCTTGTGAAGACTCCTTTTTGGTCTCTCTGAACTTTATCCTGTATTGTTCAGTGGTTAAGCCATAACCATCCAGGAGTGCATTCTTAAGAACTGTAAAATTATTGGCATCACTTTCTTTCACAGTAAGGAGCCTATCCCTACCTTTTCCACTAAATGATAGCCATAGGATAGCAGCCCACTGCCTTTGAGGGACATCCTGTACAACACAGGCCCTCTAAAGTGCAGCAAACCACTTGTTAATGTCATCCCCCTCCTTATAAGGGGGAACTATCTTGTGCAGATTCCTAGAATCATGCTCTTTTGCAGGATGACTATTGGGAATACTGCTGCTGCCACCATGGGTTTCTAAACCCAGTTTCTGTTTCTCCTTCTCTACTTCTAAGGACTGTCTATCCAAATCCAGCTGTTGCTTCTTGAGCTTCAGTCTGGTTTGTTCCACTCTCAATCTATTGAGCTCCCTTTCTAACAGTCTGTCATCAGGGTGGGTGGGAGGGACATTCCTAGACACAGAAGTATGATGAGAATGAACAGAAGGAGACCTGTCCCTTACAGAGGGCACCCTAACAGCTTGGCTGACAGTGTAATGTGAGAGCACACCATCTGTATGATGTGACTCCACCTCAGTACCAACTATGCTAGACTGTCTAGTAATGGGCAGGCTAAGAAGTTTCTTTCCTGAATCTTTTCCTGGGGGAGTCCCTGGATCAGATTGGGAACCATTAGCTACTTTTTCAACAGATGGGGCACTTTTAGCCTTATCTTGTTCTCTAAGCATGTTAAGTAACAATTCCAAGGAAGGATTCTTCCCTACACTCAAACCTCTTTCTACACAGAGACTCCTTGCTCCTTTCCAGCTAAGGTGGTCATATGCAAGTTTGGACAGATCAACATTTTGGCCTGTGCCAGACATTTTTAGAAAGAGTTTAAGTGACAGAAAAAGTGATAAAAAAGTTTTTAGAGCTTTTAGAAAGACAGGAAAAAAAAAACTTTTAAAACTTTTTAAGAACTTTTAGAAAGTTTAGAAGTACTTTTCAGCACTTTAGAAAAGAGTGAAAAGAGGAAATGCAAAACTTTTTAGTTATGTGTACATACACTGAACTTGTTTTGTATATTTTTCTCTTATGAAAAGTACAATGACAAGAGTGGTAAGTAGTCTCAAAGCACTTATCCCACCGCTGCACAACCAATGTAGGAGGCTGGACTGGCTTGTAGTGAGTACCAAGGGGGACTTACACCTTGCACCAGGCCCAGTTATCCCTTATTAGTGTATAGGGTGTCTAGCAGCATAGGCTGATAGATAATGGTAGCTTAGCAGAGCAGCTTAGGCTGAACTAGGAGACGAGTGAAGCTCCTACAGTACCACAAGTGTCATATGCACAATATCATAAGAAAACACAATACACAGATATACTAAAAATAAAGGTACTTTATTTTTATGACAATATGCCAAAGTATCTCAGAGTGTACCCTCAGTATGAGGATAGCAAATATACACAAGATATATGTACACAATACCAAAATATGCAGTAATAGTATTAGAAAACAGTGCAAACAATGTATAGTTACAATAGGATGCAATGGAGACACATAGGGATAGGGGCAACACAAACCATATACTCCAAAAGTGGAATGTGAATCACGAATGAACCCCAAACCTATGTGACCTTGTAGAGGGTCGCTGGGACTATTAGAAATTAGTAAGGGTTAGAAAAATAGCCCACCCCAAGACCCTGAAAAGTGAGTGCAAAGTGCACTAAAGTTCCCCAAAGGACATAGAAGTCGTGATAGGGGAATTCTGCAGGAAAGACACAAACCAGCAATGCAACAACAATGGATTTCCAGTCGAGGGTACCTGTGGAACAAGGGGACCAAGTCCAAAAGTCACAAGCAAGTCGGAGATGGGCAGATGCCCAGGAAATGCCAGCTGTTGGTGCAAAGATGCTGTTACTGGACTGTAGAAGCGTAGGTTTCTGCAAGAACGACAGGGGCTAGAGACTTTCCCTTTGGAGGACGGATCCCCCACGCCGTGGAAAGTTGTGCAGAAGTGTTTTTCCGCCGAAAGACCGCCAACAAGCCTTGCTAGCTGCAAATCATGTGGTTAGTGTTTTTGGATGCTGCTGTGGCCCAGGAGGGACCAGGATGTTGCAAATTGCGTCAGGGGACAGAGGGGGCGTCGAGCAAGACAAGGAGCCCTCTCAGCAGCAGGCAGCACCCGCAGAAGTGCCAGAAACAGGCACTACGAGGATGCATGAAACGGTGCTCACCTGAAGTCGCACAAAGGAGTCCCACGTCGCCGGAGAACAACTTAGGAGGTCGTGCAATGCAGGTTAGAGTGCCGTGGACCCAGGCTGGACTGTGCACAAAGGATTTCCGCTGGAAGTGCACGGAGGCCGGAGTAGCTGCAAAAGTCGCGGTTTCTAGCAATGCAGTCTGGCGTGGGGAGGCAAGGACTTACCTCCACCAAACTTGGACTGAAGAGTCACTGGACTGTGGGAGTCACTTGGACAGAGTTGCTGGATTCAAGGGACCTCGCTCGTTGTGCTGAGAGGAGACCCAAGGTACCGGTGATGCAGTTCTTTGGTGCCTGCGGTTGCAGGGGGACGATTCCGTCGACCCACGGGAGATTTCTTCGGAGCTTCTAGTGCAGAGAGGAGGCAGACTACCCCCACAGCATGCACCACCAGGAAAACAGTCGAGAAGGCGGCAGGATCAGCGTTACAGAGTTGCAGTAGTCGTATTTGCTACTATGTTGCAGTTTTGCAGGCTTCCAGCGCGGTCAGCAGTCGATTCCTTGGCAGAAGGTGAAGAGAGAGATGCAGAGGAACTCGGATGAGCTCTTGCATTCGTTATCTAAGGAATCCCAAGAGACAGAGACCCTAAATAGCCAGAAAAGAGGGTTTGGCTACCTAGGAGAGAGGATAGGCTAGCAACACCTGAAGGAGCCTATCAGGAGGAGTCTCTGACGTCACCTGATGGCACTGGCCACTCAGAGCAGCCCAGTGTGCCAGCAGCACCTCTGTTTCCAAGATGGCAGAGGTCTGGAGCACACTGGAGGAGCTCTGGACACCTCCCAGGGGAGGTGCAGGTCAGGGGAGTAGTCACTCCCCTTTCCTTTGTCCAGTTTCGCGCCAGAGCAGGGCTAAGGGGTCCCTGAACCGGTGTAGACTGGCTTATGCAGAAATGGGCACCATGTGTGCCCATGAAAGCATTTCCAGAGGCTGGGGGAGGCTACTCCTCCCCTGCCTTCACACCATTTTCCAAAGGGAGAGGGTGTAACACCCTCTCTCAGAGGAAGTCCTTTGTTCTGCCATCCTGGGCCAGGCCTGGCTGGACCCCAGGAGGGCAGATGCCTGTCTGAGGGGTTGGCAGCAGCAGCAGCTGCAGTGAAACCCCGGGAAAGGCAGTTTGGCAGTACCAGGGTCTGTGCTACAGACCACTGGGATCATGGGATTGTGCCAACTATGCCAGGATGGTATAGAGGGGGCAATTCCATGATCATAGACATGTTACATGGCCATATTTGGAGTTACCATTGTGAAGCTACATATAGGTAGTGACCTATATGTAGTGCATGCGTGTAATGGTGTCCCCGCACTCACAAAGTCCGGGGAATTGGCCCTGAACAATGTGGGGGCACCTTGGCTAGTGCCAGGGTGCCCTCACACTAAGTAACTTTGCACCTAACCTTTACCAGGTAAAGGTTAGACATATAGGTGACTTATAAGTTACTTAAGTGCAGTGTAAAATGGCTGTGAAATAACGTGGATGTTATTTCACTCAGGCTGCAGTGGCAGGCCTGTGTAAGAATTGTCAGAGCTCCCTATGGGTGGCAAAAGAAATGCTGCAGCCCATAGGGATCTCCTGGAACCCCAATACCCTGGGTACCTCAGTACCATATACTAGGGAATTATAAGGGTGTTCCAGTAAGCCAATGTAAATTGGTAAAATTGGTCACTAGCCTGTTAGTGACAATTTGAAAGAAATGAGAGAGCATAACCACTGAGGTTCTGGTTAGCAGAGCCTCAGTGAGACAGTTAGTCATAACACAGGTAACACATATCTATAGGTCACAAACTTATGAGCACTGGGGTCCTGACTAGCAGGGTCCCAGTGACACATAACAAACATACTGAAAACATAGGGTTTTCACTATGAGCACTGGGTCCTGGCTAGCAGGATACCAGTGAGACAGTGAAAACACCCTGACATACACTCACAAACAGGCCAAAAGTGGGGGTAACAAGGCTAGAAAGAGGCTACTTTCTCACACAAGGGGACAGAGGATGGCTCATAGGTGAGTGTGTATGACACTTGATCAGTACATAGCTGACAGCCAGGCTGTCTGCAATTTTTGGCAGTTTTATACAGTCCTGTTTCAACCACTTTTGCAGGTGATTCTGGCTACCCCAACATGCTTTGGCTCCAGACACCTGTGAGGAATCCAAGGACAGACGCAGAGAGGAATTACAATGAGGCCCATGGACGTACTAGGAAGGTGATTGAACGCACGATAGGTCTCCTGAAGGCTAGATTCCATTGCTTCCATCTCTCTGGGTGATCCCCGTGCTATGGCCCTGACAAGGTGTGTAGAAAAGTGGTGGCCTGCTGCATGCTGCACAACGTGTCTGTGAGGAAAATTATCCCTCTACTAGAGGAGGAGGGTGCTGCATATCCAGACCTGCTTCCTCTGAGAGGGGATGAGAGTGATGGTGAGGATGATGAGGGGAAAGATGCCAACTCCAGGAACCAGCTGATCCAACTATACTTCCAGTGACTATGAGGTACTGTTCACTGATGATGTTGTCTGCTCTGCATAATGTCTGTCTGACTTATTCATTATGGGGATGTGGGGTCTGTAGTCATTGACACTGTTACCTGAAGAATAAGGTGGCATGTTCCAGGGAAATAAACATGGTGTACACTTATGTTTGCTCCAGACAATGTTGTGTGTGTGGTACCATTCCTGCAATAAAGGTCTGATTATGGAATTGACTGGCAAATGCATTCACATTTACAATTGATTCAACATTATGACAGGGGACATACAAATTGGTGAACATGTGTTTCCTTTGGTGTCATAAATGAATTGGTGCACTTTACAGAGATAGGGAGTGGGCTAATGGTGGATGTCCATACTAGGTACATGGGCATGGCGATTGTTGGCAGTTGGTATAAGTCCATCTGACCCTTGCAAGTTGTTAAGTTGCTATTGGCGGGTGAGGATGGTGGCACAGTGGCACACTTGGGAGACAGTCCTTGTCAGAGTCACTTCTTGGTGGGCATCTTGGTCTTGGCAGGTGTTCCTGTGCCATATCTGGGTCTGAGGTACCGTTTGGGTGTATAGTGATGGGCTGCACGGGTAGGGGTGCTGGTCTCCTGTGTGTCCTCTGCCAGTGCCACCAGTCCAGTTGCTGCTGCTGATGTTGAGGGCTGGTCTGTGTCCTGGGCAGTGGTAGGAGCTTCCAGGTTTGTGGGGGTCTCAGGCTGGGTTGGGTAGTGGTGCTGCAGCACCCCTGCATAGTAGTTATGATGGCATTTAGTTGTTTCCACTGCTCCATGGTCTCTTGATGTTGGGCTATCTGCAGCCTTTGACTCTGTTCCAGGGTGGCCAGGATTCGGCCCATCTTTCTTGTGTATGGTGGTATGCTCCCAGGACCTCTGAGATCACCTCCTGGGCTGCAGCATCCATCCTTTGGCCTCCCACCGGGCCACTGATGCCCTCCCACTGGGCCTAGCCCCCTGTGCCTGTGTCCCCTACACAGGTCTAGCAGTACCACTTGCACTGGGGCAATCATCATCCTGCCTGTTAGTAGATGGGGGCTCTGGCCTCTGTACTTGTGTTCCACCAGTCTGTGGCCTGGAGACACTGGTGCGGGGTCGTCTGGCCAGAGCTGTTGTTGGTGGCTGGGTGGTAGGAGTGTCAGTGGTGGCCTGGGTGGGGCTGCTGGAGGGTGACATTCCAGGACTGTGTGAAGGGCCAGGGTATTCCTCACTGTCCACACTTCCCTCTCCAGTGTCCTGAGTGGGGCCTCTGTCTCCATGTAGGGCGCTGGCACTCCTTGGCCTTTCCGTCAGGGTGGCATGGGTGGTGGTGCCTGTGGGGGAGAATGGCCTTGTACGTTACATGTACTAATTCGAATAAGGATGCACAGCTCTGCCCTATTTGGTGATGTTTCTTCCCTTGTTGGGCCATGCAGGGACCTATTGTGAGGTTGCCATTGTGTTTTGCATGGGATGTGGAGGGGCATTGTGGGTGCTGTGGTGTCATTGTGATTCCTTGCAGGGGTAGGTGTCTGTGCACAGGGGGAGGGATGTGGGCCTGTTGGTGGGTTTGTGAGCATGCAGGGTGACTGGATGTAGTGATTGTGGCCTGGGTGGGGTAGTGGTCCTGGTGGTAGTTGGAGGGGTGGGGTGGTGCATGCATTACAGGTGTGGTGGATACGGAGTAATTGTAGATGACTTACCCGAGTCCATTCCTCCAGTGAGTCCAGTGAGGCCCTCAGGGTGCAGGATGACCAGTACCTTTTCCTCCCATTCGGTGTAGTCGGGGGTGTAGGTGGGGGTCCTCCCCCAGTGTTCTGTACCGCAATGCTGTGCCTGGATGCCATCGACCTCACCTTCCCGCGCAGGTCGTTCCATCTCTTGCAGATGTCGTCCCTCGTGCGTGGATGGTTTCCCACTGCGTTGATCTTGTTTACAATCGTCTGCCATAACTCCATCTTCCTGGCGATGGGTGTGTGCTGGACCTGTGCTCCGAAGATTTGTGGCTCGACCTTCAGTATTTTGTCCACCATTGTTCTTAGCTCCCTATCTGTGAAGCGTGGGTGCTTAGGGGGTGCCATTGTGTGTGTTATGGGTGGTGTGTTGTGTGGATATTGGTGAGGGTGCTGTTGTGTGGTTCGGTGTGTGACTTGTGTGATGTTGCGTTCAGTGTATGCGTGTTGTGTTGTCAGTCTTAGTTGTCCTATTGGCAATGCAAAGGATTTTGGGGTGTGTATGTGAGTGTTTTATAGTGTTGTGGATGTGTGTCAGGTGTGTGGGTTTCCAACTTGCCAATGTGTGCTTTTCTTACTGTTGGGTCCCATTGCTAGCCGTGGCGGTCCGTACCGCCAATGGTCATCCGACATCCACTATCCGCCTCAGTGATTTGTGCATCATTATTTGGAGGGCTGGGGATTTGTCTGCTTGGCGGTGGCGGGGTGGGGTGTGCATCCTTTCCGCCATCAAGGGCCCTGGCGGTGGCTGGAGGTAACAGAATTTTTGGAGGTTTCTGTTTTTGGCATCATTATATGGCAGGTTTCTGTTCACCGCCTATAGCGGTCTTCTGTTCACCGGCGCCACAGTGGGCGATGGTATTTTCCGCCATGTTCATAATGACCACCTTAATCTCATTACTGTTATACATACACAGCATTGAAAATCTGACAGTTGGAAGCCTTAGGCGGGGGAACAGCTGGGTAAGATGGGTTCTGATTGGCTGGAGCATAAGTCACGTATAATGATGTAGATAGGAAAGAAAAGTTTGAAAGGTATTTCACTGTTATTGAGTGTAGAGGTATACTGATGCATTACAATTGTTACAGAAGTTCCAAGTCTGATGAAGGGGATAATTTCAAGCATGTAAATCTATCAAAAGGTGCCAATGTTGGGGAACTGGAGTTACAGGTAAGTCACTTTATTTCTTCTTGATTGAAGAGGAAGAGCTTCACCAGAGTTGGTAAACAAGAGAAACAAAACTACCCTGTGACAGAGTAGTGAAAAGAGTCAAGCATAGTTTTCCAGGTTGAAGAATCCAACATGGAAAAGCAGCTGCAGAAAAAGAGCAAATATCAGGGGCAAAGGTGGGCAATGAATGCAACACAAAATAAAGGAATAGACAAAACTGCACTGCAGGTGTCCCAGATCCAAGATCCTTTGGATATGTGTAGAACAGTGAACAAATTCAGAGGAAAATGGCAGAACAACCTCTTCTACAGAGAATCTCTGACAGTACAAATTGAGAAGATGACTTGTTCAGAAATAAATGCAACCCTAACCACACCTACCATCACAGGATAATGGCATTGTCCTTGTATGACAGGCCCTTGATCCTACTGACTTCTCTGACCCTCTACATCATCTTATTCCTTCCTCCAAACTCTCAGTGTGGCATCCTGGACAATGTGCAGGATACCAGACTAAGACCCCTCAGGGTTAACACAGCTGCAATAATGTAGATACCTGTCTCCGGTCCTGGTTGAAGCAGAGAAGGAATCTTCCCTGTATGCCAAGTTTGCCACATTCCCTTATGCTGATGCTGAAACACATGACCATTCCTACACTTCCGTGGAATAAAGGCCACTCCCTTGTGAGTTTTGTCAGCAAAGTTAATAATTGTATGCCATAGAATTGTGCAGTAAATATTGTGCAAAAAATGTCATAGCAAAAATACTAACAATCACAATATTGTGAAGGTAATATATATATATTGGTAGGTGGGCGTATGGCCAAGATGGCAACCATGCTAGATGCCTGATATCGGAGCTCTGGGAGAGCCCTGCGATTATCCTATGGAAAACAATGACATCCGCCTCCTAAGTGCCCAGAATTGATCATCTCCATACAGCGGAGCTTCTGCCGAACCGAGCGAGCCAAATACTGTTGCTCCAGGGGTGCTCGGGGAGTGACAACAAGCGAAGGGGCCGGACTGCCGACGCTCTGGGACAGAACAACTCTTGGCCTAGCTTTGTTCGGGGCCCCAGAATGTGCCGCCGGCGGGGTTTTGAGCTGGTGCCGACCTGCGCCCTGGTAGCGGGCGCGTGAGATCTCCTCTGCACATCAGGACTTTATCCCTGGCCCGAGATGCTACTGAGGGGATTTGGCCAAGTGGTACTCTAATGATGACCTTGGCCAGAGCAACACTGAGCTGAGCGTCACAACCAGGTAAGAACGCAGTATCGCTGGCAACAACCACCTGGGATGCCCCCACCTGCCCCACGTGAGAGAGGCAGTGAATCACCAGAGTGTGAGTCTGCAGTGGGTGGGCCAACAACATAGATGGAAGAGCTCTGCCTTTGGTGCTATTAACACCAACGCGGCCTGGCACCTGGTGCTGCACTGCTGTATTAACTTTTCTGGCCATGCCCCTCTTAGAACATTATCAACCACCAGGGAAAGAACCCTGGGTTTGGACTGTGATTTTTAGTGCACGACTCGACTTTGGCTGTGCTCTGTGCACCATTAAGATTCTCATATCACTGCACTGTGTATCTGCCACACAGACACAGCACGGCCCTCTCATCACAAGTCGGCAATTAATATGGACTTATTGCCCCTCTGGGTGTAGTGCCCAGAGTAGTGACTCAGAGACCGCCTAGAAGTGGAAAAAAGGGGAAAGCCTGTACAATGACTGTTGGCAATAATGATCTATGTGATTAAAGGAATATATCTTGAGCAACATATCACAACCTGTGCCTGCCGTTGCTATCCTATAATCCTTGTGTGAAGCATACTCTTCTATGCAGAGAATACTGCTCTGTGACTGCACCAGATGAGACTCTCCAACAGACCTAGTGTTTTGTCAACCTTATGTACCCCTGGCCCACGTCTACCAAGATGGGGAAATCTAAATCTCTCAAACCACGGTCTGCAGGCACAAGTGCTATGTTGCAGCCTGCTTATCCTCCTTGGAGAGCCTCCGGCAGCTCGAGGCAATGCTTCAAGCACACTCTGTGAAATTTGACAAGGTCTTGCAAGCCATCTTAGATATCAAAACCTCCCTTGAGTCTCGAATTGATAAAGTCTCTGCAGAAGTCAATCTCCTACACCCTGATCATCGCAACCTAGTAGACCGTGTAGAGTAAACGGAGTCCACTCTTGCTACCATGTGTCCGACGGTGCAAGATCTACAAACCTGTTTACAACAGGCGAAGGCTGAAGTGGCTGTGCTGCAGCGCAGAACTGAAGATGCGGCGGAGCGCTCCAGATGCAACAATCTTTGCTTCCTGGGATTTCCTGAACACGCTGAGGGTCCTAGCGTAGAGCTCTTCCTTGAAACCTGACTCAGGGAGACAATCTTGGAAGGCAAGATGCCAAAGTTCTTTTCCATATAGAGATTGCACTGCACACCGGGCTGCCCACCAATACCAGGTGCCCCACCACAACTGATAATAGCCCTGTTGCTCAATTATCGAGACCGAGACTTGCTCCTGCAATGGTTTCAGACCAATAGACCCTGACAGTATGAGAACAGTCCAATCATGGCATATCCTGATTTCACCATGGCTGTGCAGCGACAAAGAAACTCTTACCTTAAGGTTAAACAACGCCTCAGCGAGGTGAACTTGAAATATTCCCTGCTGTTTCCCACAAAGCTCCGAGTGATAGACAGCAATGTGAGTCATGTCTTCCATTCACTGGAGGACATATAGACCTGGCTCTATGCCAAGAACTAGATGAGTGCGTCGTCGGAGACCCCAGAATCCGTAGAATGGCTAACGCCCAAATCCAGGAGTCGTAAAAGGAGATCACTTGGAGCAAAACCGACTAGTGACCAAGTGGCAGCCGAACAAGCGCAAGCAGTCATGGTGGCCTCCTTCTGTAACACAAACGTATTCATGGCCCTGCACACTGAGCGGGTATCTAATTTAGGCTTCAACACTGGTGGTTCACTTACAATTGGCACTCCATCCCTTCTGGGGCCGCAGGTCACTCCACGCTCTGCAGACGACCTGTGAGACTACTTCTCTTCCATCAGGCATACAAGCGTGCACTTATAGAGTGCTTGACTGATTGACCCTACCCCACCTCGGAGAGAAAACTGATGGGGCCAAGGACCCAACTGCTATGTCTTATCATCCTTCATGGGCTCACACGGTTCTCACCTCTACTCCTTCCTTGACCTCGCCCCTGCTGAACTGTTTCACAGGGACCTGTATGTCCCACGGGCACTTGTTATACATTTGTTGTTCTGCTTAGCCAGGGGTGGCATGGTGTTGTTAAGCACTCAGGCCTGGGGAACGGGAGTTGTACATGATGTTTGTTTCATAGTTTTATATTTTACAATCTTGAAGATTCAGTGCATGTGTACGGGCACGGAGGGGGTTGCTGGGACAGCGGCGGTGTTGAGGCAAGCACCCGGACATTTACACATGGTTCCCATGGCTGCCACTTAGAACACACTCACATGGAATGCTCGGGGTATAGCCACACCGGCTTAGAGACATAAAATCTAAGCATACCTCCAGCGTCATCATATTCACTTAACCTGTCTTCAAGAGACTCATCTCACCAAATGCGAGCTGGTTAAAGTCAGTAGGAGATGGAGTGGTCACATTTATGTACGGGTTATTTAGTTTATGGCCGAGGTGTTCTAATTTGGGTCACACCTGAGGTCCCATTTGTAAAAGAAACAGGGGACTGATAGACACTGAAGGATGATATGCCATTGTAGAGGGTGCCTCCTTCTACCTAGTTGTCACAACCGCAGGCACGGGGGATATCGTGAGGCGATTTTAATTGTATACACAATTCAGATTGGGATCGGTCACTACCCCCCACGCCGGGCTCAGCCGGTATCCATGGAATGAAACAATTCCAACAATGGACCAAGGCCTTAGACTTACATGACGTTTGGAGACTGGGTCGTCCGCGAGAAAGGGAGTACTCCTACTACGCACTAGGCCATCAGGTACACACAAGCCTCGACTATCTCCTTTGTAATTCTGAATGCTGGTCACTAATGCGTAACTCTGAATATCTGAGTAGAACTCTCTCAGACCTTAACCCACTTAAGGTCACATTTCAATGGGGGAAGACACGACCAGTTATTCCTTCCTGGTGTCTACGCATCAAGGCCCTACAGGATACAGTCTATCGCACCACATTAGCCACACACATCTTCACCTACTTCACAGAGAATGTGGGAACAGGAACATCTAGAGGGGTGGAGTGTGAGATTTTGAAGGTAGTAGTTCGAGGGCTTTGCATCTTCACAACATGGGGCACATGTTCCACTCTTATCCACAATGTACTAGCTTCAGAAAAGCTCCTTCACACACTGGAATTAGAAGCGATCACACTCCCAACAGCATGTCCGCTAATACTAGGGAGGAGCTCAGACGGTTGTAAGATTTAGACTATACACCCTATGTAGCCTGCCAACACGCTGATGGGGACAAATCTGGGTGCACATTAGCAATGTTGCTGAGAACAGAGATGCCCAGAACCCTGATAGGAGCCATACAAGATCATACAGGGGTTGTCAAGAATACCCAGGTGGATATTAATGAAGTATTTACGAAATACTACAAACAGTTGTACTCTGCCCCCGAGGAACCTTTTCATGCCTGATTGCTTTCAGGTAGGGTTGCTTTCTACCCTGTCTCCATTACAGCAACAAGAGCTGGAACAACCCATTCAGATAGAGTAAATTACATTAGCAGTTCAGCAGATGGTGCCGGGCAAAACAGCGGGCATGGACACGGTCTCTGTCGAATATTATGCGACATTCAAGGCCTCCTTAGCTCCCCATCTTCTTGAGGTCTATGGTGAGGCCCATCAGCATGGTATACTCCCTGAGTCACTCCGAGAGGCCTTGATTGTTGTGTTACTAAAACCTGGCAGTGATCCCCTAGAGGTAGGCTCCTATAGGCCGTTGTCAATGCTTAACATTGATTACAAGATCTTAAGCAAAATCATTATTGATAGGCTGCTTCCGATATTAAGTACCCTTGTCCATGCTGACCAAAGTGGCTTTGTCCCAGGTACGGCCACACATTTTAATATTAGACACCTCTACCATAATATAGATGCCCTATCCACAGAGACCACTCTTACAGTAGCAGTCTCCTTAGACTTTGAGAAGGCATTCAACACTCTCAGCTGGTCCTGTTTGTTACATGTCCTGTAAACCTTTGAAATAGGCCCCAGTTTTCTGAGATGAGTCAAACTCCTGTACACAGCCCTGAGGGCGCAAGTCCGTACAGGTCACTGCATCTCGCGCTCCTTTCTCATTGGCCAGGGCACCCACCAAGGCTTCTCCTTGTCACCAGTCCTGTTTGCTTTGGCTATGGATCCACTGGCTATTGCGCTACGCTCCCGGGGTCCGAAATGGGGCATCAAAGTAGGTCCCATTTGGCATGTTGTCTCATTATATGCTGATGACGTCCGTGTATATTTACGGAATCACGTCAGTACATCACCACATCTATGTGATCTCTTTTCATGTTTCGGAGAGGTTGCGGGCCTTAAGATAAACTGGGGCAAATCTTGTATATGTCCGTTACAGGAGGTTGTACAAGAACACCGCAAGTTGTTGGATGGGGGTCACCTCCCCTGAGCCTTTGACACCTTCTGCTACCTTGGGGTAAACGTTTACAATACACCTAAGAACTTACTAGGAGGCAACCACGAATGAGTACTGACCTCCATATGTCACTCTATGCAATTCTGGATGCAACTGTCCTTATCACCTATGGGCAGAGCATCGATAGTGCTGGTCCTTCCACGATTGTTGTATCTCTTTGCTGCCTTCCACTGCTTCCACCCAAACCCTTATTTCACTCCCTACATAGCTCGGAGTCAGCCCGAGTGTGGGGTCTGGCCTACAAGAGAGCTTCCTTGCCGATCTTGCAACGGCTTTGCTCAGAAGAAGGTCTAGAAGTTCCTGATTTAGAATTGTAGTTTGCTGCAGAGCAGCTTCAATGGCCCATTCACTCGTTGACAGGTCCTGAAACGGGGGAGAAGAATTTGATATGGGCTGACCCGGAGAACATCAACCTCCTCGAATGGCTTTTTTCTTCAGATGGGCGGGGCTGTAAACCAGGACAGCTTTTGTGCACGGCCAAGCTTAGATGGGCTTGATACATCAATATCAAGCGGGCACCGATTCCGTATGCACCTAAACTACCCATGTAGGATTTGCCGAACATGAATGGTTTAATGGAAACCCATGATTCCTCCCCATGGAGGAAGGCTGGGTTAATCCACCTAGATGACTTATATCGAGAGGGCACCCTGCTCTCCTTTCAGGACCTACAGGAACAATACGACATTGGGGTGGGCCTCTTTTTCACCTACTCTGATATTAGAGCAAGGATTGCAGACATCTGGCCCCCGGAACATTTGAACCCCCGACACATCCAGGATTACAATGTATTCTTACCCATGGCCTTGGTTGCAGAGCTATATCGACACCTTTTTACTGCACTCTTTCATGGAAAAGGCGGTCCACCGCCCCAGAGCAAGATACAATGGGAGAAATCCCTAACCATGGTACTCACTTCTGCACAATGGGACATGCCCTCAAGCAGGTGAAACAAGTCTCCCACAGTGCACATTTGAAATATACACAATTTAACTATGTGCATCAGGCTTACCTTACACCTTATCGTCTAGACAAAATGTTCCCGGGCTGCACCCCAGTTGCAATCTTGAACATACCACTTTCATACATATGATCTGGGAATGTCCCCCACAGTTGCATATATGGACCTGGGTTATGGAAGGGATATCTGCGATTGTAGAGGTCCAGATTCCTCTGACCCCACTCATCTGCCTTCTGGGAATATTGCCACACACAAAACACAATAAACATTACTTGAAATTTGTAGATCTAGCAACTGTGCTTTATAAATATTTGATATGCAACGGAAGGCACCTCATCCCCTACAATAGACAACTGGCTCCGAGTAACCCATAAATGGGCTTTAGCTGAAGGTGAGTCCATGACTCGGAATCGTCTTTCTCAAGGTAGTGCTAACACTATTATGACATAGGACGTGAATGTCTTTCCCTTGCATAATAACTTACACCCTCCTGAAGAGACTAGATGTCACTAAGCAGCTAGAATTGGATATACTTTTATTGCTTCCGGCATCCACTTTTGACACCACTTGAACTTCCAATTAAATATGTGTCTGTTTCTCCCTGGCATGTGTGAGCCTCTGTTTATCAGGACCTCCTTTGTCCTTGGAGTCCCTGTCCCACATTTGGGAATCCCTCCATCCCCCTCTACCTCGGAACTCATCATAGTCATGATATTTTCGTACCCCACTGACCGGACAGTCTTCTTGTTGTAGAAGCTGAATGTTATTGTTATGTTACATCACTCTGTTATGTTTTAACATCTATTGGCTTATCCTGTGATTATTGGATACTGTCAATGAGACCAAATCCTCTGGATGTACGCGTCATTGCCAATAGGCCCGCCTCCTGGCAGCGCCAACTCTACCAGCTATAACAGCGCAGAGTTTTAGAGTGGCCAATTGGGGGGAAGGGAATTAGGGAAGGGAACAGCTGGGAAGGAGACCTGTGCAGACAAGAAACACAGATACCAAACAGAAAATATAAATCATAGATTCTTTTGAAAATAAATCTGTAGACCATAAATGATTACCCTTGGTAATCCTTTTGAATGGAGGGTTGGTTTAGAATTCCCTAAAAGAAATGTTAATTCACACTTCCAGTAATTCAACAACACAATTTCAAATTGTAGCATTAAATCGTTTTGTTCACCAAACAATTTGCCATTGCATTCAACAGGCTTTTAACTATAACATTTATTTACACATTAGAATTCTTCTGTGAATTCGAATGTTATGTAATTTGCCTCCTTTTTCTTCTTGCTGCTAAATCAGAGAGTTCAAATTAAAACCTGTCTTGTTTTGCATGGCTGAGAGAAAAGACAGCAATTATGTATCTGCTAATGGCAAAAAGAACCTTAACTTGACCTTTTTAAAGTAGCTATTAAGTATCCACTGTGTGTCTGCTAATGGCAAAAATAACCTTAACTTGACCTTTTTAAAGTAGCTATTAAGTATCCACTTTTCAGTAGAGGACACCTAATGTCACCAAAGAAAAACAACTTTGAATGAATACAAAGTAACAAGAAAACAGATGATGGAACTTTGGAGAAAAGACCACCATCCCGAGTTTAGGCCAAACTCTCTTTTAAAACTCCAGACAAGGAAATTCCAGGTGATTTTCAGGAACCAGATGTCAGAAAATTTCAGCACACCAAAACAGGAGCTCCGATCCTTGTAAGAACTCCAGAATAGTGAGCACTGAGGACTGGGTGTGGCTGTTTAAATAGAGGTGCCCCGCCTATGGAGCCACGCCCAAGGTGCCCCGCCCAAGATGGCCGCCGCAAGAACAAATGGGACTCAAGGTCCCCTCCAGCACTCTGAGGATGAGACAAAGGTGTGCACAAAGCGTTTGAAACATTCACCTGCTTCCTCCAAACACTACACACTGCGCACATAGCGCGCAGACACCTGAATCCAAAGACAATTCTCGATCCCTGAGCAAATCAAAAACTATTCATTACAAACATAGGCGGTCATTCTGACCGCGGCGGTCGGCGGTCGCCGCCCGCCAAGCGGTTCCCGTCGAAAGACCGCTCCGCGGTCAAAATACTGCGGAGGCCATTCCGGCTTTCCCGGTGGGCCGGCGGGCGACCGCCAGAAGACCGCCGGCCGGCCCAGCGGGACAGCCCCTTCAACAATGAAGCCGGCTCGGAATGGAGCCGGCGGAGTTGAAGGGGTGCGACGGGTGCAGTGGCACCCGTCGCGATTTTCACCGTCTGCACAGCAGACAGTGAAAATCTTTGTGGGGCCCTGTTAGGGGGCCCCTGCACTGCCCATGCCAGTGGCATGGGCAGTGCAGGGGCCCCCAGGGGCCCCACGGCACCCGTTCCCGCCATCCTGGTTCTGGCGGTGGACACCGCCAGAAACAGGCTGTGTTACGACTCGGTCGTCCCATTTCCAGGGGGCGCTGTAAGGGGACTGTCAGAAGCCTGGGAATCACCTTGAACATCTATCTAGAGTCCCTTGCTGACTCCTGTTTGTTTCTCTTTTCTCCATGGTACACTTGTGTAAGACTACATTTGTTTCTTGGGACTGCAAATCCCATAATGCACAGCTTGGTAGTCAGGAAAACCCGGATTCTGTTTCCCATTGTTTTCAATGGGAGAAGTCCAGTTGCTCCTTTTCACTGGATCCTCTCCTCCAGGACTTGCAAGTGTCCGAAACCACACACACCTGAAACCTCTCCTGTGCAGCCCAGTTTGGAACTGCTTATAAGCAGCCATTTCCTCAAGCTCCCCGTCGTGCATCGGACTTCAATTCCTTTGTGTTACAGACCCCTTGTCGGATGGTGTTCCAGTTTTGTTCCTGTTCTGTTCCAGCCTGATCCTGTTTCCTGTTTCTCTGCCCTGCTCCTGATTGTTCCAGCCAGAGTCTGCTCCCTACTTCTTAGCCTTGTACCTGTTTGTTTCTTCCAAAGCCTGCTCCCTGTTTCTCTGCCCTGCTCCTGCCTTGTTTCAGCCTGAACCTTCTCTCTGTTTCCCAGTCCTGTTTACTGCTCATTTCCTACTCCCTGTATTCCAGTCCTGTCCTTGCCTGTTCCAGCCAGAGCCTGTTCTCAGTTTCCCAGTCCTGTCTCTGTCTGTCCCAGCCAGAAGTTTGCGCCCTGTTTTCAAGTCCTAGACCCGCCTTTGCTTCAGCCTGAGCCTGTTCCTAGTTCTTGCCTCTGCCTCTTTGTTTGTTCCCTTCTGTTTCTGTTTCTTCTTGGTTCTTTGTGTCTGGTAAGTGTTCTATCAGTCTTCACCAGTGTATACGTGTCCTCCTGTGTACTGGGGTTGGCTCCTGGTTTCCAGGAGGCAATTCCAGCCCCATCCTTGTCCAGTGTTATACGTTGTATTTCGTGCCTAACAGTGACAGTGTGCTATTGCTGTTTTCTCAGGAATCGCCACTGTGTTTCCAGCTGGACCCACAAGAGCGTGTCCTGTGTATGTAAGTACTATCCTTGTTTGTGCTCTAGGGTCCAGAGACAGAATCACGTCTGCTGCCTCCTTTCTATGGGGCTGGCAGGGTGACAATCTGTAAGAGCAAACTGCACAGAGGCATTGGGATTCCCTGTCACTGTGGGAGGTTCTGCGCCTTACTCTGTGTACAACCCCAGCGTGTTTGTCCACTGGTAATCCGTTTCCTGTTTGTTCACACAAGGGTTGCTCTGCTTTTACTTTCCTGTTTCCTGTGCCTATCCGTAGCTGTCCATTCCGTGTATGCCTTTAGCTGCTCCTCTGCCCCAGTGTACTACCTCTTTAGGATATTCGGTGACCTCAAGGGGTCTCCCAACCAAAGTCCTGATCAGACCCGCCCGAAACCGTGACAGAATGCACAAACCAAACATTTCAAGCTCCCCTGGCAGTAAAGGCACACACAAACCTAAAATGCTTTCCTATCATGTTAAGACACCCCTTTCTAAGCCGATACATTCTCTGAAATCCTCTAAAAGAGACCTTAGTTTAAAGGATAGACTTGTTAAAGAAAACCATAACTTGCAAGTTCAGTACTATACTGAGTGGCTTGCTAATCTTTCAATGATAGACTATTATGTTATTTGTGGCTATGACCCCCAGTCCCTGTCTGTAGAAGAATTATAAGGACGTAATGAGTTTTTGCAGTACCTATTAGTTGAAGCCAGTAAGAGTGTTCATAACCGTGGAAGTGCTTTTGCTACCTCTGCACAAGACATTTACTCTCAAGAAAAGATGGTTAATTCCTCGCCTCATGCTAGTGCATCCCACATTCACTTCCAGGACTCTGTCAAAACAAAGAACCCTGATACTGTTCAAGAAGCCACACTAGGGATTCCCTTGTTTTCTGTTGAGTGCTTCAGCCCATCTAGCCCAGTTTCTCAGAATTCAAAGTGCAGTGCTGACTCTTATAAAGATCTATCAGTCCCTCAGAGCTTTCAAGTCAGCAGGCTAGACCCTGTATCTAAGGGATCAATAAAAACTGTGGGATTCCTTAGTTCAACTCAAATGGCTTGTGACCTCCCAAATTGGATGACAGCACATCAGTCTCAATTCCTAAGTGTTGTGCTGACTCTTGTAAGGATCTATCAGTCCCTCAGTGCTTTCAAGTGAGCAGGATAGAACCTGTATCAAATGGATCAGTAAAGACTGTGGGATTCCTTAGTTCAACTCAAAAGGCTTGTGCTCTTCCCAAACTGGATGATAATACACCAGTCTCAATCCCTAAAAGCTCTGTTAAACCCTTTTCTATTCTGAGTGGGTTTGATGACAATATGGACATACACACACTAAAAGAGCAGTTTTGGCAGATTAAAAGGCAGATATCGGACTTCTATGATGAATATGTTGTAACATACACAAGAAATCTTGCACATGGGCTCTTTTCATCAATACATATTTCACTGTTGCCAGAACCAGACATTCTGTTTATCTGTAAGGTAGAAAAAGTAACAGAGCAGCTGATGGAAACTACTGCAAGGCAATTTGAAAACCTGAAAAAAGAAAATGATCACCAGCTTTGGCTTAAAGAACAGTATGCTACTTTGTGTGCCTCTCCAAAGACTTCTATCGAGCAGATTGTCCCTTCTATTTATGACAGTCAAAAGACAGCTCCAGTTATATATAGATCAGCCTCTTCTTCAGACTCTCTCTCAGCTTGTAGTTTTCCAGAGAATATCCCTGTGCAGTTGACTGAATCTCTGACATCTCTGAGAGATTTGACACCTCTTGATTCAAAGGATGGATCAGAGTCTTCAGAAGGAAGTGCCTCAGCCCCTCTATCAGAACAAATAAAGCCAAAGGAAGAAGAGAGTTCTGATGCAGACTCCACTAGCTGCACCTTAAGAAACCAAGATATAACTTTACTGGAGATTAATGGCAAGTTGTGCAACAGTGTTGAAGAATCTGAATCTAGTGATGACAGTGGTTCCTGCCTTGCCGTGAACAAACCTGCAGACAGTGCTGTTCAAATGGCGCACACACCAGAATTTTCAGATTGTGGGGATACTCCTGCCCTTTCAAACAATATCATAGAATTTTCAGATAATGAAGAGACAGTTCCTGTTTCAAGTGAATTAATGGATTTTTCTGACCGTGAAGAAATACCCGCAGTTACTAAGATTGTAATGGACTTCTCAGAAAGTTTAAAAATCTCTTCTGTGTCAAAGCAAACCGTGGAGATTTCAGAAAAGGAAGAAAGCCAGCAATCTGAAACTAAACAGCCTGTCATAAGAAATGAGAGCCTTCTCCTAGAACTGGACACAGTTGCAGCCTCAACCACTGACCCTGACCTGCTGATCCCTGTCAATGTGTATCCTGTTTCCAGCTCCACAATTAGTGAAGAACAGATCTCTGAGCTACCGGTATCTGATCTTGATGTAAAATCAGCCACACCAACGTCACCTGCTGTGTCCCTGAAACTAAAGACTCCTGAAAACCAGCAATCTGAAACCAAAGCTCAAGTGCTGAAAGATGTAATACTTCCCCCTAAAACTAAAGACTTGAATTTGAATCTTGTATTCGAAGATCTGATGATAAGTACTGTTCTTAGTGTTTTATTGCAAGAAACCCTCATCAATTCAAAGGCAAGAGCTGAAAATGTAGATACCAATGTAAAGGCGATTTCTGAAGAGACTCCGGTTCCATTTCTTTCCAAAGAACAACCTTTCAGTGTTAACAGAGTTGAAGATCAACTACCTGTAGGAGAAACGCCTTGCAAAGAAACCATTTCTGATACCACGAACACACCACAAAGCACTTGCAATGAAGAAATCCCAGTCTTGTCTGAAGATCACCCTAAAGAATTAGTTTGTGGAACTTCTACATTTTCAGATGTTAATCAAGTTTCTAAAGACTTAAAAACTCTTGTTGCTCCTGAATTTGATACTCCGAAGTCATCCAAGACGAAAGAAAATTCTGACTTTTTTATGTTTACTTTGAGAACACCAGTTACCCATGTTTCCCAAGTCTCTATGCTTTGCAAGCCTCAGACCACAATCAATGTAAATACTGCTGCAGAACAGACAAATCCTGCTTGTCAGAAGGTGTTACAGACCTGACAGTTACTAATACACCAATCAGCTCCTCCAAAGAGGAAAGTATTGAACAGGAAACTAATGTCATAAAGATAACTGCCCGTAATGCCATTCCAGATCTCCTTGCTCCTGAATCTACTTCACCAGAAACCAACTCCATGCACTCCTCCCATATCAATCGAACAATAGAGAGGAAAGACATCGGAGCCCATATGGGTATTAATACATGCTTTGCTCATTGGATGATTCATCTGTGGCAGGACTGTAAACTTATCAACCAAGGTTGGTGTTGGATTTACTTGCTTTGGCTTTTCCTCTTCAACTTTTTTCAGCCAAAGGATCGCCTTCTCTTCTTGAGCAGACTGGTGGGAGGGGGTATACTGTTACGACTCGGTCGTCCCATTTCCAGGGGGCGCTGTAAGGGGACTGTCAGAAGCCTGGGAATCACCTTGAACACCTATCTAGGGTCCCTTGCTGACTCCTGTTTGTTTCTCTTTTCTCCATGGTACACTTGAGTAGGACTACATTTGTTTCTTGGGACTGCAAATCCCATAATGCACAGCTTGGTAGTCAGGAAAACCCGGATTCTGTTTCCCATTGTTTTCAATGGGAGAAGTCCAGTTGCTCCTTTTCACTGGATCCTCTCCTCCAGGACTTGCAAGTGTCCGAAACCACACACACCTGAAACCTCTCCTGTGCAGCCCAGTTTGGAACTGCTTATAAGCAGCCATTTCCACAAGCTCCCCGTCGTGCATCGGACTTCAATTCCTTTGTGTTACAGACCCCTTGTCGGATGGTGTTCCAGTTTTGTTCCTGTTCTGTTCCAGCCTGATCCTGTTTCCTGTTTCTCTGCCCTGCTCCTGATTGTTCCAGCCAGAGTCTGCTCCCTACTTCTTAGCCTTGTACCTGTTTGTTTCTTCCAAAGCCTGCTCCCTGTTTCTCTGCCCTGCTCCTGCCTTGTTTCAGCCTGAACCTTCTCTCTGTTTCCCAGTCCTGTTTACTGCTCATTTCCTACTCCCTGTATTCCAGTCCTGTCCTTGCCTGTTCCAGCCAGAGCCTGTTCTCAGTTTCCCAGTCCTGTCTCTGTCTGTCCCAGCCAGAAGTTTGCGCCCTGTTTTCAAGTCCTAGACCCGCCTTTGCTTCAGCCTGAGCCTGTTCCTAGTTCTTGCCTCTGCCTCTTTGTTTGTTCCCTTCTGTTTCTGTTTCTTCTTGGTTCTTTGTGTCTGGTAAGTGTTCTATCAGTCTTCACCAGTGTATACGTGTCCTCCTGTGTACTGGGGTTGGCTCCTGGTTTCCAGGAGGCAATTCCAGCCCCATCCTTGTCCAGTGTTATACTTTGTATTTCGTGCCTAACAGTGACAGTGTGCTATTGCTGTTTTCTCAGGAATCGCCACTGTGTTTCCAGCTGGACCCACAAGAGCGTGTCCTGTGTATGTAAGTACTATCCTTGTTTGTGCTCTAGGGTCCAGAGACAGAATCACTTCTGCTGCCTCCTTTCTATGGGGCTGGCAGGGTGACAATCTGTAAGAGCAAACTGCACAGAGGCATTGGGATTCCCTGTCACTGTGGGAGGTTCTGCGCCTTACTCTGTGTACAACCCCAGCGTGTTTGTCCACTGGTAATCCGTTTCCTGTTTGTTCACACAAGGGTTGCTCTGCTTTTACTTTCCTGTTTCCTGTGCCTATCCGTAGCTGTCCATTCCGTGTATGCCTTTAGCTGCTCCTCTGCCCCAGTGTACTACCTCTTTAGGATATTCGGTGACCTCAAGGGGTCTCCCAACCAAAGTCCTGATCAGACCCGCCCGAAACCGTGACAGGCTGGCGGGAAGGCGCTCGGAATCCCCATGGCGGTGCTGCAAGCAGCGCCGCCATGGCGGGTTCCCTGGGCCAGCGGGAAACCGGCGGGAAACCGCCGGCTCCCCTTTTCCGACCGCGGCTTTACGGCCGCGGTCAGAATCGCCCAGGAAGCACCGCCAGCCTGTTGGCGGTGCTTCCGCCGCACTCCGCCATGGCGGTCATGGACCGCCAAGGTCAGAATGACCCCCATAGTATGCTCTTTTAGATATTTAGACATCACAGCATGTAGGTAACCTCCGTCTTGATGATGGATACCAAAGAGGAGCAGGTCCTAGAGCGCGCATTGCTGTGATGTTGACCGTATTCCCCCCTCCCAAGTGCGCTCTAGGGCCTGGTTTATGAGGATGGAGGCGATGAAAACGTTGCACCGGGTGTGTAGCATGGACTCCTTTTGTTGGAACCCAAGAGTCACTTTCCGGGCCGTAGCCTTTCCATGCCATTAAGCACCATATGGTACGACCTCGGAACTTAGAATCCAGAATTTGTCGCACTTCATACACCCATTCCCCTTGTACCAAAACTGGAGAAGGACGGTAACAATAGGTCTGTTGTGCTTTTTTCAAAAAGGAAGTATGAAAAACTGGGTGAATATGTAATGATGCGGGTAATTGTAATTTATACGTAACTGGATTTACTTATTGAAGTATAGTATAAGGACCAATGTACTTAGGGTGGAACATATGTCTCTTTTTAAAGGTGATGTTACGAGTTGAAAGCCACACTTTGTCTCCTGGCTTATATTGCGGGCCTTCGCAATGTTTTTTATCATAATTCTGTTTATATTTCAATTTAGCTTTTTCTAAGTGCCGTTGAATTAGATTTTGAGTGTGATGAAGTTGTTGTACAGCATCTGAGACTGCGGGAGTGAGAGAGACTTCTTGAGGTATAGTGATAGGTAATATAACTGGGTGGTATCCAAATATTCCATAAAAAGGAGTTGATCCTGTGGATGCATGGTAAGAGTTATTGTAGGCTGATTCAGATAGCCAGAGCATAGATACCCAAGAATTTACTGCCTTTTCTGCATAAGCCCGTAAATTTTGTTTTAATGATTGATTTAATCTCTTGGTTTGTCCATCTGTTTGAGGATGATGACTGGTGGACAGAGTGGACGTGACTTGTAAAGCTTTGTACCACGTTCGCCAAAAGCGTGAGGTGAATTGCGAACCCCGATCAGAGAGCATCACTTTAGGCAGTCCATGAAGACGAACCACTTGGTTTAAGAGTGTCATTGCCAAATCACTAGAAGTAGGTAATTTTTCACAAGGGATGAAGTGTGCGTATTTCGTGTGACTGTCTACAACTACTAGAATCACGGAATGCTATTGCACTGGTGGCAGTCCTGTAATAAAGTCTAAAGATATATGTTGCCATGGTTTACTTGGGGTTGGGAGAGGTTGTAGGAGTCCTTTAGGTTTTGAATGACTTGTCTTTCTCCGGGCACATATTTCACAGTTTGTTACCATTGTTTTTATATTTTTTACTAGATTGGGCTACCAAAAATATATTTGGATTAATTCAAGTGTCTTTGGAATTCCTGGATGACCTGCAATCGGGATGGTGTGTAGCCAATAAAAAACGAACTTGCGTAGATTTAATTTTGGGACAAACAAGCGAGAGTCATGAAAGGGCAGGCCTTGTTTAATTGTTCTATTAGGTTTTGCTTGAACCCATTTTTGCAATTTCTCAATAGTAAAGTAGTTACGAATGTTTTCAAAGAAGTCTTCCGTTTTAATAATACATAGAACCTTTTCTGGGGCGATTATAGCTTGTGGAGGTTGAGCTATGGGTAACATCGTGGAATCTTGTCTGGATAAAGCGTCAGCTTTACGATTATCTTTACCAGGGTGAAAGGTTACTACAAAGTCAAATTCTGCGAAAAACAACATCCACTGTAATTGTCTAGGTGTTAGAAGACCAGCTGCACTCATGAATTGTAGATTACGATGATCTGTGTAGACTGTGATGGTATATTTTGCACCCAATAAGTAATGCCTCCATTCTGTAAAAGCGTCACGTATTGCTAGGAGCTCTTTTTCTGCTATTACGTAATTTTGCTCCGCCTCATTTAGTTTACGTGACATGTAAGCCACTGGATGGAGTTGGCAGGTTTCTTTATTGCGTTGAGAGAGTACAGCACCTATTGCAATATCAGAGGCATCTGCTTCTACAATAAATGGGCATTCAGTATCCGGATGTGCCAGGATAGGAGCTGTAGAAAAAGCCTTTTTCAGAGTCATAAATGCTTTGTCTGCCTCTGGAGACCACAAAAAGGGTTCTTTTTTCCTCAGTAGTCTGGTAATAGGTGATACAGTTTGAGAAAAATGGTCAATAAACCTACGATAAAAATTGGCGAAACCAAGAAAACATTGCACGTCTCGTACTGTTTCAGGGGTTGGCCAATCAGAGACAGCTTCAACCTTTCTTTCAGCCATAGCCATTCCTTTTGTAGTAAGTATTACACCCAAAAATTCAACGGTAGTGACATGAAATTCACATTTGCTTAGCTTATAAAATAAGTAGTGTTTTTGAAGATTCAAGAGAATCTTTTTAACATGTTGTTCATGTTCAATCTCATTGTTGGAATAAATGAGTATATCATCTATGTATACTATTGCAAAAAGATCCAAATATTCTCGAAGGACGTCATTCAGAAAAATTTGAAAAGCTGCTGGGGCATTACAAAGTCCAAATGGCATCACGGTGCATTGAAATAAGCCATACCGGGTTTTAAATGCAGTTTTCCATTCATCATCAGCTCTCATTCTGACCAAATGGTACGCTCCTCTTAAGTCTAATTTTGTACAGATTGTTGCCTTTTTAACTTGGTCTAAAAGGATTGGAATCAAAGGTAAAGGATACCTGTTCTTTACCGTGATTTTGTTTAGTGCTCTATAGTCTATACAAGTTCTAAGATCTCCATTTGCTTTGGGGACAAAGAAAGGAGGAGAAGCTGCTGGGGATTTGGAGGGACGAATAAATCCGTTAGCCATGAATTGGTCTAAATACTTCCTGAGGTATTGATTCTCTTGTTCGGATAAGGCATATATATGACAACTGGGAAGTACAGCCCCGGGCAGGAGATCTATTTGGCAGTCATATGGTCTGTGTGGGGGTAGAACTTCTGCTTCTTGTTCATCAAAAACATCAATAAAAGATGAGTATTGAGAGGGTACAACTATATTTTTCTCAGCAGCTGAAGCTACATAGGATACAATGGACATTTTAGTGTCTGTTGTTCTAAGACACTTCGTTTTACAGAAAGGAGATGAAAACTTTATTTTTCTTCCTCTCCAGTCTACTTGAGGATTATGACAACTCAACCATGGCATACCAAGGATTATCCCATATTGAGGGGCATTAATCACATCAAACGTTAACAATTCCACATGTTTAGTCTTTTGATTTTGTTCATAGCATGTTATTAATAATGGAAGAGTTTGTAAAATGACTGGTCCTCCAGATAGTATTTTGCCATCCACTGCTTGCACCATCTCTGGAGTTTTCTTTTTTTCACAGGGAATGTTCCATTATTGAATTATATGTGTATCTATGAAATTGTCGGTAGCGCCAGAGTCTATTAAAGCCTTGCCTAAATGACTTTGTCCTTGTACCTGTACCTCCAGATTAATTCTTAAATGTTGTGATTTAATTAAATTTTGACTTTGGTTTATCTCTTGAGAAGGGTTAACGATTACACCCAAGAGTAACCCTTCTTTCCACCTTGCGTATTCTATTTTCCACTTCAGTATCAACACTTGCTAAAGTCTTCTTTGTAATAGGGATCTTATTCTTTGGTTTTACTGGGCACTCCTTTACAAAGTGGCCCTTATAGCCACAATACAAACATTGTCCATTTTTCCAGCGTTGTTCTTTTTCCTCTTTGATCAAGGGTTGTCTGATTGCTCCTATTTCCATTGGTTCTGGGATATGTTTGTTATTTGGTTGTGAACCTTTTCCCTTATCTATACGCCAAATATTTCTTTCAGGTTTTCTCCATTCACCTTTCCTCTCGGCAAGTCGATGATCTAATCTTAAAGCAAGATTTATGAGTTCCGAACAACCAGTTGGTTGAGGATCAATTTGTGCCAGGACATCTTTCAAATCGTCTTTGAGACCTTGATAAAAAAGGGCTGCTCTTTTTTCTTCTGGCCAGGCTGTTTCAGCTACTAATCGATAAAAATTAGCTAAGTATGAAACTAAGTCCTTATTTCCTTGACATAATTCTAGTAGTTCTCGATCCGCAGACAAGGTTACTGCTCTTCGATCAAAGACATTTTCAAACTCTTGCACAAATCTTCTCCAATTATAGAGTAATGGACTATCTTGCTGTACTAAGGGAACTGCCCATGTGGCCGCATCTCCTGATAGGTAAGAGATTAAAAATGCTACTCTTGATTGTGGATCTGGAAAGGTGCTTGGTCTACAAGTGAAATGAAGTTCCACTTGTGTAAGGAAAGTCTGTACTTTATTTGGATCACCCGAAAATCTTTCGGGTGCAGCTAAAGGAATTGGTGTGGGAATGGTGAGTGAAATGTTAGTTGGGGGATTAGTTCCTGACGCTTGAGGCGGAGCCGTTTGCCAACCTGCTCCCAAAGGACTTTGTTCCTTTTTTTCCAATCTGTCTTGTAATTGAGCAACTTCATCAGCTAAAGCGGCTGTTGTGTTTCTTGATTCCACCAACTCCTGCTGAATCTGTGTAATCACCTTGAGCAAGTCATCCAGGGTGGCCATATTGACAACCAAGCGCAAACCAGGGTGATTTAAATTTGTGGGCACACTATTCTGTCAATGAGACCAAATCCTCAGGATGTACGCGTCATTGCCAATAGGCCCACCTCCTGGCAGCGCCAACTCTACCAGCTATAGCAGTGCAGAGTTTTAGAGTGGCCAAGTGGGGGGAAGGGAATTAGGGAAGGGAACAGCTGGAAAGGAGACCTGTGAAGACAAGAAACACAGATACCAAACAGAAAATATAAATCATAGATTCTTTTGAAAAGAAATCTGTAGACCATAAATGATTACCCTTCGTAATCCTCTTGAATGGAGGGTTGGTTTAGAGTTCCCTAAAAGAAATGTTAATTCACACTTCTAGTAATACAACAACACAATTTCAAATTGTAGCATTAAATCGTTTTGTTCACCAAACAATTTGCAATTGCATTCAACAGGCTTTTAACTTTAACATTTATTTACACATTAGAATTCTTCTGTAAATTTGAATGTTATGTAATTTGCCTCCTTTTTCTTCTTGCTGCTAAATCAGAAAGTTCAAATTGAAACCTGTCTTGTTGTGCATGGCTGAGAGAAAAGACAGCAATTATGTATCTGCTAATGGCAAAAATAACCTTAACTTGACCTTTTTAAAGTAGCTATTAAGTATCCACTGTGTATCTGCTAATGGCAAAAATAACCTTAACTTGACCTTTTTAAAGTAGCTATTAAGTCTAGAGGACATGTAATGTCACCAAAGAAAAACAACTTTGACTGAACTCAAAGTAACAAGAAAAGGGATGATGGAACTTTGGAGAAAAGACTACCATCCGTCTTACGTCCCGAGTTTAGGCCAAACTCTCTTTTAAAACTCCAGACAAGGAAATTCCAGGTGATTTTCAGGAACCAGATGTTGTCAGAAAAGAAGTGCTTTAATCCAAATTGCAGCACACCAAAACAGGAGCTCCGTTCCTTGTAAGAACTCCAGAATAGTGGGCACTGAGGACTGGGTGTGGCTGTTTAAATAGAAGTGCCCCGTCCATGGAGCCAAGGCCAAGGTGCCCCGCCCAAGATGGCCGCCGCAAGAACAAATGGGACTCGAGGTCCCCTCCAGCACTCTGAGGATAAAACAAAGGCTCGCACAAAGCATTTGAAATATTCACCTGCTTCCTCCAAACACTACACACTGCGCACATAGCGCGCAGACACCTGAATACAAAGACAATTCTTGATCCCTGAGCAAATCAAAAACTAGTATGCTCTTTTAGATATTTAGACATGACGGCATGTAGGTAACCTCTGTCCTGATGATGGATACCAAATAGGAGCAGGTCCTAGAGCGCGCACCGCTGTGATGTTGACAGATACACTCTGGCCCTATATCCCCCTGTGCGACTACCCTCACCAATATACAATGCTTCTACATTGCTCCTGTGTGTATATCAGCCTATGATTTCAAATAAAATGCCAATAAAGAAATGTAATATATATATATATATATATATATATATATATATATATATATATATTTACAACAAATACTAGTAGCCACACACTCCGTTCAGACTACAAAGTTAAAGTTTATTCAGCGCACAGGTGAACAACGCGTTTCGACTAAGCAGTCTTCTTCCCAGTTACATAGTCCTTCCTGTATCATCCCTATTTATACTACTCTGATTCAAACACCAATACAATGCATTCTGGTCAAGATAGTTCTTTGTATGTGATGTATAATGTACACTAAATTTTAAATTCAACATTATTCCAAGCATTCAAATTAAATTGATGAATATCTCAATAAATTCAAACACAACTCCAATGCCAAAAATCAAAATTAGAGGAGGACATAATAAGTCATAAATGATAAGTAAGTTAAAAATGATCAGCATTTTCATTTGGAGATAGAAATTATTCTACATATTAACCACAATTAAATCTGTATGCTCCATACTGTTCAAAACACATGAATTTTCACATTTTTAATAATTGTCATAGTTAAATCAAGCTCTTGAAAACAATATAAAATTCTAAATTCCTTTGTTCCTCAATTATAGATGAACAAAAAGCTCCTCATCGTTATTTAATCCAAGAGGACTCTTTGTCCTCATTGCAATGATATATCTGGACTCAAGTTGTCTCAGTTTTTTCACTCTATCTCCACCTCTTTCATGTTCAGGAATGTGGTCTATTCCAAAGTATCTCAACATTTTCCAACTACCCGTTTCATGCTCCTGAAAATGTTTGGCTATGGCATACGTACGATCCTTATTTAGAATTGCTCTAATATGCTATAAAATTCTTTTCTTCAACATACAGATTGTGCTGCCTATATATTTCAGGCCACAATGGCATTCAATTACATAGACTGTAAATCTAGTATTGCAAGTTATTCGATGTTTAATATTCATTTCCATTTCATTCCATAATTTCACTACTTTTGCTGATTTGCCAATTTTACAGGCTTTACAGCTATTACACTTCACAAAGCCACGTTGTTGTTCTGTTAGCCAATTCTGTTGATTTTTTATAGAAAAATTACTTCTTACAATATAATCCTTTATTGACTGTGCTTTTGGATACGTAATCAGTGGCCCTGAGCCTATTTTAGGACCCAAGTCCGGATCTTTCTGTATGACATGCCAATGCTTGCATAAAATGTTCCTAATTAGACCACTTTCTTTAGTGTATTCCATTACCATTCTAACATTATTTTCATCTGATTTTCCCTGTGTTGTCTTTGATTGTTTAGGAAATAATGTCTCATCACGGGGAATCATTTTGATTCTTTCCAAATTCTTGTGCGAAAGGTTATGATTATAGCCTCTTTGTTTAAACCTTTGTATGGTCTCCTCGTACTTCAACTGTTCTTCCTTATCGTTAGAACAGTTCCTGCGCATCCTAATTAACTCCCAATCTGGTATACTCTTTAAAAGAGGTTTAGGATGGAAACTCTTACCATGCAAAATACTATTCGTTGATGTTTTCTAACGAAAAACTGTTGTTTCTAATTTGTTGTCCTCAACATAAATATTAATGTCCAAAAAATTGATAGACAATCTGCCTGTTTCACACGAAAATTGCAATCCTATATCATTCCTATTTAGTTTGTCAAAATACACTAAGAAATCATCATCATTATAAATAGATCATCAATGAATCGTACCCACGATTCATTGATGATCTATTTATAATTTGGCATGGGTCACATGATGATTTCTTATTATATTTTGACAAACTAAATTCAAGGACAAGTGCCACATTGTAAAGTACTCATTCTAAGTATTCAATGTTATAGTTACTTTTGGAAGGATGTGTCAGTTTGTCAACATCAGGGCAGTGCGCGCTCTATGGGCGACAAAAATGCAAAAACCCAGTCTTTATGCAAAGGCATAATTCATGCATTATGTTTATATGCAGTTTGTTAACCTTTTGTATTACAGATCTTAACCTTGAAAACCACTATTAATGATGTTTGCAATAACTGTTCATTTGCAAGGTATTGCTGCAGGCTTACCGAGTGTGTCAGGGTGTGGTCCCTCTCTAGGACCTTCTAGAAGCTTTCCCTGCCCCATGACCTGGTGTGGTCTGTTGGCTGGGCTTGACTCTATATAAGGGAGTCAGCCCAGCTCCACGTGCTCACTATTCAGAGGTCCCGGTGCAGAGCAGCAGCAACTTCCTGAACTCCTGTTTCCGGAGGCCTACTCTGATATTCCAGGCCTGCCCTCATTATATTGGTGTTCCTTGAGCAGGGGGGTAAGGCGGAGGACGGGCTGGGCCCCGATCCCCCGTTCTCAGAGACATTCGAGCTTTGGGGCCTAGTTGTGAAACTCCTTGTGTGAGTGATTGTGTTTTCATGACATTTACATATTATTGTTTGAATCGGCAAGGTGCACGATTCATTTCGGGCATTTAACCTTGATATTCAGATCGGCAACAGGGTGCGCGATCATTTCATGATATTTGCATTGTGCATGTCGAATCAGCAAGGTGCGCAATTCATTTCCTGGCATTTAACTTTGATATTCAGATCGGCAAGAGTGTGCGCGATCATTTCTTGATATTTGCATTGTGCATTTCGAATCTGCAAGGTGCGCGATTCATTTCCTGGCATTTAAGTTTGACACTCAGATCGGCAACAGTGTGGCGATCATTTCACGATATTTACATTGTGTATTTCGAATCGGCAAGGTGCGCGATTCATTTCCTGACATAAAAACTCTTGACATCCAGATCGGCAGTGTGCGCGATCATTTTTATGACATTAGCATTGTGAAACTTCGAATCGGTAGTAAGGTGCGCGATTCTTTTCTGGCAGTAAACTTTTGATTTTCAGGCGGCTGTGCGCGCGATCTTTTCATGGTATTGAACACTTGGGTGTGCAGTGTTTGTTGGGGAGCACACATTTATCCTGAGTTTTTGGTTTTCTCGAAACACTTAATTAAAAATGCAGCATTCTTTGTGCTAATTAAGCTCCTAGTATATTTCCTGTTGTTTTTTCATGGAAAGGTCAGATAGCCTTTGCCCTCCTGTAAATATGCAATGTTTATCCTGCAACTATTTTGAAGAAGGTTCTTGTATTCTAGACAGTATATGATATTTCCTGTAAAGCTCTAATGAAACATTGAATTAACCCATTCTTGATTTTTTTCCAGGTACCTAGATTTTCTTGAGGCCTAGTTATAGTCATGTCCTAAGTTATCCATGATTACAGTATAAGGATTCTTAGAACCATAGTCTTTTGAAAGTCAATTTGATTATATCTTGACATTGTGTTGTTTAACCTCTTGCTTCCTACAGGTCTCCTTCCTAGCTAATCCCCTTTTCCCCCACTTGGACTCTCCCAGGCTCTGTGATATATCTATTGGAGTCTTGGAGCTGTCTAGTGGTGGACATGTTGGGAACGTGCGCAGGCCCCGAGGATCTGGTCTCCCTGACACAGTTCCTTGGCTTTGAAATGGCTGCAATTTGCAAAGGTAAACAACTGATGCAAAGTAAAGAAAGAGCACATGGCATAGCCAAATGAGCCAAAGACAACATTACAAAATTTCCACCTTAAATAAAAGAAACTAAACATAGTCATGAAACATACAGAACGTTGAATTTGTCTCTCACTTTGTCTATTAATGAGATACATGTGCTGCATTTGCTCAGACTGATGCAAAGAATCCACCCTACCCTATGTGTTCACTCATTCATTTTTGCTCAGTTCACAAACTGTGTTTCCCGGTGTTGAACTCTCTCTTTTACATGGGATGCTAACATCAGTCAATTCCAAACTTCCAGCCTGGATCAGGATAAATATGGTCTCCTCATCTAGAACATCCAACTTCACCGTTCGATTCTTAGTCCACCAGCCTTCATTTCAACCATAGTAGCACTTATTGACCCCTCAATCACCTTAATTAGATCTATAAAGGCATATAATTATTTTCTGACTCAACTAAAGGCCTGATTTAGATCTTGGCGGGACTTCTGTCAGTCCGCCGAGGCGGAGGTTCAAAGTATTCCATCAAGATGACGAAGTTCCGACCGCCGTGTTTGGATGTATGGTAGCTGAACCACGGACCGGCGCGGTGTGACCCTATGCTGGCTGACAGTACTCCATCACCATGTGGAAGGCGGGTTACCGCTGACCATATTTAGGTGTTGTTCTGGCAGCGGTTTCCTGATGGAGAGGGTCCGTCGTGGAAGGTGTTGAACAGTATCCCATGCCTGTGGCGATGAAATGGATGCCGGCAGCATACACCTGAGGTACTGTGCCTGCGTGTTCACCTGTATACCACACTACACAACACACTCCATATACACCATGAACCTTACTACACAACATTTACCAGCAGTTAAAACACACATTGGAATACATTGCAAAACACAACACACACTCCTGACACTACACCCACATACAACACAACCATATCACCCACTCCAGCTCCCTTTACCTCAACCTGACAATCAACTCACACCCCTTACTTTACCTGCCCAATTCTTAGGCTACCTGGCCTTGACCCCTACCATACACACTTCCACCCTTCCCAAGAAAAATCCTTCAAGTGCCTGAGATGTGTCCAATAGGTGCCCCTTCCTGTGGAGGAGGTTACCGCTGGAAAAATAAGCAGAATATCAGTGAAGGGCGTTAAAGGCAGGAGAAAGTGTATATACACAACTGTTTACTGTCACATATGTCACACATAGACAAAACATTGTACATTGAGAGAAGCTGTACATGATTGGATACTTGAATGCAACTTTCACAAAGTATGTCCCACATTGCTCATTCATGTACAGTTCATTGTGCCAATGGATTGTAAGTAACGTAACAGTGTGAGACATATTCTGACTGACATCCTTTACTGGAAATACAACATCTCACTGACATCTCCCATTGCAAAGTTGAAAGATTGATATTGCTGACAATTGTGAGGGAATTTGGGATTTGGTGCATGTATTCTTTTAGTTAATGAATGCTTACACTACCATAAATAATTAAAAAAATGAACAACAACAGGTGTTTGCACACGTGTGTCCCATTAACTCACTGACACATCTAGTGCAAACACATATGCATTACACAAGTTTGTTAACAATATCTAGGGGATATGCATATAAGCGCACAAGTCCCGACCTAATGTTAAGTGACACTGCCACGTTAACAAGTAATATGGACTGCTAACCTTGGAGTCCAGCAATGACGGCGTCATTTTTCTAAGTGGAGAGGTGCCAGCAGCAATGGCAAGACTTGTCCAGTCGGGTTACAGTCAGAAATAGAAGTGGAAATGGTGAAAAGTACGTTTTTATCTCATTTCCCTTCCAATCCACCAACTCAGGTGTGGAGGTAACTCTACCACAGTTGCCTGGGCAGGACGGCACATTGTGATTGGCTCAGCAGATAAAGTGGCTGGAGTCCCGCCACCAGCCACTATATCCAATAGCGTTCTTGATGCGGGTGGAGATTTCTGGCAGAGTCGACGGAACTCCGGCGGTCTCTTGTCTATGGGACTTCCAACATCTAAACAAAGCAGGCGGACACCCAATGCGGCAGGTGGGAAATCCGTTGGAAAACTGTTACTGTCAAAATCTAAATCAGGCCCTAAATTTGCAAATTTTAAGAAGGTCACCAAAATTCACTTTAACAGTTTTTAGAGCCTTTTCAAAGTGGCAAAAAGCTTTAGCACACTACTGTCACTTCTAAACATTGTCAGAAACAAGACCAGAACATACAAAGCCTGATACAAGCTGTGACAAGTTTCGTGGCCACAGGGCTTTATTTGCCAATCTGGATTTCACTTGCAGGCAGGTTAAGCTGAATCCACCTCTTCGGGAGAAAGAGATGCAAACATTAGGCTAGTAGAGAGGAATGCACCTTGGTGTAAATGTGACTACAGGGATTCCTGGGCCCTACCTCCATGGGGTTCAGCTGACCCTTAGCTTGGGTGACCAGAGAACCTGAGAGCATTGGCAGTTACAAGTATATTTTTAGATCTAAAGGTGTATGCAAGTAGTGTGTACCTTAATAGGATTCTGTACATATCCTGATGAATGCTGTGGACTCTTGGGAGCCACCTTGGCCAAAACATGTCAACAGATTAGTGGGGTTAGGGTACTACTTGCCTATACTACGCGCCCAGTTTTAAATCTGAGTGGTACACCGCTAAGTAAAAGTCACACCAGGTTACCACATTGGATTTTAATCTAATTTATGGATCCTTATTTTAAAAAGTGCCTGCTTAATCTCAGGGTGTAGACCTGCTCTCCATCAAACCAGGGTTTGGAGAGTGTGTGGTTGTCCAGTGATGAAGATGACACTGGTAAGTGTGTGAGGACATCCTATCAACTTCTTTTGTGTGTCAAAGGGTGATTAGACAGACAGGAAGAAGCTAATAGATAGAGACTGTGAAACAACCCGGGTTGAGTGCTCATGGGATGCTTTCACAGTTGACTCAGGTGGCCTGTTTATGAAAGGAATTATTTTGGAGGCTGGTCCACCCGCCAGGCCCCAAGCCCCTAGTTCCCCAGCTCAGATAGTTTTCTTTGGTTTTGTATTTTGGTAAGCTGAATCCAAACCATCACCTGTCACAATCAATACTTCTTTTTACTGTATATGGGTCCAAATTCATCTTTAGATTTTCTTATGTTGTCCCAAAAAAACACTGTCTTCTTCTTGCCACATGAGCTTTCCCAATAACATTAGGTTCTTTAAACTGTATCTACTAATGACTTTACCTAAAGCTCTGTTTCCCTTTTTCCCTAGACACTTGGTTATCAGCCAGTTCTTTATCTGACCATTTTGCAAGCAAAAACAAATTTGTCTTATACAGGGATGTGGAATTCCTATCACCCGACACCCGGGACATCTTGTTTGGGGTCAAAGGCAACAAGTTTTTATGTTTACTTTGTCCTTGGGACAAGTAGGCCCAACCCTCTGCAGCACAAACCCTTTGGCTGCCTGTTTACAGAGAGTGGAACTCTCTGCAGTTGAGGTAATGTGTTTCCAAAAAAGAATGCTGTTCGAATTTGTATTTATGGTTCATTATTTGAAAGCCTTCATTATTAGAGTGAGTGCTGTAAATAAATGTTTTAAGGTCACACTTCACTACTGACGTTGGTTCCAGTGCAAACAAAAAAACGTGTATACACGTTTGAAAAGTTTAGGCTATGAGGCTAAGTATAATGCTCCCAGAATGCTCTCTGATTAGATGCAAATGAAGTGTCATTTAGTAAAATGTGTTGATGCATGCTAGTATTTCCCAAAAATATTTCTAATGGAAAATCAGTGTAACCATTTTCAAAACGAATATGGTAAGCATGAAAATAAACAAACACTGACAAAACCAACTGGTCTGACATATTTTTTATAAGTCTTTTAGTTTCATCAATGCGTGTCTTGTTTTGACATGGCTTTTGTAACACTTTATTGTTGTGGGAGCTACCAGGCCCTCAACATTGGCAAAAACCCCCCAAAAAGTTTTTGAACTCTAAAAACACACGTTGCCACCAGTGGCATAACAAAGGCCCCGCTGCCGCCCTCCTGGGGGCCCCTTCAGCACAGCACTTGCCCTGAGTGAATCTGGAGAAGGGGCTCCTCTATGTTCTTTGCAAAGGGGCACCCTCCAGTTTCGTTACGTCACTGATTGCCACTGTAGTTCCTGACACTGAACAAAACTACTTTGTGTGCCAATATGCTCCTTGTGGAAGAGCAGAATGCGATCACTCACAGTAAAGCCAGCCGAAAGAGAGAGAAATAGAAGTTTAGGAAAAACAAAATGTCTTTGTTAACACCAGACCTAATTAGGGACCAAGACCCACATGTAGGTAGCTTTTTGCATGTCGCAAACAGCGACTTTCGCTGTTTGCGACGTGCAAAAAGCACATTGCGATGCACAAACCCAGTTTTGCGATTCAGTAACTTGGTTACCGAATCGCAAAACGGGTTTGCGACTCGCAATTAGGAAGGGGTGTTCCCTTCCTAATTGCGACTCGCAGTGCAATGTAGAATTGTTTTGTGACCGCGAACGCGGGCGCAAACCAATCGCAGTTTGCACCCATTTCAAATGGGTGCTAACACATTCGCAAAAGGGAAGGGATCCCCATGGGACCCCTTCCCCATTGTGAATGTCACTGTAAACATTTTTTCAGAGCAGGCAGTGGTCCTGCGGACCACTGCCTGCTCTGAAAAAATGAAACGAAAACGTTTCATTTTTCGTTTTTGTAATGCATCTCGTTTTCCTTTAAGGAAGCAGTCACAGACATGGTGGTCTGCTGTCTCCAGCAGGCCACCATCCCTGTGAGGGCCGCTATTCACAAGGGGTCGCAAATTGCGACCCACCTCATGATTATTCACTACGTGGGCATTTGCGAAGCCCTTGCGAATCACAAATGGTGTCAGGGACACCATCCTACATTCGGATTTGCGACTCGCAAATTGCGAGTCGCTCTGACTCGCAATTTGCGGGTCGCAAATCTGAACCTACCCACATGTGGCCCCAAATTCTTAAAGAAAGTCACAAAAGTGCACCCATGGTATATGGCGTACCCCTATAAAATATTTGTGAACTGTATTTTAGCATGGGTAAATACGCATGTGTAGATTTGCTCATGTGAAAATCTATTGAGCATTTGCAAGTTCATTTTCCCTCCGGCCACTTTCTTCCCAACCCTGGAAGAAGTTCTAATTCTGCCATTGTCAGGAGTAAATGTCCAACCTTTCTTATTATGGGAAAATATTAGAGAGAAGCTGCTGAAAATCTTTAAAACATGCAGGTTGTAGGTTTGCAGACTCAAAGGCATTCCAGCCCTGGAACTATTGCTTACTGCTTCCTCCAGCCCCAGTATGCAGATATGCAGAAAGGTGGCAAAATAAGGAAATTGCTACAGTAGGGATTGAAACTGCAAGTATTCAAGCCCTACTATGGTAGTAGCCCTGGCATAATCAGAGAGGCTATTATCAGAGCTCTTACATAATGAGATTGCTGCCATAATTTGTCACCACATTACCTGGCACCAAAGGGACAAGAAGATCTTTTTACAGGACAAGTAGATTTGAGAAGCAACCTGTCCCCTGGACAAGTAGATATTTTAATAAATTCCACACCCCTGCTTATAATAAGTCAATAGGTGACCCTGAATCAGCCTTAATTTCACCACAACTTCACACAAATCACACAAACATGTCTTTTGTGGTGCATCTTTACGTTCCCACTCTGTCCTTCAGGCAAAGCATCAATTTACCTACATCACACACCTGAGTGACACCTACACTCGCAAACATTTTCCCAGGGGCCAAAATGTTTGGTGTGTGGTGTGACCAAGGGCCACATTGATTTCAGCAGGGTGGTGGTCAGAGATGAGGGTGAAAGGGTGACATAGAGGAAGCAAGTATGTACACCTAGTGGCTGAATTGTACAAACCAGAAAACCTGGGATCAGTCCTGGCTTACCCACAAGACCAAACTCTGTGATCCAGGCACTGTTTATTTCACTTTCCCTCCCTTTTCTTCATTTTCACATATAAGAAGACCTTGAAATATGTGACTCCATGATTTGCTCTGTACCAAACCTTCTCTTGCGTTTGATTTAATGAACTATAATGTTGTTTGTGTATAATAGAAACCCAAAGGTTGCACATATCAACTGACTTGCCCCTTCTATCACTATTGGCATTGTTGTCAGGGTGGGGGAAACATGAATACTTCTAAATTCATGTTTGAAAACTATCACTTCAAAAACACTTCTCAATGCACTGATATAATCTGATGTACTAAGTTGAAACAGTTCTGCATGTTAATGAAATGCACTTTTTGAATTTTGAAGAGACTTTGGGTCTAATTAAGATTTTGACTGACGGGTTACTCCGTCACAATGGTGACCAATAGCCCGTCTGCCAAAATATATCCTATGGGATCTATATTTCGGCAGACGGACTATCCATCACTGTTGTGACAGAGTAACCCATTGGCGTAAAAATCTAAATCAGGCCCTTTATCATCATTTTACACATTTCCTGTAAGATGTCTTTAAAAATGAAGGTGTTTACAAAGTTAGGTGGTGCAGGACACCCTATTTCCTTCCTTTCTTTAACTTCAATGAACCTTTAAATAATTGTTTGGCCATTTATTTAACATATTTTTACTGGTAGTGCTGAGTTGAGTAGACAACAGCCCTGTGCTGCTGTTTTCATGGGACTGCATGTAAAGGTCAGGACGGTCACATGCATGAGGCCTCTGGGCCATACTTTAAGTCTCACTGCTCCATACCAGTATGACCTACAATCCAAAAATATACTTTTGTAATACCTAATATCAATTTGACCTTCTTTCCAGGACTATTTCATACCTTTGCTAAGTCATCTACTTTGTTGTACTAATTGCATTCTCTTTCCAAAGTTGGACAAGCCATACTGTTTTTTCAAGAGATATCTAGAGCCATATCTGTAACACACCTTTCCCTCCAAAAGCACAAAACCTTGCAAGCTTTTCATATACCAAATCCATACATATGTATGTACATACAAAGGATTGGCCCACCTCCACTCTCAGAACTAAGCTTCTCCTCCAATCACCTTTTGACTTTATCCTTGCCTCTACAGCACTCCATTACCTTTTGGCTAGGTTTGCATTATACAAATTACACAAATATACACATGTATAAATTGTATCTGACACTTGATTTCCAACAACCAGACACACACCCTCTCTCACCTGCATATTCTAGCTCAACTTCTTCACAGATTTCGGGGCCTTTCAACACTGTGTGCAATATCTCTAATGGCTTTCAAAGATGTATTCTTGGCATTAAGAAACTTGTGTATTTTCTTGTTCGCACAAACTGCAACTTACAAATCAAAAATATACTATTTAGCAATCTTCCTGAAACTGCAAGTGGCTGCAAGAACTCTCGAGGACACAACTCGAATCTTGAAAGGCTTGTGAGAGTACAAATACTGCAAATAAAAGCTATGGAGCTGAATACCTACTTTAGTTTGCTCAATAAAAGGGTCCTCAACCTCTCCTCTTCTTCATGAAAGTCAATGCTGTCCACAATGGCAGCTCCTGGTGGTGGGGAGTATGGTGGCAATGCTCAAAGACACTGTGGCCCTCTATGCCAAACAGATGTATTGAAAGGGCTTTCTTCCATTCTGGATTTAGTAAGGTACCAGAATATCAGAATAGTATCTGCCATAAGCATTTTGCCCTAAATATCGTTTACAAAACTCCTGCACCCTTGGAGCATACATCTTGGAGCTGATAATAGAAAATCTACACCCAATGGGCATACATTTTGGTAAATAATATTTAGACTGTGATATTTATGACAGATGATATGTGTATATATCATAACCGGGTATACAACCATACACAAATAGCTTTCTCATCAATAGCTATGATGTCATTTGTGGTCAGCCTAAACCATGCAACTCGTCTAAGTGACGATGCTGTGGTGACTGTAAAATCAGCAGTGCAGGATTTACATTGCATCACCAACACCACCATAAAATCAGTCCTTGTGTATGGAGCAGAAACTTGGAGGATAACGAAAACCACCACGAAAACCACCACCAATCTAGTCCAGGCCTTCATCAACACCTGTCTGAGGAAAATATTCCAAATCTGCTGGCCAAACACCATCAGCAACAATGACCCATGGCAGCCGACTTTCCAACACCTTGCTCATGAAGAAATCACGAAAAGGTGCAGGGGCTGGACACGTCACTAGCCTACATCAAACACCACCCTGGCCTGGGACACTCAAGGTAAAAGAGGAAGGACAAGAATCACCCAGCGCGAGGCCTCGAGGCTGACTGCAAGGAGATAGGATACACCTGGAGTCAGATTAAGAGAAAAGCTCAGGACAAAGATGGCAGGAGAGTCCTGGTCGATAGCCTATATCCCAGTAGGGGAAGTAGGCATAAGCAACTAAGTAAGTTAATTGTACCACATAACTTAAGTGTCAACAAAAATTGAAGCCTAGCATTGTCCCTTAATGACAATGTGCCCTCAACCGAGGATCTTAGATAAAGATAATGATTACAAGGAACTTGTACTACAAACAATGGCACCTTAAGCCACATGTAAAACTTGTAGTATGTTATTTTTTTTTCATGGGTTGATTGTTGTTTACCAAGCTGCAGAGCATTCAGTTGATGGACTCTGTGGTGATGGTGCAGAAGTAGCCTTTGATCTCTGTGATCTCAACTTCTGTTGTCATATGTATGCGCTGAACTGCACCTGTAACTGAGCTCATGCACATAGGTCCTGGGTGACTCCTGTCATGCTCCGTCTGTGCTTCTTGTACAATCAGCAGACTTTCATGCCTCGCACAGTGCCACTCAACGGTCAAAAGTGGTGCCACGGCGCTGCCGCAAGTTATTCTCCATTGTCTTTTGCCTAGATTTACTGCAGATCTGTTTATGGGCTTCTACTGTGTTGTGGCAGGAGTCAGACAGAGTGGCCTGTACCGAAGTCTAAGAACGCTGACCACAAAAACACTGCTGTAAATAACAAAGAAGGAAACTTAAGAAAGCTGACTGCATATAAATGGAACTCACAGCCACCAGTGAATAAGGTCAGAAGAATAACAAGAACAAGTGATATGGAACATTCTCCATAACAGTCTAAATAAAAAAACACAAGTCTGTACATTTAAATGGTAACCCCACCAAGTAAAGAAAGGCCATACGAGGCGAGAAAACAAGAACAGTGTGATCAGAGCCGCACACATAATACTGCAAACTGGGAAAACAATCCTAGAGGATGGAATCAAGGAGAGGGAACACACTTCACTCAATGCTTGATTTCTAAAATAATAAGGGCCAGGGTCCAAGATGTTTCTTAGGAGGCCACTGCTGTTTGTGTCACTGCCAGTCCCTGCCAGCACTGCCACATATCAGGACCCACAACACCTACTTGACACCTACTTGACAATATAGTCCTACAAATGTGACAAGTTGTAGTATTCTAGTGACCCATAGTTTTAAGAATGGCCTGAGCACCCTGTGTTATTACTTTTACTTGTGTAGATGAGGCTAGGGATATCTTCTCTTCATTGGAGATGGATAGGAGATTTAGTTTATCAAGATATTCTTTACATTTCTCAGGTCAGTATTAGAGGTGGGAGAAGAATTCCTCTCTGCTGGCGGAGTTCGCAGAGTTTTCCCCACTCCGTGCAGAGCACTGAGTTCCGAAAAACTCCACAAAGTGACGAGGAGCGGAGTTTTTTCTCTTACTTGTGCTCGCCAACGTTACGTTGGTGAGCACGAGAAATTGCACGAGAAATTGCTAAGTTAGCGAGAGCGAGCGAGATTTCTGAACACGAGGTGTTGTAATAGGCCGCAACCGCTTGCGATAAGAAAGCTGCCACTCGTGTTGAAGAAGCTGCCGCTGAAATAGAAAATCTAATCGAGCAGCAGGAAGAAGTTAGCGCCCTCTGGTGCTCTGCCTTATGCCATTCGCCCTGATTTTACAGCGTGGAAGAAACTACTGCACTGAAAATCAGTGCAAGCATCGCAACTTACCCAAACTCTGCCGCTCCCGGAACTCCGCCTACCACGGCGGAGATTTTTCAGCACTTCTAAGAGTTCCACGTAGCAGAACTCTGTGAACTCCGCCCAGGCCTAGTCAATATGTTTATTCTTGCCATGCGAATAAGTATAGAACCTGATCACAATTCCAGCACTTCTAAAAATGCAATGCTAAAAATAAAAGATTTGTTTTGTTTAAATTTCAAAAATAATATTATTATTTTTCCAACTTTATTGGCTTCACAGAGCCTAACACTTTGATGTTTATAGATTCATATACTTGCTCTTATGATCAAAATGTTATTACATTCATATTTTTCATTATTTAATCTTATTAACAAATAATTATTTTTGTTACATTGGCTATGTTGAAATTCAAGTAGTTTAATATATTTTTCAAGTTTGTCAAGACTTTCCCTTATCATTTTATTCATATAAGATCTAATATTAATCAGTGAGCCTCCGATGGGGGCCTTCAGTGCCTCTCATCAAGAGAGAGGTAATGCGTCAGAGGTGAAATTGTTATCAATAAATTCAGTGATTTATTGTTGTATTTTATTTCTATGGTCAGACTTGTTTATAATTTTGTCATTCGGTCTGAACTCAAATATTCATACCTTGCATTGTTGTTTAACAATAAATCAGTTACAAAAGTTAGACCGCCATATATTGGACTAACCAGACATCAAAAGGCCGGCTGGGCTCAAGGGGAGCACCTCTTTCATTCTCAAACTTGCAACACACATACCACTTACGTAACGTGGAATTCTACAAATTCCTTAAACTAAAAGTGATACTGCCATAGTAGCAAAGACTAAGATAACAGACTGTCACTCATCTATCATACATTTCATAAGCATATTTTCTAACAGTGGTCACTTTGTTTCCAAAATATATTTCCTACTACTGCCTAGGTCTTCTAGACTATTGACACATAACAAAACAAGGAGGGTAGAGGGCACCAAACGCCCATTTAACTGCAATTGGAAAGGGAGCTGGTTATCGGTGTTCAAACAAAAAGTAACATCCCCCCTATCTCAAACCAGATATCACTTTTTATATATGTTTTTATAAAATGAATTTGAGAGATGACTCTTTTGCTGGAATTGTAATACAACAACTGAAGGCCTTGCACACAAGATGTTTATTGTTACTAAACTATTCTGTGAACCTTTTTATTTCTTTATTGAACAGCTTTTTCAGATTAAACCTAAATTTTGATTTACATATCTAGTAATGGCTCCTCAAGAGCCACTCAGTACAGATCGAAATAACAGACATCTGTTTGGCATCGTCCTTTCCCTGGGATGTACGATCTTAAGTAAATGGAAATCCACAAGCAAAGTTTCTTTCCAAGCCTGCAAGGAATTATTGACCTATATCAGAGGTTCGGACGATATCAGTCTTCACCAGTTCCTGTGGCACATCAAAATGCGCTATATGGGAAAAACTAGACGTCTACTTGGGTAAGATTAAGCCACCATGAATGTAGAGACCGCCATATATTGGACTAACCAGACATCAAAAGGCCGGCTGGGCTCAAGGGGAGCACCTCTTTCATTCTCAACTTGCAACACACATACCACTTACGTAACGTGGAATTCTACAAATTCCTTAAACTAAAAGTGATACTGCCATAGTAGCAAAGACTAAGATAACAGACTGTCACTCATCTATCATACATTTCATAAGCATATTTTCTAACAGTGGTCACTTTGTTTCCAAAATATATTTCCTACTACTGCCTAGGTCTTCTAGACTATTGACACATAACAAAACAAGGAGGGTAGAGGGCACCAAACACCCATTTAACTGCAATTGGAAAGGGAGCTGGTTATCGGTGTTCAAACAAAAAGTAACATCCCCCCTATCTCAAACCAGATATCACTTTTTATATATGTTTTTATAAAATGAATTTGAGAGATGACTCTTTTGCTGGAATTGTAATACAACAACTGAAGGCCTTGCACACAAGATGTTTATTGTTACTAAACTATTCTGTGAACCTTTTTATTTCTTTATTGAACAGCTTTTTCAGATTAAACCTAAATTTTGATTTACATATCTAGTAATGGCTCCTCAAGAGCCACTCAGTACAGATCGAAATAACAGACATCTGTTTGGCATCGTCCTTTCCCTGGGATGTACGATCTTAAGTAAATGGAAATCCACAAGCAAAGTTTCTTTCCAAGCCTGCAAGGAATTATTGACCTATATCAGAGGTTCGGACGATATCAGTCTTCACCAGTTCCTGTGGCACATCAAAATGCGCTATATGGGAAAAACTAGACGTCTACTTGGGTAAGATTAAGCCACCATGAATGTATATTGTATTATGTAATTTATGTAATATTTACATTAACTGGCTGTTGTAGAATGCAATTGACTATATTTTTTACTTTTCCTCCCCGTTCTTTTCTATCCTCTTCCAACGTTTAGCTTTCTTCTCTTCTCAGGGAATAGCGTAATTCTCAATTAATCTTTGAATGTTACAAACATATATGTCAAATATATTTTTAACGTGAGGTCTTTGAATTAAAAGCATATCGCTTTCAAAATTGTTTAATGGAAAACCAATAAATAATGTTGAAATTAAAAATGACTTTTAATTGTATATTTAATTGCTGTACACAGTGATCATGTGTTTTTTGTTTTTTTAAATACAGACGGGCAGCCTCAGTATGTGGTAGACTGCCTTAAATATATGCCAGTGTTTCAAAATAAGTGCTAGTGTCGAGCACCAGAAAATACCGGGGCTAATTAAGCTCTGGCTTTACTGAAATGATATTCAAAGATAGACCAAAATCACATGATGCTGGAAGGAGGTATCACTAACCGTGTTTCAGTGGGACTGGCACCCACAATGTTGAGTGGACAGTGGACAGGACACGCGGCAGGGAAGGAAAGGGAGCAACAGTGAATGTGGAAAAAGCATGCAAGAGGTGTATGGCTTTTAGGATATTTTGAGGCACTGAGTTCACCAATACCATAATTTCCCATGACAAGTCCTCAAGAATCCCACATCATATACTGTTCTTCCTTCTGGATCCACAGGCTGGCAGGCATTTGGGTAAGATCCAGGAGACAGCAAACAGAGGAGGTTCAACGTCAGGCAGACTAGTAACCGGAAGTGAGGCAGGTGGCTGCAGTCAGGAGTTCTGAAGGCATAAACCCACCGATTGCACAGTCCGAAAAGTTGATTAGCACTGGACGACTAGATGATGCTGCATTTGCAGGCCAATCCTTTGCCCTTGCTGAACTATAGAACAACCTTCGGAGCTTAAAAATGTAGTTTGTGGCTCAGTAACACTGATGTGTATGCAGTGACCAATGTCTTATATGGTGAGCAGTGGTAATAATATGTGATGGTGGGATCCATTACCTGCTCGTGGAAACCACATGAAGATCATGCACAGTACATAGGGCAGCTTGAAAGGAAAATGCACACTCCTCTCGCTGAAAAGGTTACAACTAAACTGGGGTTTTCACTAGTGAGGCAATTGTTCGGAGATGTCTCAAGACATTCAGGGGTTAGTGATCTCCCACTATGATACTATGAGAATTATGAACTATTTACCTGTCATGGGGGCGCCTTCTTATTGGCTCCAAAAATAAGCATCAGTTACGTGCCACTAATCACCTTACTCTAAAAAGCACTTAAGCAGAGGGATTCTAGCCTTACTCGTGTAGGTGGAGAAGGCTAGAAACTCAGAACTCACCAAAATACTAAAACTAGAAAATATCAGGGGACACGGAGAAACACCAAGCAATAAAAGAACGTAAAAGGCTTTTGACAATCAGGATTTCAGCCTATTGACTTGAACACAGGGATTTTCAGCATAACTAATCCTGTTTATAGGCTTTGTTAAATGGGTTTCACAATGTTCTTTACCGCTTGTACCTCTGTGAATGGAGCAACCTTCAGGCTCCTCTCCTCATCGAGTATTTATTGGGTGTTCAGTGTAGAGCTGACCATGAGAAGTGAGGGATACCCGGAAGCTCTATGAGTGTCACGTGCTTGAGTGCGCATGCGTGCACCAGTTCTGCAGCAGGTAGCAGCCCGGCCCTCCCATTGGACGACGGATAGGCTTTCCGAGGAGAGTGACGTGTAGGGAGAGCAGGTGCCCACGTGTCATAGCCCCAGCTGCTTGTTTCTTAGTCACACGTGGCTTCCACTTGACTTTTGAGCAAGTTACAAATTGCAGCTGTGGCAGTAATCCCTGCCTGCCCTCATCTCTGGGTCCTGGTGCGGGTTCACATGGACAGCTGGTGCAGGTGCTCTTCAGTTTAGGCAAAGTGCATGAACGGATGGAGCAGGTGCAAACGAACCAGGCAAAGCACATGAACAGATGGTGCAGTTTCACATGACACAGGCAAAGCACATGAACGGAGGACGAAGGCAGGCATGAGCCTAGGTACGCTGCGTGAACTGATGGCGCAGGTTCTTATTAACCAGGAAAAGTGTCTGAAGGGGTGAAATATGTTCACATGAACGAGGCAAGGTGCATGAACTGATGGCGCAGGTTCTCATTGACCAGGCAAAGCGCATGACCTGATGACACCGGTGCCCATGAGCCTAGGAAAACTGCATGAGCGGATGATGCAGGTTCACATAAGCCAGGCCAAGTTCATGGATGGATGGAGTATGTTCACATGAACCAAACAAAGCTCACGAACAGATGGAGCAAGTCCACCTGAGCCAGACAAGGTGCATGTAGGAATGAGGAAATACACACTGACCTGTGCAAAGTGCCTGAACAGACGGTGCAGGTTCTCATGACCTATGCAAAGTGAACAGATGGAGCAGGTTCCCGTGAGCCAGGAAAGGTGCATGAAGGCGAGGGCTTTAATCTGTGCTTTATTTGTAAACAAGAAGGGGCCGGTGCCCAAGCCCTCTTCTTAAACACGCGGCTTCTGCAATTGAATGTGCGAACACGGAATACTGAGGCAGCGTAATCCTGAAATCATCTCGGGCCTCTTCAATCCATATGAAGCCACTCCCTGCCCCCTCAGCTCAATCTTGCAGCTTTCTACTTTCTCTCTTTGTGACGCTTTTTCGGTTTTCTCTTCCTCCGTCTTTCCCAAATGAGTCTTTTGCTCGCAGGAAATGCTTGAGGCAGAAGAATAAGCCTCGGCCCTCAAAAATAAGTGCCGGTGCTCAGCACCGGAAACAACAAGCACAAATTAAGCACTGACTTTAATGACCCAGGCAAAGTACATGAACAATGAATGCAGGTTTCCGTGTGCCTAGGCAAGGTGCATGAACGGATGGCGCAGGTTTTCATGAACCTATATAAAGTGCATGAGCTGATGGTGCAGGATTTAATAAACCGAGGTAAAGTAGATGAAATGATGGTGCATGTTTTCATGAACCAGGTAAAGTGCATGAACAGATGCTGCAGGTTTCCATAAACCTAATTGGATGAACGGATGGTGCAGGTTTTCATGAGCCTAGATAAAGTGGATGAACTAATGGTGCAGGATTCCATAAACCTAGGTAAAGTTCATGAACTGGTGGCGCAGGTTTTCATAAAACTAGGTAAAGTGCATGAACTGGTCGTGCAGGTTTTCATGAGCCTAGATAAAGTGCATGAGCAGATGGCGAAGATTTCCATGGGCCTAGGTAAAGTAGATGAACGCATGGTGCAGGTTTTCATGAGCCTAGAAAAAGTGCAGCAACAGATTTTTCAAAACCTCGTTTTTATAAGTTGCTTAAAGTGCATGATCAGATGATGCACTTTTCCATGAGCTAGGTAAAGTGCATGAGCAGATGTTGCAGGTTCCCGTGGCCTTGTCTTCCGGCCCATGCACGCCAATCCGTTAATATTACAGAACGTTTCATTCCATAGGAGATTCTAGATGACTGACGTCATTTTGCAGCTCACCGGATATTCAGAAAACTGGAGGTTTGGAAAAGGCACCAGTTACCAGAGCCACTGGTTTCAGCGATGGACAATGTTCCACCGAGCAGGAAAAAAGATTCATGATGTCTAAACTTAAGTAGTGTACCTGGGTGGACGTTTCAGAGTCCCAGGAATGTGAAAATAGTGGTAATTAACACTCCTTTATCAGGGACCTGGTGGTTACCACAGTGGCGTAACGAAACTTGAGGTGGGTCTCTTGCAAAGTACCTCGAGGGGGCAACCTCCCCCTGGACCTAGTCAGGGGCTGTGCTGAGGGTGCCCCATGGAGCTCGGGGGCAAAAAGGGGAGCACCGCGGGGGCCTTTGTTTTGCCACTGGGTTACCACACAACACAAGCCACATATTTCTGCTGGGCCTCTTTAGCTGCAAACAAAATAATCAGTGATAGGGCGCATGGATGCTCTCTCTGTAGATTTTTGGAATTGGGGCAGGTGGTGGCGGGAAGGGGGGGTGGAGGGGCGGGGGAGGGGGGGTTGCTGTCCTGCCTGAGGAGACTTCAGATATGAAAAATCATATGAGGTTGAAATCGCTACGTGCCAAAGAAGGGAGGCACCTTTGAAGAAGACCGCAAATAGTTATCGGCAATTTCAGTGGCATTCGAGTCATTATGGTATTAAGCCGTCTGATGTTGCCGCATAAATACTGCCGCATTGTTTAAGGACTCAGTCTGCCGGGTGCTGGGTGATAGGCGAATGACAGATGCACTTCTGACCCTAACAGGTTTGCAAGTGGCTGCCAGAAACGAAAGCATAACCAGCAACCTCCATCAAAAATTGATGCACAGGGGATATTCTGCAGGTTCAAAAGATCAACTGAGAGGCTTTAGTAAGGCTCTGCCAGGGATAGCGTGTCCCAGTTTGATACATTATTTATTGTCTACCTCTGGGCATATTAAGCCATAGGCAATCATTCCCATTGAGCCCCCTGCTGCGGGGTGTCAATGAAAGTTGCATATGTACTCTCTTATTGAACACTGACCTTTTAATGTAAGCACTTTACATCAAGATGTTAATACATTGTGAAAGCCCAAAGCAGACTTATGGTCAATGAACCTACAAAAGATGTATGAGACCTTCAGATCAATTTCTAAAACAGCAAAGGTACACAAAAAAACTTTGTACATTATGAATGAAATTAAAGAAAGGAAGAGATTTGATCTGGACGACGTAGATGGGAAACTTGAGCTGAAATCCCACCTCTCACCCCCGAATCAAACTGTGTGATCCTGAGCACATCACTTACCTCTCTTTGCCTCAGTTTCCTTGATTGACAAAACTGAGAGCTGTTTATACATTTTCTTCAACAGCAGCGTTTGTGAAGTCCATGCAGTGAATCATTCATGCCTCTTTTCCACGCACACAGTGTATGTGTGGGGAGGGCAACTGGCTCCAGAATTCCTTGAGAGGGACCTGTGAGTAGGAAACTGGTATCAGCATCCCAGGGAGTTCTAGCGCAGAACCCAACATGACCACGTGCCAAGGCCCAAGAGGTACCATAGCAGACAAAGAGATGTCCGATTGAAATATCTATGCCTAGCTAGGGCACAAACTGCATACATATCTCTCTGCTGCTTGTGTTTTTGGGGTCGAGCCTTCGAGTGTATGCACCAGCCCAGGCATCTCGTATTCGAGACCCTGTTGTGTTCAGTAAAGTGCTTAGAGCCCGCCTGTCGCTCACCATTTGTTGGTTTGCGTGGCACTCTTCTTTACAGCCTCGTAATTCGTCAAGGTACACCTGGCATCATTTCCATTCCTCTGTGTTGAGCAGGGATCAAGCACTAATTGATGCAACTCAATCAGTGCCCGTCAGCTGTGATCAAGGTACTATTTGTTCTGTTTAACTTCTAGTGCGCTGCAAACAGAAGGCTTGTGACTGTCATAAACGTGCCCAGAAGGGCAAACAAAATTACAAAGTTTTATTTTTTAAACCTAACTTTATTTTATTTTGCCAAGTAGTCTTTTCTCCGTTTCTTCTCATGTTTTCTTTTGTTTTTGTTCATGGGCGCTGTTGTCAAAACATGACAATTAACTTGTTTGAAATATGCAAGATCTATTGCATTGCAAATGCTTTTTTTCTTTGTCCTGGATGTCCCGCTACCTTAGTGTGTACCACGGCACCAGCTTGATGGTGCATTCTGGAATGGATGTGAACAGCTGGAATGATGTGAAGATTCCAAACAAAAAACTTTGTTTTTTAGATCTGTGCTAGACCGTACAGCTGTCTAAACAGACCTACTGTTTCCTCTGCACATACTATGTACTCTGGGACTGGCCCTTTTACCCAGCTTCTTTCAGCCATTGGCTTGAGAGTTTGTCAGTAACATCCCACCTCAGCCCGCAAGAGTATTCCTCTCTCACCTATTGATATTGGCAGATTGGATGTATCCTTGCACCTCCAATGGAGTGCATGCGCTGCAATCAAGAAGGAACTAGTTCTCCATCTGTCAGCTCCTCATTGCTGACATGTGCACAAATGCAAACTTGAGCATGCCTCTCCTCGCAGACCTATTAGCCTTACCAATGCTTGTTTTATCTTTTTGCAGTCATTGGGTAGCATCATTGAGTTACACCTTGCGGCTGCCACCTTATCTCACCTTAAGGAACTACTAAGGAGCACAACCTTCTGCAAAAAGGCAGACCCTCACTGATGGTAAACATGGAGTGCACCAAAAGATTCATCTCCTCAATGACGAAAGATAGCTAAAAAGGCTACAGACATATTACAGGAACTATAATGCTAACCCAGGCATTTCGGTGAATTGACGTCCATGTGTGCAGGGCGGAATTAGGAAAACACAAAGGGGTGCTGATGATGACAACATTAAGGGGTGCAGATATATTGTTCTTGGGGAGCTTCCCATACCATTCTTCAACCAGGAAGGGTCAGTACTGTGTAATGTAAGTTCAATCTATTGTTGGTATTTTCTTTTAGTCTTTGTTCTTCTCCCTAGATTCCTGTTGGTGGTGGTTTTGTGGGTGATGCAAGACTTGTGGTTTGTCCTGTCAGGCTGCGCAGGCTTTGGTGTGTGTTGCTGTGACCTTTGTATTTTTGCAGCATGTCTGACCTTACAATAGCTTTGAGGCCAGAGCACCTTCTCAGGATGCTGCTGAAGATGAGAAGTTGATGCTGGGTCATTGCACATATGCTCTTGGAATCAGGCACCTTTACGCTACTCCCGCCACCCCCATCCCACTCCAAGGAAGGTTCTAGACAGCAGTATTTCATGGGAAAACATAAGTTAACCCAAGTATATTTATTCCTGAAGTCAGAACAGGTGGTCCATTGAGTTGCAACACTGGTAATCGCTGCAGCTGAATAATACTGAAATCAGTGGGCACCCATGTGGGATGACATTCTGGATGAGTAAAAGCCCTTTTCAGCCACAACGGTGTTTTAATCGCAAACAGAGAGATGATGACACATCACCCTGTGGCACAAAGTCCTCCACATATCACCTTTCTAGTGTGAAAAAAGGTGAAAGAGAAATAAATAAGCTAGAGATGGCCTTATAATTAAATAGGTGACCACGGATGGCCTCAGACAAATAAAATGGTGAAAAGACTAACATGCCCTCAAGAAAACAGTCTACATCAATCAATCAATCAGTGATTTATAAAGCGCTTTTAATCACCCGTAGGGTCTGAAGGTTCTGTTTGTGGGTGTGCTGCTCAGTCGAAGAGCCAGGTCTTCAGGCCCTTCTGCGTCAGTGATGCGTCTGCCTGAGCTTCAGAGGTAGTGCGTTCCATGTCTGGACTGTGAGGTAGGAGAGGGATCTTCCTCCTGCTGTGCTTTTCCGGATCTTGGGAATGGCTGCAAGGGCGAGCTGGAAGGAGTGGAGACATCTGTTGGGTACGTAGAAGGTGAAGCAGTGGTTGAGGTATGCTGGTCCTATGTTGTGTAGTGCCTTGAAGGTGTGGATCAGGAGTTTGTATGTGATGCGCTTGTTGACCGGGAGCCAGTGTAGGTCTCTGAGGTGGGAGGAGATGAGGCTGTGTCGGGGGATGTCCGGGATGAGTCTGGCTGCTGCATTCTGGACTCTTTGTAGTCTTGATTGAAGTTTCTCATTTAGGAGCAAGGCATGGACATGCAACTGATCAGTGTCTTTTGGCAGTTTCAATTAAAACTTTATGTTGGCAGCTAAAACCATAAAAGTACACAAAGAATTCAATAAAACCCATAATGTGCAATGAAACAAACATTTGCAAGTAAATAGAAGAAAACTGTGTGAAAACTGTGCCGCAAACGGTTAAAAAATATTCAATAACCATGTATAGCTTGTACTGCAAAATCAACTTAAATTGGTGAGAGATTATCAGGGCTGCCAAACATAAGGAGCTAGGGTAAAATTGCACACAGACATATCTGACCTATAACGCAATCCCAATGCATGCATATATTTGGATGTACCATATGGGTTCTTCATTTGTATAGCATACATTTTTTAGCATAATATGCCTTATCGTTTCTATGATCCTGATTATGAGTTGGTAGTAGTGGTAACTACCACATGTATGGTAAATAGCACATATATTTACCATCTTCTCTGATCCCAAGTGAAAAACCACATGTGATATTTATCACATGTACTTAATACCATGTCTGTGATCCGCATGTGACAATTACCACCTGAGAAAAATAATGGACGTGGTAAACAACACCCAATTACAAGTATGAGAGGTCATTGAAAACTAGTGGAAAATACCAACATAAAACACCTCCAGTCAAAAGCAGGTGATAAAGACTCGTGAAATTGTAGAGAATGAAAGACAAGTTGTAAAACAATGCAAAAAATTAAAACCAACACAATAATGCAAAAAACACACTACATTCACTGTTTGAGCTGAAAGAAATAACATCACACACACACACAACTGCACATAGAGCCAGGCCTATCAAAATCAACTTAACAGACCTACACAAACAGCCATGCACGGATGAAGCTCTCACAGATTGATTGCAGCAGGTCATGATTCCATGCCACAGTACACCCCCATTAATGCAGCACTGCTAGACCACTATATCATGCTATGCCAGATCCATTTTTACAACAATAAACCATGCAGTAAGAGGATGGAAACCATGCCACCAATCAATACCCTAAATGGTGCAGCAATGCAGGAATGGGAGCCAGGATTAACAGAGTAAGGCTTGAACCCACAAACATGAGTCAGCTTGAGATCCAGAAGACTGGATATGTGCACCATTCAAAACATATTTTCATTAGTACGGTTACCTTGGAGGCCAACATAAGAATCCACTGCCATCCCCTTTTCCTTAAAATACTAGCAGCACTGGAATTCATTGTAACAGGCACCACACAGCAGACACTAGAGTTGGTTCAGCCATTTATCAGTCAAACTTTAGCACAACAGTGTGTTAAGTGTTGGGTGCTTTGCAGAGAGTGAGTGGCCAGCAAATGCAGTTCCACTTGGACGCCTGCAAAGCCAATGCCAGCAAAACAAACATCAGTGCTACAGAAGGATTTACTGATATTGTAGGGCCAATTGACTATGTTCATTTACACCTGGTGCCTCATGTACCAAGGAACCAGTGTGCTAGAACCTAAAATAAAGCACACTATTAATGTTTCAATGATGTGCAATGTTGGTCTATGCATATAGAAGTGCTGTGTTAGGTGCCCTGGATTAAATCACAACGCCATGATCCTGCAAACAAGCAACATTAGTCATACTGTGGTGACACACACTCTCAACATACCGGGCAGACAAATCAACTCTTCATCAACAAGAGTAAAATGCATTGATTGTTGTAGTCCAATCTCAATACATGTTAGCAGCACCATCATAGAGTTGTTAGCTGCTATGACATACAGAGTGGATCAATGTGAATATTTGTAGCAAATTACATCACCCACTCTTCACAACAATGATGATTCTCAGCCAGGTCAACTTTATAACAACCACATGTACTTCCATTGCCCTCTCATGTCTCTGACCCTGCATTCTTCAGACCTTGTTGAGCCCTTATTTCATGCCTTCCACTTAGGATAGGTTGAGGATGGTCACAATCTTTTCTTCCCAGGGCTCGCGGAAGAGCTGAAGTGGGGAACTTCCATCAGTTGCCATGCTTTAGTGCTTGTGTTTGTGCTTGGCAACTCACCTAAGTGCCTAGAATGTCAAGATTTTGATTCTGGGTTTGAATGTTCTTAGCAACATGTAAATATGTTGGTACCATATTGATTTTGTTGATTATCTCCTTCCACAGGCATCTTCTTGTTTGATTTTTTGGCATCTTCAGCATGAGATGACACATTAGACGGTCATGGTGCATTTCCACCTCCTTGGACAGGACATCCAGTTCAGGATCCATAAGCTTCTCCTTCCTTTTCTTGCTGATGATGGAAGAGTTTGATAGGTTTCTGCTTGTGATGACTGAGTGATATCAGAATGAGAGGATGACAATGGATTCTGTTTGTCTTGTTTTGAGGTGTTTTGTCCACACAAAATGAATGCCTGCACACGTCCACACAGGAAGGAGTTGCTTCTGTACTTTAGTTGTGTCCTGAGGTCCTTCTGTGTGTTGTTCTGGCTGTTTCCGCTCTCTAGGAATTAATTTTCTCACTCCAGGAGCTTCCAATGCCTATAAATGGACACTTTTTTCATGTTTTTGCATGTGCTATTTATCAGGTGTGATATTTACCACACACTGTAAATATCACACATTCTTTATTTAACACAGGTGGTAAATACTGGTTCATGCACAGTAAAAACTCATAACCAGTGCAATTCATTTCATGTGTAATTTACTGAACCTCCCCGAATTGATGTTTACCTCATGTGCAAGTCTGGCGGCTTTATACCATTAAACTCATAATCGGGGCCTGTAACACTAATCCTACAGTCACATAAACCAACTTTACTCTTGGATTTTCTCCATCCAATGAGATAGATGGACAAGCAGTGTACATATCATGGATTTAATATACAGGGTTTGTCATACTTCCGGATTCAGTGCATCTAAATATGACTCAAATCCTATAAAAGCTTTACTCACTAGATAATCTGATAATAACATGCCAGCTTCAAGAAACATTGCCGCCTGTTTCCCTTGCCAGTATTTCTCCCAAATTACCCTCAGTGTGTAAGAATTTATTAAAGGTGGATTAACCCAAAGATCTTCCCGGGCTGTTTCCTACAAAATAGTCTTAACATGGCTTGCCCAGCTGGAACTACTAAACCCTTTTTAGGGGAAATACCCAAGTATGTTGCAAGGTACTTTCTACCTTAGGCATGTATATGCAATTTAGCCCAGTATATTACTATGCGTAAAACAAAAATGTTTGCAATTACAACATCAACCTATTTTAAGGCTCAGAGATAATTGTTGTGTATTTGGGCCTAGCTGTAATAACAATCTTCAAAAATATATTGTGTCACTTGTATACCTGCAGCGTTATTAAACCTCCATAGATCCGCTCCACAAATTGCACCCTATAAACCTTCATCCTATAAACCTGCAGAAATCCTGTAGACCTAAACTAATGGATCACCCCTAGTCCCTCCCTGACAATGTAAATCAGTCCCTGTTGGTTTCTTTCAATATAGACACTACATTCTGCTTCTGTTGGACCCATGAAACCTTGAATCAAACTGTATCCCCAAATAATTTTAATAAGGTACACATTCCAGGGGGATACCATAAACAGAGAACATTCACTTTAAAGGGTATCTACATTTAAACTTTGTCATAGGTACATCAATAGCCAATTGCTTCTGTAAACAATGCTATTCAAAGCTAATGGGCTAAGCTTTGGCAAGCTGGTAAATGGTAAACAATACTGCATCATCTGGGAACATGAAAATTTAATTTTTTTCACCTGGGCGTATCCAAATTTAAAGTCACCAAATAACCTCAAGCATTGTTCAGAAGAAGCAAATACAGTTGCTTAATTTGTACTTGTTTCTCCCGGGGCGGAGCACCGGCACATGTTTTTGAGGCCGGCCCTTGTTCTTCTGCCTCAGGCATTTACTGCGAGCAAAAGACACATGCGGGAAAGGCTGAGGAAGAGAAAAACTAAAAAGCTTCACAATGGGAGATAGCAGAAAGCTGCAAAAGTGATCTGAAGGGGCAGGGAGTGGCTATAATTGGATTGAAGAGGCCCGAGATGGCTTCAGGATTAGCTGCCTCAGTATTCAGTGCTCACACATTTAATTGCAGCAGCCGCGTGTTTAAGAGGAGGGCTTTGGGCACCGGCACGTTTTTATTTACAAATTAACCACTGAGCAGCAAAATAAAATAAAGGGTGAGTACACACCTTTGTGTTGATTGGGAACTCATCTGTAGATTGCCCTTGATTACCACAGCAAACCTTGTTTGCAGTTTGGCTATGCAGCCCTAGGATTGCCGTGACCAATGAATTTGGCAAACACTTTCTATTCAATGAGGACCTCATGCAGTCCCAGTAAACAAGGTTTCAAATTTGTGATGGTCATAGACAACAGCATTCCGCTGAGGTTGGCTTATCAGGTACTCTGTAAATATAATCTCAATGCATGTTTAAAGATCTCTATTCTTCTCCCAAATACATCCTCGATGGTATTAAGTATCATTGAAGTATATGCTTTATTATAAGTTTAGCACATATATTTTTCGTGCCCCATCTTTCTCATACAAGGGAAAACGTTGCTACTCACCAGGGCCTAGTGACTAGACTATTTGGTGACAATAGCAATAAATCTCTTAACCAACACTGCTGCCCACAATTGTGATTCTGCACAATAATAATCAACCGAGACATTATCAGGTCATGGATCCTATGGCTGCCCATTCACCTTTCACCCCTTAGGCCTGAAAAACTCAAAGTGGGAGAGCACCACCACCAACTAAATTAGATGTATCCAAGAACCCCGCCGCCATCTGACTGATTGCATAAGGTAAAATCTATCACCAATTACTCACCCCTAGACATCCTTCCATATGATTGTCTCTCCCAAGCATTCCAAGGAAATATTTTCCCAGAAGTATCTATAGTGTCTTTCATGGGCAGAGGATACTAGGTCTGCCCAGATACTATGCTTTGCATTCTTCAACTTGTAGTTGAGAAGCTGTTTGCATCCTCTCTTGGAACACATGGTTGCTATTCAGCCTTAGAACAATGACACATTATCAGGGAGGTGGCTAACTCTCCCTTCCGCATAGCACACTCTTTTTTCAAACCAATCATATTGTCAAATAATAGATGTTTTTCTGCCAGCAGTGGCAGCGGCAAACATACAACATGAGCTGATGGTTTGCTCAAATAAATCTATGGCGTCACTCACTGCTGTTCCCTATATGAAAACATTGCAATGCATCTAAATCAATGAGTTCCGCCTTCATGGTTGAGGGAGAACCCTGGCCCAACTGCTGACTTTCCACTTACAGTGTCTATGATTGTTAGACATAGCTGGCCTCACTACACATAGCAAGTTATTAACTCATGTAAAACAAAGTTTAATTTGGTTCAGCTTTTTAGAAAAAGCACAATTGATTTGTTTTCACTTTCTAAGCATCTTTCCACACCCATATCAAGCACTAGAAGCCAAAATGTCTAACTTAATGCAAAATAATAGATTGTTAGACCTGGTAGCAAGTCTAAAAGTGGACTGATATGTCGATCTGGTGTGGCTATTCAAGCTGCGGAGGCCGCGTGCAAGCAACATAGACTGGAAATATTTCTCTCCAGTATTCTTCTCCTTGTACATGTCAGCTTCCGGTGTCCCACACTTTGCTTTTGGTAACCTTGGTTTGAAACATCATTTTAGAATGGGCAAGATCACAGTCACCAAATACAAGTATACCTTGAGCACACAGGTCACATATCTCATCTCTTAATAGTTGTAATTCTGGGGGTCCTTGCGTTTTCAGCAGACGGAAAAGCCCGTCCGCCGAACTCCCAACGGGTAGGTTGCCTCCAGTGCGGCTGCCTTCCTGCGGGCTCCATTAAGAGTTTTCCAATGGGTCAGCGGGTGGAAACGATGTTACCGCCCACTGGCCCAGTGGGAACGGTCCAACAGCATTGTCTCCGGCTCATAATATGGCAATGCTGTTGTGCGTAGGATGCACCAGCACCCGTCGCGATGTTCACAGTCTGCAAAGTGCCTGGGCAGTGCAGGCCCCCCCCGGCCCCCATGCACTCCATCTAAGCCACCAGTTACATGGCAGTGCTACCACCATGAAACCGCTGGCAGAGAAGGAGGTCGTAATTCCCAGGGCAGAGCTGCATGCGGCACTGTACTAGCGGATTAGGACCGCCAGCACCACCAGCCTGTCCTATGAAGGAAAACTGGAGGTGCTGGCGGTCCGACCATGGCGCAACCGCCATGGTCATAATGTGGCAGCTGGACCGCCACACTGGCAGCGGTCCAACCACCACCGCGACCCTGTCAGTCTTCAGACCGCCAGGGTTGTAATAAGGCCCTCAGTCTCAAGATGCACTAAAGTTGCATAATCCACCTGTTTTTAGGTGGAGCACTACGTTGGCAGGATGCAGTAACTGTTGCGCTTGGAATCCAATGGGAATGATGAATCCCTCACACACTGCACGAGTGACCATATAACCAGGAATATGAGAACTGGTGGTAAAAATGCTGAAAGGGCACTGGGATAAGCAAGTAATCAGAGACACGGGACTCCACCATGTTGACTTGTCACTTCTATTGACAAAGATGCCTGCAGGGTGTAGCTGATATCTTAGCAATATCTCTGTTTAACTGACTCCCTGCACTTTGACATGAAACTGATAATTCCTAAAAACTTTCCTATGGAGGTTGAGTTATAGCTTCTATTTGTCTTCTGTAGAACTTGTGTATGACATTCATATAAACATGTGTAACAAAGTCCCCTCTAAGACTTCTTCCTGTTCCATCACCAGATAACCCTGTGTATAATGTAGCAACCACAAGCCTTAGACAAGTTCAGATGAAATGTTCAAAAAATAGGTTACAGTTAATTTTCATTAAAAACATGACTTTTCTGAATCACTCTCTACATTTCTACTGGCTTTCAAAACAAATTCTTAGGAATCAATACATTTTAGCAAGTAAAATCTGAAATCTCTGTGCAAGTTGTTTTTGGCAGCAACACTGTAACACGATTGCCCAGCAAAGGCACTAGAATACAAGGGGAAGTTACACTGTGTCTGAGATTTCATGGCCTGGAGACAACTGTAGTTCATTGTCAGTATACCGCTCCATAGCGCGTTCTCCATGAATGCGCAACCTTACTCCAAAATTGACACTCCATGATGACCACCAGCCTTTCTTTCACTGATAACCTGGATCTGGGACAGATTACTTTAGCCTCTGATATTTTTAATCCATATACTTAGACCCTATCGTCCGTTTTAGTCTAGAGCCACATCATTAGCCAACTCTTGCTTCAGAGATTGATCTACTTATATTGGCAGGTTTTATTAATATTGATAGTTGCTTACTCAAAGTACTTAAACTAGTCAGTTTTAATTTGATACCATCCACTCTTAATTATTCACAAGGATATTTAATACATTTATTCTATGGAAGTGATGGGGAGGCTGGTCTGCATTGAAAGGTTTGTTTACGTTTTCTGCTGGGGACTCATCAGGGCTAGCAGCAATAGTTCTTTAGGGGCAGCTCCCTCTTGCTTACATTTATCATTACAGCTCAGCTTGTTTTGTGCTGTAGGTGAAACCTGCTTTGCAGTGTCCAATGGCTTCTCTGCTGGGGAGTTGCTGAACTTGCAGAAGTAACTCTCTTGTACTGGGTGATACTCTCTTAATGTACATATGTGACTTGCATAGATCATTAAACACTATCTCATTTGGATGATTGGTATTAACAATTTGCTAATGCTGCACCTTTGGAAGGGGGGTCCACTACAAATCCCTTTTTATTTGTCGTTGCCAGTACTGCTGGGATCCATATGCTTTGTACTATTCCTCTCAACCTTGTGCAATCTCTTTTGTAATTCCAAGACAATGTAGGCTGCGGAGATCGATAATTATTGATTGTGAAAGGCTCCTCCTGGTCTAATATCAGAAAGGGCTAGGTAAGGCCTCAGTTCCAACATTAATCAGTTTCTCCTGCCCAAGGACTGTCGGAATAAGCCACACTCCCCAATTGAAGGTGTCCTATTAACCAAGCTGCTGGGACATCCCATAGTGAGAATGATCCCATTTTACCACATGTGGGCTCCTGCACAGCCTGACTCTTCAAAAGTGAAAAAGAGAAAGAAGAACAATGGCAAAGCCAATAGGCAATATGGAGCCTCGCGATCCGACCTGGTGACCTGCCTGAAGGACTAACATGCAGAAGGCAAGTTCAGCCTCCCTTTCAGACTCCACAGACAAGCAGCAGAAATGGCGGTGCGCAGACAGACAAACTCATGACATGTCCATCCCCAATGGGACTCCAATTGGACAGTGGCGAAGAACCCGACAAGTTATGAGAAGGGCTGACCACTGATAGAATGGTACTAGGGAGCCCAAATTTCAGTAAACTTTCAGATCACTATATCATCTGTGAGGTCAGCCATGCCTTTCCTTGAGGCTGAAGGACTATATAGCTTGACTGGTTATGCGATTCTGAGACCACACCTTTATGACTATCCTACTATCCTATGGTGACACACCAATATCAGAGAATGTGGGAGACAGCAAGGACTGGGAGGAACTCAACACCCTGAAAAGGAATCGAGTGAAAACCATGATCCATGAGATCATGACAGAGTACCTCAGAGCAAATGCAGACCAACAGGGTCTCATAGTAAGAAATGAACCCTTCATTTTCCAATACGGCAGGAGCGGCTCCTCCATATTGGCAGAGGAGCGTCGCCCCTGCCTGCAGCAGAAGCTGCAAACCTTTCAGAACGAAAGGATGATAAACTAGATTTATCATCCTTTCGTTCTGAAAGGGGCGGGGCTTTGGGGCTGACGTACACTGAGAGAGAGTGCTCAGCACTCTCCCTCAGAGCGCATGTGTGTTTGGCCGGTCGTCTTGGGCAGGCCAAACACACATGCGCAGTAGGCTGTCTCCAGCCCAGCAACCGTGTTGCTGGGCTAGAGAGAGCCTGCACAGGCTCCCAGTCTGCCTGGGAGCGCCCTGGCTGGGCGCTCCCAGCCAATCCTGATGCTGCTCTGAGCAGCGTCAGGATTGGCACAGGGCAGGCTGGAAGCCTGTGCCTGCAGCAGAAGGCAGCAGAGACAGAGGAGTGGCGCACAGCGAGTTAAGTTAAGTTTTTTATTTTTATTTTTGTTAATAACTTAATGTATTCCCTCCCCCTGTACCCCCTGCCCCTCCCCGTCGCGCCACACCCGTCCCGCCCCTTTTAGGAGCTGCGAGCCGCGACTGCAATACGATAAGACTTTTAAAAAAGATTTGTCACTTATGTCTTGGCATTGTACCGAAGACTAGTCGATTCTCATTATAAAAACTGCAACACAACTATTGGAGGGACTAAAGGGTGAGATTCTCACTATAGAGGTCCACTTAAAATCATACCTAAGCACAGGGGCCCTTAAGAAATGCCTTGAGGAATTAAATCAAACTATAAATGAATGTGAGGTCTACTTAAAACAGGCAAAATATCAAAAACTTAAAAAAGACGTACGCAAGTTTTTGCATGAAAAAGTATACCCCTATATCAGAGAAGATTATGTCCCCTCAGGAAGGAATCCAGATTCAATACAGACTCCGACTCATCAGACTCAGGCTCCAGTAATTCAGATCCAACATGAAAGGGCAATATCAGGGGAGATGGAATAAGAGAAGAAACAGGAGAGTTGGCTTCAGAACAGGGAGAGGGTGGGGCATTTATCCTATGTACCCAGCCCCCTATGCACAAGGCCCCCCACCACTCCAAATGTATCCTCCTCATTTTGAACATTGGGAACCTCAAGGAGATCATTTTTCACAGTACCGTCCCCCCTTTTTAGGACCAGCCAGAGACACCCAAGGGCCAAATCAAAGAGACAACCCCTAGTCCAATGAGCACCCGATCAAGATCAGAGGAGGATGATGACACAGAGCCTGACAATGGAAAGTACACAGAGTCTGGACAATAAAGCAGGCCCAAGCAGCTGCACAGTCTAGTAGTAAATCTAAGTTACGTACCATTAACTAACGCACAGATACACGTCCTTTAGGAGGGTTTGGGTTTCGTCCCAATGGCCCCCCTGGACAAATTCAGATAGTGCATCGAAGTAAATTATTTTATTAGGAAGATCAAGCTAAGATCCTTTTGCGAAAGTCAGCCACCAGCAGACAGTTCAATACTAGGGGACACTGGTCTACACAAAAAGTCATCCTTCACAACCCCCAGTACATCTATCACAGTAGAAATCCTCTCCTTTGAAAAAGCAGTCCTGAAGGATATCAGTGAGATCAATCCTAACACTTTGAAGGTGTTCCATAACACAACAAAGGGTGAGAAACAAGCCTTACAGAAACTAGCTAACAACACAAACATAGTAATAAAACCAGCAGATAAGGGAGGTGCCATTGTAATCCAAACCATAGAAAGCTATCATAAAGAATGTTTGAGACTATTGGGCGATACACGCAACTACGAAAAACTCAAGGAGGACCCTACTGATTTCCTTAAGATTAAGATCAACAGTATGGTGGCACAAGCTCTAGCGCACATCTGGATCTCCCAGAAAGAAGGAGATTTTCTAATCAATAAAAATCCAGTAACTCCATACTTCTATACTATCCCAAAAATTCACAAAAATCTCGAAACACTTCCTGGTAGACCCATCATATCAGGCATCAATTCTATCTTGGAACCTTTGTCCTGTTTCGCAGACGCTTTTTAAGACCCATAGTCCAAAACACAGATACCTAGTTCAAAGATATGAAAGACGTACTATGTCTCTTTAAAGACAAACTCTTTGACCCAGAAAATGTAATACTGATAGGATTGGATGTGGTGAGCCTATACATGAGTCTCCCTCATCCTGACACATTACGTATAATTGAGAAGGTCATCTTTGACATAGATTGGGACTACCAAACACCACAGAATGTATTTATGGAATGTTGTTTATGGGCCTTAACTTAAAAATGTTTGTGCTCCAAGCCTGGCCGGTCTCTATGTCCATCATCTTGAGAAACAGAGAATTCTCAACCCTACTAAGCCATACCGAGAATACATTGTATTGTGGAAAAGATACATTAATGACATACTGGTCATCTGGAAAGGGGATGAGGCACAAGTAGGGACATTCTTAGAGTTGTTAAACAGACAGGACCAGTTCCTGAGATTCACCCACACAATGAGCAAGGAGCAATTGGTCTTTTTTGGATCTTAACATTATAGCCACCAATGGTGCCCTTAAAACAACCACTCATGAAAAACCAACAGCTAAAAACTGTTTATTTCTGTTTGATAGTGCCCACCCCGCCATTTGAGAGCGAACCTTCCATTTGGACAATTCCTCAGATTGAGGAGGAATTGATCAGAGATATCGGATTACAAAAAACAAGCCCAGAATTTGGCATCAAAACTGGAGGCAAGGAAATACCCCCAAAAAATAATCAATCGAGCCATGAAACGAGCTCTCAATAACAACAGAGAAGCCCTTCTGGACACCCCTCCTCAAAAGGGGAAGGAGGAAAGACCGATATGTATTACAAAATTTAATATAGCCTCCAGACAAGTAAGTAAGATCATCAACAAACATTGGCGTATCCTCAACAGTGGCTCATTGAATATCCCCACACCCATGTTTTCACATAAACGGGGAAAAAGTCTTAGAGACATGCTTGTGCACACCCGTCCACCCCATTTCCGTAAGAAACCGGACGGTATCACCTACCTACCACCACCCAAAGGATATTAATCATGTGGGAATTGTAGTGTGTGCCATCTAACGAAGGTTACTAAACCGGTCACCTTTAATGACAATACAACATGGGACATCAGAGACTTCTCCAATTGTAACACTCAGCGAACAGTATACATGATCACTTGCCCATGCAACTTACATTATGTGGGGATGACCACCCGCAAGGTTAAGACTCGCATCTGTGAACATCGTAGAAACATAAGATGTGGATGTGCTACTACTAAAATGTCCACTCACAACAAAGAAAAAGCACACACAGTGGAGGATTACCAGTGGGTTATCCTAGAACATCATAAAGAGATTAATTGCAAGTTCATACTGTTTGAAAGAGTACAACGGTGGGTCTATAAATTATGCACACACCAAATAGGCTGCAATGAAAACATGCTGTGGAGCCAGCTGATGAAGCGTTAACATCACAGTGACCATCACTCAGATACACAACTCCATGTGATAGGTACACCTAGGTAGCACAACAAGGTGTTTTTATCCATTTTTCATTCACATACCATAGTGCCTCCAAGAGTAATCCTCCATCAATATAAATAAAAGTGTTGTCAATCACATATATACTGTCATCACTAAAAAAAAAAGGGAATGAGTAACCCTTCCTTATACATAAGATAAATAGTCTCTGGTACTATTAAATAATTTTACGACTAAAAGGAATTTCCATTTTTAACATTGTAAGCCATTGAAGTGCCCCCTTGACCTCCGTACTATTACAGGCACTGAGGAGGGACACCTATTCTGAGGGCCCTTGCGTACCTCCCTCGATCCACGGGAGGACACCATTTTGAAGAGTTAGAAGTCTAGTACTGCATGTTGCAGCACGCTGAGACACAAAGGCTGCAGTTCAATTAAACTCAGCTCTGATGTGAGCCTGCGAGTTTCAGACCCTGGGGAAGTGAGCATTAGGTACTGAGCAGGAGTGTCGCTTTGAGGAAGTAAGTGCCATTTACACTTTTTTACATCGCGTCACGGATACTGAGAAACAAGACAAGTCTGAAACTTTGCCAATCTTTAGAGTGTGACTAGAAGTACACACCCCCTCCCGGAGGATCTATGATATGAGAGTCTAAACACTATTGAGTAGATTACGTATGCACCACATGTGCATTGTTGGTGTGCTTTACGTGTAGTTTAATGTTTTATAAATATAGTATGTCTTGTATTGTCTATTTTGAGAGTACATTGGTCTCTCATTTCTGATATTCACGAGTGCCTTTTCCTACGAGTGGGGTGCAGTTTGCAAATATGTGGCACCACAAGCAACATATAAAACAGCCCAATATGCATGAGGGCTATGATAACTATGTTTTTTTTTCCCACAGGTATTAATGACAGACATAAACAATAGGTATCATCTTAAGATACCACATTAATTGGGTGAATTGCACCATATCACAGAGCATGAATTATTTATGCTTTCATTAGGGGTAGTCAACAAGAAGTGGCACCAGGGAGTTAACCTTGGCCCTGAAGAGGAGCCTAGGGGAAAGGCTCTGAAACATGAGGACCAGGAAGTAAAGTACTTGACTTACTCCACTTCCGTAGCCCCCTTTTTAAATATACCACCTCCGAGAGATCTATTAAATCATTAGAACCACTAGGAGGCAGGTATTATTAACTCACCCAAGACCCCACCACTCCTCTCCCTCTTGTGACTCACATTGACAAAACTATATCAGTGTTCCCCCGTATCCCGTCGGTCGTAGCACAGCAGCGGAACGGGAAGCAACCCAATGATGAAGCATGCCACAAGGGATAACCCTGTGGGGGTGAGGGTTTTTTTAACCGGAAAATCCTTTCCCTGTCCATCCTGTGGTAGTTCTTTGGGCTGGACCTTTTTTGTAATGTTACATAGGCTATAAGGAGGACAGACCCAGCCCCACAACCTCCTTCTCCCTCTTTTTTGTCGCGCCCTACTATCCAGACCATTCAGCATATTGCAATTTTGTGATTCATGATTTTTCCACAGTTTTTGTACAGTCCTGCAATGCCAGACAATTAAACTAAATTAACTTAGATTGGGAATGGCCTGCATTTTTTCTCCCCTTTATGTTTGTTTTGTTGTCGTGGTGCTTCTGTATTATCATGAAAGGATGCCTTGCCTTCGGCTCTGATAAGCGGCATGTGATCGCACGCTCTGCGTGAAGTGTTGGCGCGGGCACAAGAGCGGTCTTTCTTCTATTCTTTAGCAGCAACATTTGCACACTTCTTGCCCCAAGAATCAGAGGACAGTTAGAGATAAACACACATCAGAGGTATGGCCTCAATGAAACAGCCACGGCTCCCCCTCCAGCTCCAACATGCTATGGTAATGGCACAGAGGAGAGATAGTGGACACCTGCTGTGAATCTTCAATTATCTCTCCTCTTTTTTTATCTGCTCAGCAAGCCTTGTTGGCCCACTGGGATATGCAGCTCTGATAAAACGTACGTTTTGTGCATAAATCATCTAAGCCCTCGCAGTTAAGAAATTTAGAAAAGCATAACTCCTATTCAACCCTTCACATACAAAATTGTCTATATATTTTTAAATAAAGCAGAGTGTATTTTTGTTTAGTAGAGGGTGGCTCAGTTTCTGTTATCAACTAAAAGGGAGAGGAATTGCTGGAAGGGCTAGTAAACTGGGTTTTGGAGAGCCTTCGCGTGTGCAGCTAATGTTACCATAAATTAATGATATGTCTGAGTTAAAAAATTTGCATGTTTCTAACAGTACTAAAGGAGAGCATTGACCACCCAATGGGCGATTTGAAAAATTTCCAAGTAGCTTCACAGGCCTGCGTATGGTAGGTGCACCCCAGGAACTGGCCAGAAGTTGTACCTAATGAAAATTATGAAGTGATGGTTGTGTTTTTATCTGAGGCCATCATGTCCCACATACTTGGGTGGAATCCAGAGGATGGAGCACTGAATGATGGGGAGAGGGACAACACTGGAAGCACACATGAACCTGCATGACACTCAATTACCACAAGAGAAGGAAAAGCACTTGCATATCAATATTTGTGACAATTGTTAAACAGAGGAAGAACAAGAGGAGCCTAGTGCCCCATCGGATATCAAAACACAAGATCATGTAAATTTTCAATCTGAAAAGATGAATATCATGGAACAGGTGTGGGTCTTACTTGCAATTAAAATATGGACATGGACACAGCCAACGCGTTTCGTCCCAAACCTAGGGACTTCTTACGGGCACCATGATAAGATGTAGGGATTCCTTATTAGGGTTCCTTTCCTGTGCTTTTTAAATATAGCTTCAAACATACACCCACTGGAGAGACTGCTACTTTGAAAGCTGTTTTGGCTGAGGGACTCAAGACATGACTAGCTGAAGAATGAAGGAAAAAAAATTCACACTTACTGAAATTCATGTTTGAGATTTATTGGGCAATTAAGAAGTGACACCTTAAAGCTCGGTGTTTTTAGGGATAGGACAATCAGATACGAGTCTTAATTAAATGCCACAAAATGCAGCATAAAACACAATTGTATGCCTCACAATTTCCACTTTGGTGCCACAAAATTTGCCAATCTATGCAGCAATAGATTTATTTGTCTGTTTTTTGAATGAATGTTATTATAAATAATTGTGTAAATTTCGGTTGTCCCTTTAAGCAAGGCCAAGGCAAAATCACACAGCGCACACCATGCAAAGCATATGCAAATGCAAACGAAAAAGCTAATAATCAGACGTGCCTGTGCTGAGGTAGGTTCTCAATATCAATTTGCTCAGACATTTCTCTCTCTTACGTGCTGTGCATAGTGTCCCTTTTAGTGTGGCTTGTGCATTGCCACATAACAGGATTGTTTTGCACTTGCAGACAAGATGTGCAGTGAATATGGAGTATACACAACTCACACAAACACATATACATACTCATTTGTGTGGATAAAGGTAGATCCTTGCACATCAGCAGGCACTGTTGACTAAGTTTCGGGGTACTGATGCACTCTGTCTGTGCTGCACTCCTACATACCAAACTGCCCCCCAGCCCACAAGCTAACAATTGGTTCAAAAAGTATTATGGATTGGTGACTGTGAATGCCTAAATTCAGGATGTAGCATAACTGTAAAAGCTGTACTCAGATTGTGAGCTTTTTAGGTCTTATAGACTCTTGGTTCACACCTGGTGAAAGTTTGCCAGCCAGGGTAGACAAGAGGCCATTTGACTATGACTTTAATCAAGGACAAATAATCCATTAGTGTTGTCGAGTTAAAAATTCAACATTACTGTAACTTAATCGAAGGAGTATCTATCAATGGTGTCCGAGGATACAATTAAATTATGATACTTTGGAGTTTCAATCAGAGCTAACATCATTAAAAAAACAATCAAATTTGAAAAATTAGAAAAAACATGAAAAAACAGAAATTTAAAACTCACTCACAATATACAATTGCAGATGTGCATGAAATTAAACAGAGAACGTTGTTTAAAAATATTGATGCTAAAGAAACTTCTTTTGGCTGCTACACATTTTGGGGCAGAAAATTAATTTTAAAGAGCAAGATGGCAGCATGTTTGGCAACAGATGGGGAACATAGGGTTCCCACTAGAATTTTTAGAGAATGTGAAGCTCGATAGTTTTTGCCAAAAGTTTCTATTAATAGACAACTTCTTATATTAATTACACACTGTGAGAAAGCTTTGGGATGTTTTATTAAAGTTCACAGCAGTGTCAACTACCTGTTCCTTGCAGGATGTAGAGTCATGTCAGCTGCCCCGTGTGCCGAAACTGTGAGAAGCTGTGGTCCTGCTTTTTGGATTGCGCCCTCGTGGCACACTATCTAGTGCAGTGGTTCCCAACCTTTTGATTTCTGTGGACCCCCATTTTAACATTAATGGAACTCAGGGACCCCCACTGACTCATCATGGGAATCCAGGGACCCCCACCTGAGTCATTACTGGAAGCTGGGGACCTAATTTGTCAATATTTGTTCATATATTTTAATTTTCTAGGCTCTCACGGACCCCCTGAGAAGGCTTCGCGGACCTCCAGGGGTCCCCGGACCACAGGTTGGGAACCACTGATCTAGTGTGAAACCGAGGGCTGACCTTGGCTATGGTAGGTTCTGGCATGTGTAGGTCGGTGGTGGCAGCATACCTCATTTTGTAAATAATTTTAGTGATCAGGTCATTTCACATTTCATATGAATGTCAACCTACTGGTCCATTCATGTGACATTCTGCTGCACACGCTGAGCATGGAATCCTACCACTGAGATCCTCAGCATTGACTTTGTGTGTGTGTGCTGCTATGCAGTACGTGTGTACAATGAGTCATAATAATATAAGCCTGTGGGTTCAGTTTGGAACCACTTTCCTGGGCATGCATACAAGATGGAGGTGGGGTTGCTTTCCTCAGATGACTGAAGTCTATTGCTGACATTCGTGAAATGGATAGTGAAAAACCAGACGCTGAAGTGAGGAAAGAGGAGACCAGCTTTCCCTCAATGGTTGTTTTGGTCCTTTCTAATCCAAGGGGCTATTACTTTTCCTCTCTGCACTTGTATTTAGTGGATGGTAAGGGGTTAAGGGTGACAAGGATGAGGAGTTCCTTTGAGTGGGAGCAGTTATTTATCTCTTCCTGATCTCTCTCAGAAGTGGTTGAAAGTGGCCAGGGTGAAGCCTACTCACACCTCTTTTGTATGTCCTTGGTGGTAGGTGCTCCACTTGGAGACTGCCCTACTGTGAAGTGGTTCCCTATAGCACCTGGTGGGTGAGGTGTTGGAGACTTCAGTGACCGATTGGATGACTGCCATTGCATTCCAGGACAGTGCTTGGAAGTGCGCAACTGTGACAGGAGCCCCACACCTAAAGAAGAGGAAGGCCATCTGCCTCTGCCCAGGAAGGTCCAAGCAAAACTGATAGAAAGAGACTCAGTGGTGCACTAGGACAGAGCCTACTGAAGTCTCCGGATCTTCCTGTATTGACTGACGTCTATGCTTAGAGGACGGCCACCATGCTTCTGCTGCCCCTGTTCTGACAACCACTGCTCGGCCAGTAGCTACCTGCATCCAGAGGGACTGCTGCATGCTGTGTGGGAAAGTCCCACCTATCGCTGGTGAGTTTGCCATCGCTGGAAGAACAAATATGGCCCCTGTGCCACACAAGAACAGGTGAGAGAGTCCAATAGGCCCCGTACTCAAGAGACTGTGTGCACTAATAAACGTAAGACAGCCCGCTACTTAGAAGTAACGTCACAAACCCTGATGACCCTCAGAAAGAAAGAGAGGGCCTAAAGAGAGCAGACCCATTTTGAAGCGCTCAAGACTGACACCTGTAAATCAGGTATCCCCACATGGTTGGAGCGTGTACTTTCTGTGTAATAAAGTACTTATTTTTTATAAAGAGAAGCGCTGGGTAGGACATTGATCTTATGGTGCTACTGGGGGTGGTTTTGAGCATTGGGCCCGAGTACCCCCAAACTAACCTCCCTTAGAAGCCTGTGACTGCTGACCATTGTTACTACTGAGAGTCGAATGCTGAAAGGGTTGTACTCAACCCAGTTTGCAGGGCCGTAAAGGCAGGCCATAGGTCAGTAGTGGCAAATTACCCCAGCCCACACAGCTGGGGCCCAGTAGCCCCTGCCTACCCAGTGGCATCTTGAATGGGGTTTTAAATGCAGGTATAAAGGCATACAGTGGACTTACAGCCCCCCGTTTTACTGCATTGTGTAATAATACTTGTGTTAAACAATAACTATTTATGCGTACCATGTTTTCAAACTAAATTCTGATAAACTCTAATTAAATTAAAATAATATCCTAAAATTGTTCTGATGTTGTGCTAGATCACAAAGTAAACTCATTTGAATATTTAGGTGTTACTTGATACAATTAATAGGCCATATTTGAGGAGGGAGCTTGGAAACACGTTTATAAAGAAGTCTTAAAAACCTTATATTGCGGTCAAACTCTACTACTTACCTGAAATGGGACCATGAATTTGGTCAACATGGTGACCATCTCAAGGTTTCTTTGTCAAGCAGTCTTCCTATGTTCTGGATAGATTTGTGAGACCCTCTACTGAGATTCAAGGATCATGGAATTGTCTTAGACCACCCCTTAATATGAGAGAGCTAACACAGCATAATTTCAGAAGATATTTATAATTAATTGATTCATGCTTTTCGAAGGGTACCATCGCAAATTAAATGTGGTCACAGAAGATTTGTAGATAAGCATCCTAATGACACTTGAACACAACAATCAAATAGGGCTGCTGTTTGAAGGCATGGTGCTGTGCGTACTTTGTACTCAGAAGCCCACAAATGGTGCTGCAGAATGGCCCGGATGCCAAATACCAAAGCTGTCTAGTGCTGATTTCACCTCATGCCCTTTTCATCCATTACCAGAAACTCCCTGTGCCTTCAAATCACTCCTTCAGATCCGTTTGCGTCCCTGTTTTCTCCCTTTGTCACTGTTTCTCTTTCTCTTCCTTCTTCGTTTGGCTTTCTTAGTTTTCTCTCTTTCGTTCCTGGTCAAAGTCTGATGAGTAAAAATGCATGCCAGTCCTCAGAAATGAGTGCAGATTGGCCCCACCTGCAACTACTGGTTCAAATCAAGCACTGGCAGTGTGTCTCCTCTTTTGAAGACCTCAGAAGTAACTTTGAGATTCCTAGAACTTTAAAAATATATATATTTACAGATATGTGCAGCCTTAATTAAGATCAACTGGGTACAGGCTGAAAATTCCACATATCCATATTTGGACCCGATATTGGGAAAACAAACACACATGTTTTTTGGGGGGGACTGGACACACTACTGTTAGATGTGTGAAATGTGTGCCTCATTTTTTGGTTTAGGTCAGTGTCGTTAACAATGCTTTTTCCATAGATAGAAAACATGAACCTTGTGCTAGGCACAAGGTAGGCCTGCAGGTCTACAAGGAGGTGGTTTAGTAGCACACATTCTGCTCTGCCTCTGAGCCCTTAATTACAAGATGGAGGAAGTGGTATCCCCAGGTGGGATATTGCTCTGCTCAGTTTATAACCGGCTCAGTGATCCCACACCAGGTGCCGTGGCTCGCATCTACACCCTGCATACATTTTTAAGCCATTAAAGTAAAAAACAAAAATATTTTTTTCTGTTAACCTGCATTCCTAAGAGCATTTCACTCTATCAGGTAGTCAGATCTATTATTAAATATTCCCCAAAGCAGTATAAAATACATTATATTTGATGCAATTAAGGAAATGTATCCCTATGCCATGTGCAGTGTCAAAGCTGATAACATAAATTCTGGCCATTTCATATTTCAGACAGGCGGAAGGTTTGGAACAAATGTGCTGTCTGAGACCTACTCTCTTTAATACACGTGACCTGTCTTTCACTCTGGAGGAGTCATCAGCCGTAGGTCTAAGTTCAGGAGACAGAATCATATTCTACACCGTATATGCAAATGCCTCAGTACTCCTGTCACCTACTAAATAGGGTTTTGAGGTTCATATAAACCAAATTGACAGCAAAACCCATCACTTTAAAACAGTAAACACACAAATGTGGATAAAACCTGAGAAAAAGTATCCATGCACTATTAGCATGAGGAAACTGAAGAAATATACATATGGAAGTATAGAAACAAATAATGACACAACACAAGATTATCCCTACACCCCCGACGTGCTGATAAACAGGAAGACCAAACGCTCTAGGTGCTTAAATTGCCAAAGAGCAGGTTCATGGGAGGTACAGTTTAACTCCTTCACAGGAAATCCCATATTCTAGAGAACTCTGGCCAGAATCTTAGGTAAAATCTCCTTTGCAATATGATTGGCTTTTAAATCAGGAAGAAGGACATCAACACTCTCCTCCTCAGCTCTAAAACTGGAAATAGATGAGTATTTGTAGTCATTCGAGGGCTTAGGTGCCTGAGGATTATTGACAGAGGACATGGTCTCCAGTACTGTCCCTTTCCTCCTGTCCTCCAAGCCTTTGTCCTCCCCTGAGCACCATATCCTATATCTAGAGGGAGAAGAGAAGGATACGGATGGGTCAGAAAACCTCCTCTTTCTAGGATGTTTGCCCATCCTGCAAACAAATATAGAATACAGCCCCAAAATACCTGCCTGCAAAACGCATCCCCTAGGTAAAACACCTTCAGCAACTCTGTTTTACCTCAAAACAGAGAGATAGAAGCAAAGAAATGCCCAAAGTCAATATTTAAATAACCCCTATAACTTGCGCTCCATTACAGAATTAAGTGCACCTGACCTGTCAGCTGAAGGCGTACCCTAGCGCGGGAAGAGACATATTGTGCATGTCGGAAGTCTCAACCCTCGCATCCGCTATGAAAGGGACAATGCACTTGAGCACACCATGCCAGTGTACAACCCAAATTAATGCACATCTCCACCGAACAGTCAAGGCCCAGTGTGCGCTGAAACCAGCCCGTTCCACAGACCCTCAAGTGATCCCAGAGCCCTCCACCAACAACTTGATTCGATGATAGAACTCTCCATAATTGGGGGACAGGGAGATGTTCCACATCCTGATCTCTCCCCCCACCCCCACCCCCCCCGCATCCTTTCATAAAATGCAATAATCCCCCTTTTGCCAGCACAAAGGGAACTTAGGCATCAAAAGATGGCCCAAGCATAGCAGGGGTCCCATGTCCAGGTTCCCATCTTGATCATGCAAGATAAAAGAGCAGTGAGTGAGTAAGATTACCACTGGGTAGGGTTACTCCACCACTTCCTGTTTTTGTTTGTTTTCTGGTTGAGGTGGAGTGCACCTCAAAAGTAATGACTGTGACGAGGACCGGAGGGACTAAGGATTAATGAGATTCACCGGTAGGTAACCAGGCATTAACAGTTACACTTTATTGAAGAAGGGTTGTAACCTTGCCAAATTCCTAATGAAAATAAAAATCACTAAACACAAACAATCATCGAATGCTGGGTAAGTGACCACACGGGAAACAGACTAAGGCAGGGTCTGAAACAATAATGTATTGCAGATGAAGTTTACAATCGTGTCCACTCTAACAATCATGGGATGCTGTTTCGATGAGGGGTTGAAAAGCAAATCAGATAAATGATGAATAGAAGTTGCGAGGTGAAAACAGTGAGGTGACAGGAAAAAAAAAGCTGCTGAACAAGTTAGCAGCATGTGACAAACGAAGGCAGCCAATTGACAGCGGCGCAGAAGGCTTGCCATACACTGTTTATGAAAACAAAGTTGCACCAGGACATATGCAGGGCACGGAAGAGAAGCAATGCCTTCTCTAAGGAACCCCTTTTCTTTTGTTGCGTCATTCTCCCTGTGGATAACACGCAAGTGATGGCCGAGAGCCCAATAAAGTCTGCAAGCAACTGAGCTTACGCAATGCTTGTGCACGGTCATTGCCAGAGGCATTCCGCTGGATCAGCTGCCTGGCACCAGGATCTTAACTCTGCCCAGCCCAATGCCACCACGCCCTCTCTAGCACCATGGCGAGTTCCCACGGTAGTTGCTTAAATAAATTGTAACTATGAACACAAACATGCGATGTGTGCAGCTCTGGGTTGTGCTCAGAGGGGGTTGAGGTGGTAGGGCTCTGTGTACAGACTGCACTGTGAGAACGGCAGTGCCCGGGCTGCCCTGCGTGCGAGCAGGCTCGGCAGCCCCGCGGTGACCGCTCCGGAGCCGGGGAGATGCGTGCAGACGGCCGAGCTCCCCAGGCCTGTGATTGAACTGCTGCTCCTGCAGGGCCTGCGCCGGAAGTCAGGCATCGCGGCGGCCATCTTGAAAAGGACAGAGGTCCACATTTTTCTACCGCAGTTAAACAAATGTCCTTTATTATTTCCCATTTGCTTTAAACATAATCGATTCCGCTAGCGCAATATGTATTACGCTAAAGTATAGAATTAGGATAAGTGCTTTGTTAGATTTTATAGTATTCAACGTTTACAGCCATTCTAACTAAATTATATGTAAAGTAAAATAAGAATATTATTGTTATTTTGAGTTGACTCCTTATTATCTGTTTTGTTGTGTGCGGGACACGAAACTGCGCTGCGAGATGGCCCGGGGGCGGAGGGGGGTGGGGGGGAACGGGCTGAGGGCGGTGCAGCCGCGACTTGGTCCCTCTTCAGTGTCGCCGGTACTCCCTCCCAGTTTACCCCCTTCGTCCGTCTCGTGCGAAGGGAAGCGCGAGCACGTGCCCCCAGCCGGCGCGCGCCGCGGCTCCTGAGGGGTCAGCCCAGGACAGCGGCGCGCGAGACCAGCCACTCCAGCAGCAGCAGCAGCGCCAGCAGCGGCGGCCGCGGTGCGCGCGAGAACCCCCGGGGCGCACCTGTCAGGTGAGAGGAGCTCGCGCCAGCGGTGTCCCGTCACTGACAGCTGGGGGCGAGGGGGAGGGAGGCTGTCACCAGGGGTGTCCAGCCCGGGGAGGGAGAGAGGGGGGGCGCGCTGCTGCCACCCAGGGAGCGCTGGCGGCTGTGGAGAGTCCCCTGTCAGTGCAAGGGGGAGGATGCAGTGTCAGTGGGGAGGGCACTGCCCTTCAGTGCCAAAAGTGCCCTGCAAGGATGTAGTTTCAGTGGGGAGGGCAGTGCCCTGCAAGTGGAAGAGTGCCCGTCGGTGCAAGCAGTGCCCTACAAGGGGTAGAGTGCCCGTCAGTGCCAGCGGTGCCCTAAAAGGGAGAGAGTGCCCGTCAGTGCCAGCAATGCCCTGCAAGGCAGAGTATGCAGTGTCAGTGGGGAGGGCACTGCCCTTCAGTGCCAAAAGTGCCCTGCAAGGATGTAGTTTCAGTGGGGAGGGCAGTGCCCTGCAAGTGGAAGAGTGCCCGTCGGTGCAAGCAGTGCCCTACAAGGGGTAGAGTGCCCGTCAGTGCCAGCGGTGCCCTAAAAGGGAGAGAGTGCCCGTCAGTGCCAGCGGTGCCCTGCAAGCGGGAGTATGCAGTGTCAGTGGGGAGGGCAGTGCCCTGCAAGGGAAAGAGTGCCCGTCAGTGCCAGCAATGCCCTGCAAGGCAGAGTATGCAGTGTCAGTGGGGAGGGCAGTGCCCTGCAAGTGGAAGAGTGCCCGTCAGTGCCAGCGGTGCCCTAAAAGGGAGAGAGTGCCCGTCAGTGCCAGCGGTGCCCTAAAAGGGAGAGAGTGCCCGTCAGTGCCAGCGGTGCCCTGCAAGCGAGAGTATGCAGTGTCAGTGGGGAGGGCAGTGCCCTTCAAGGGAAAGAGTGCCCGTCAGTGCCAGCGGTGCCCTGCAAGCGGGAGTATGCAGTGTCAGTGGGGAGGGCAGTGCCCTGCAAGTGGAAGAGTGCCCGTCGGTGCCAGCGGTGCCCTAAAAGGGAGAGAGTGCCCGTCAGTGCCAGCGGTGCCCTAAAAGGGAGAGAGTGCCCGTCAGTGCCAGCGGTGCCCTGCAAGCGGGAGTATGCAGTGTCAGTGGGGAGGGCGATGCCCTTCAAGGGAAAGAGTGCCCGTCAGTGCCAGCAATGCCCTGCAAGGCAGAGTATGCAGTGTCAGTGGGGAGGGCAGTGCCCTGCAAGTGGGAAAGTGGCAGCAGTGCCCTGAAAGGGGGAGTGGCTGCCCTGTCAGTGGGGAGGACAGTACACTGCAAGTGGGAGAGTGCCTTCCAGTGCCAGCAGTGCCCTCCAGGGGGGAGACTACCTTGTCGGTGGGGACGGCAATTCCCTGCAAGTGGGAGAGTGATAGCAGTGCCCTGCACATGGGAGAGTGCACTTCAGTGCCAGCATTGCCATACGAAGGGGAGACTGCCTTGTCAGTCGGGAGCACTATCTCCTCAGTGCCAGGAATGCTCAGACAGTGTTGAAAGTGCCCCGTAAAGTGGTGAGGGCAATGCCCCGAGTGTGGGAGAATGCCCGATCGGGGAGGGAGTGCCCCGTCAGTGGCGAGGAAATCCGCTGCAGGTAGGAGAATATTCATCAGTGCCAGGAGTGCCAGCCAGTGTGGAGAGCGCCCCGTCAGTGTGGTGGGCAATGTCCTGCAAAGGCGAGAATGCCTTTTCAGTGGGGAGAGCGATGCCTTCCACGCGGGAGAATGCCCCTTAGTGTCAGCAGTGCCAGGGATGCCGGGGGTGAGGGGGGGTCCACTGTATGAGCGCTGGGATTGCTGTTTCCCCGGGTAGATATTCTGTCAGTGAAGAGAATGCCCGCAGCGCTGGGAATGCCCAGACAGTGGTGCCAAGGGCTCATTTTTCACCTTTGATGGAATTATCTGTCAGAAGAGGGATTTAGTTTCCCCGTCAGTGGGCACACTGCCCACCCAGTGGGAGATGCCCCCTTATCCTGTAGGAATAGACTGTGTCGAATCAGTCTGAATGTGTAGACGTCTTGATGCAATATGTGGCTGCACTAGTCATCACTGAAGTTTATTATGTGAATTAATCAAGGGGTGCAGTCTGGGTGATCAATCCGTACGGGGTGACGTCGCCATCTGGCCCTTTCTAACATAAAGCGCGGAGACGTGTCCGATCAGTGGGGGGGGCCGTGCAGGGTCACGCAAGGAGGACCTTTCTGGCTGGGACAGCACTTTAAGTGGGCCGGGTCCCTCCGGGTCTCAGACCCGGTAGTAATTTGAAACCGGTCCCTTTCGGGCCCTGTATTCTTCTGCTTGACTATTCTTGGGAAAAACAGGGTCAGTTTCTGAGCAATGAGGGTAACAACGTTAAAGCAATCCATGCCGTTCCGCCTTACATTTCGCACGCTCGACCTCATCTTGTATTCCCTACGAGTGTTTGCTTTTTACAGGATGCATCATATTAGCCCTGTCTAGTGCACAGTTTGGAGTGAGTGCCATCCGGGTGTTTATAACGGGGCACAATTGAGCTGTGGCTGAACGGAGTGCAAGTTTCTGTCAGTTCGTGTCAAGGACAAAAAGCTGTTCAGAATACGTGCTCATCCAATCCGTGGCCTCTCTGCAGAGCGCACAGAGTAATGGTCTCACATGTCAGCTGCAGTTGTGATTCTATGCAAATGTGTGGCTAGGGTGGCATTTCGCGCAAACTTTACCTTGTATGTTTAAGCCACGACCTTAATTATATGGGGCCTTCCTTTTAGGGACCCCTTTCTCCCCTTTTTACACTTTTTTTTCATCTCGCTTATAGCCCTGGCCTCGACAGATGCTTCGCCGGGGGGAGGGGGGGTCAGTGAAAGGAATGACCTGCCCACCTGGTGTGAGCGAAGGCCCTGCCACTGAATGTCTCTTGTTGCTGAGGGCGAACCCCTGTCAGTGGAGGTTGCCCTATCAGTGTGCAGGCATCTGAGGTGACCTATCGAGTTTGCCTTACGTCACACCTGATGCAAATACAATTTAGAGCGCTTAGAAAAACGCCAAATAGCGATTAAGAAGAATGAGCATTTACTTTCACTTTTGTGTGCAGGGCCAATCCATTTTGGCAGAACTGAAAAAAGAACCATTTTCTGAAAGGCGTGTTTACATCTGATGCAATTTAAGATTGTGCATCCAGGTGGCGCTGCCGACGCCTGGTTTTATGTGTCTAGCGTGCGAGAATCATCTGGCGTGACGCCCACGCGCTCTGCTTTTGCGACAGAAGTGGTATTGTGGTTTAAAACGTGGCATGTCAGTAGAAATGATTTCAAAAGTGCAGAGTAAGGCGCCGGCCCGGTGGCAAGCACTCGTGTTTCGAGTCTTGTATATGAAGAATGCTGTTTACCCCATTCCAGTTCTTGCCAGGCGAAGACAGTATTTTCTGTATAATCAGTGCAATTACCAGGTGAACCCAGTGTTTGACTTAAAATAAAAACCTGCGAAGCTCCACGCGAACACATCCTAAGTGTCGCAAACTTTCTAGATAGTTTCACTGAAACATTTGTGGGTCGAGCCAAAGTTCTGCCAGCCTGTGATCCGTCGAACGGGAGACTGAGTTGTTTTGTAGCCTTTTGGTTTGTGAAACATTCATTGAGGTGCTTTTTTTCCAGAATATATTTAGTTTTCCATTAATCATTTCTGTCGTGTTGCACATTAATTGGGTTTGGTCAGCCGTGTTTCATTTTTATATACCTTCTAATGCAAAGCAGTTCTGTGAAGATGGGGGTCATTGGGTGGAAATGGCCACGATACACCTCTTGACGTTTATGGGCACAAGAAATGTGCCCATGCCTGGTCGAGATCCATCGCGAAAGGCACAGTAACCAGGGATGGCTGAACAGGGGAAAGTCCCATGCAGGTCAGGTGACGGCATCCAGGCCCTGGTCACCAGTGCCCTCTCCGCATGCTGGTCTAACCTGCCTACCTACAGTACCTGTTCATCCAGGCCTGCCTGCCTCCAGTACATGCCACCACTCCCTGCCAGTAATACCCCTGTTATTGCCTCAACAGTGGATTCTACTCCGAGTTACGTGTGCCAACTTAGAGGTGCGACACTGAAGGTTCGAGCCAGGTGCCCATCTCTGGCTCCGCTTGAGGGCCCCTTGGAGCCTTGAGTCCTAAGTGAGTTGTTTTCGTGTGGCTTCTCTCTGCCACCCAACAAGAATTAAAGAGGAACATTAACACAAAATAAAAGAAAGTGATATCCATCTAGTGGCTGAATTGTACAAAGTAAAGCCAGAGAACATGAAACCAATCCAAATTTCACCAAATTGTGTGATCGTGGGCAAATACTTTATCGCACAATGCCTCACTGTTCTTTATTAAATAGTACAAAGAGTACAAAAACCTGATGTGATTTAATAGAGTAATATTACTTCATGTAAGGATTAAGACCATATACAGCGAGAGGATGTGTCCTAACGGGCAGAGCTGCCGACTCTGGAACTGGTGACCCAGGTTCGAGTCCGCTCACCATCCTGTGATTCCGGGGAAATCACTTCATGTCCCCGTGCCTAACACAAAACATAAAGATTTCCTTCTATAATGTAACTGTTGTTAATGTAAACTGCTCCAATACATTTGGGTCGACTTCATGCTATTTAAAACTGCAAAAATTGCATTATTGTCAGGGAAAGCGTGGTGGAAGGAATGTTTGTAAGTTCATATTTATAAACTTTTAATAAATAAATGTCTGTCAGTGCAGTAATATATTTTGATGTACTAAGGTGAAAAGCTTCCACATGTCAAAGAAATACTTTTTTTGTAATTTTGGAGAGACTTCATCGGATTCGCCCAAGGTATTTCTTGTACGATTTATGTGACAAGCATATCCACACTCTACTGGGGCCCGGGCTCTAAGAGCCAAGCTAGACCCTTGGCTCGGCTCTGCCAGTTAATTTGTTTGCTCCCCCACCCCTGTTGTCAAGGCCACCGTACACTGGATCGAGTCAATGGCATGTTTAAAGCTCTGTTCATACATTATATGTGTTTTGCCTCAGCTCTTTCTTGAGTTACCAGAAGTTTTGCCCTCAGTTGACAAGAACCCGGTATCTGGTGCCCTCGAAGCCTGGGGATTACACTGGTATCTCAAGAAAGCTGGTACGTTTTGCCACTGCTTGTTGCAGTATCTTCAAGAACAGTGCCAAGGAGCGGTCCCTCAACCCTCTGGTGAAGCCTGGTGCTCCATGCTGGCAGCTGCAAATCTTGGACTTCTATATCTCAGATATATTGTTTTTTTTTTTAGCTCAATTGACACCCCCTAAAGGGTTGTTACCTGCACCACCCCTTCCCCCCCCCCCCCCCCAACCCCGGTAGGACTTGCGTTACACCCCTCTCCCACTGCTTTGTCTGTTTCTTTTCATCACAACAAGAGCCGTGCCCTAGATTCTCCCAAGCGCCTAGAAGCGATTCAGGTAACAGTGCGTGCTATACTAGAAAACTCACTCATCTTTTGGAAGTCACGCTTGGAGCGGCTTGAACGGAGAAAGAAACGCAGGTGTCCAGAGATGACTACAGCAGTTTAAAGACTTGAAACACAAACATACGCAGGGTTTAGGAAGGGCGCCATATATTGCGTCACTCTTGAGAAAGTTAACCATTTTTATAATTTTGCAAAATGCAGTATTGCCAGAAACGTAACAAGCCCCGAGCACTGTTTCCTCTTGAATAATAAAGACTACGTTTATGCCCCAGCTCTTAGAAACCTATATATGTTATGGTTTTCAGAAGCCTTTGGTGTCTGAGCAGTGTGATGACGAGACTGAGTGCCCGGAGCACTGAGCCCCACTAAATGTGTCACTAGAGTGATGGGAGGAACCGTGCGTGAACCCGAGCTGGCAGGCGCCCAACCTGCTGAGAATACTTTAAAGGGCGCCCTGAGGGCGGGGCTGGGGGGGCACAGACTGAGTGATCTGAGGCCACAACTGTTTCCTTTCAGCAGGCCGCAGGTCAGCTGACCACCCTGCCTGGCTCTGGAAAGAAGGGTCCGGCCTCCCTGCGTTCCCCCAGCACCGGGCATGTTTGGGGCGCCCAGTACATCATTAGGGATTGCCACGGGCGGCAATTTTATTCTTCTTTTTAAACATTGTTTTTTTTATGACGTGAGATAAACACACAAATAGATGTAAACATTATGAGCAATGTGAACTCATACATTTTAATCTGTGTTTACAAACATTTCTAACGTTCTATTACAGGATCAGAATGCCATGTCAAGCAGTGTGACATTTAAAACGGTCCGGTTTGGTATAATAAAACGAACTGAAAAATATAAAACTGGGGGAAGGGGGTGGGCCTCGTGTTTTCCTCATATGAGAGGTTAATGTGTTGTGGGTCCTGCCTACACTAGACCCTGTGAACCCTGCAAGGCTTCACCTTGGTGCTGTTTAAACACGAGTGCTTAATTTGTGCCGGCTGCTGCAGGTGGTGGGCACAGCCGCTCAGTTTTCAGCCTGACACGTAAGAGAGAAAAAGACAGAAAAAAGAGAGAGTGAAGAAGAAAGACAAAGATAGTACAATGGAGACAGAGGGAGAAAGCAGGGACAGCAGAGAAGCTGACGACCTGAGACAATGAGACAGAAGTGAATGATGGAGGGGCTGGGGTGGAATCACAGTTAGAAATTATGGCTTTCCACATTCATGGAATTTGCCAGCATCAGCCCAGGAATTCAAAGAAAAACATGGACCACTGCACTCGTTTTATTATTGTGCATTGATGTATTAATTTAAGGGTCCGCGGCGCGAAGGAATGGATGGCCAGGTACTGGAGGCAGGTGGGGATAGATGGCCAGGTACTGGAGGCAGGTGGGGATGGATGGCCAGGTACTGGAGGCAGGTGGGGATGGATGGCCAGGTACTGGAGGCAGGTGAGGATGGATGGCTAGGTACTGGATGCAAGTAGGTTGGCTGGCCAGGTACTGGAAACAGGTGGGATGGAAAGCCAGGTACTGGAGGCAGGTGAGGATGGATGGCCCGGTGAGGATGGATGGCCAGGTACTGGAGGCAGGTGAGGATGGATGGCCAGGTACTGGAGGCAGGCGAGGATGGATGACCAGGTACTTGGCACAGGTTGGGTTGGCTAGCCAGGTACTGGACTCAGGAAGGGATGGATGACCAGGCACTGGAGGCAGGTGAGGATGGATGGGCAGGTACTGGAGGCAGGTAAGGATGGATAGCCAGGTACTGGAGTCAGGTGAGGATGGGTGGCCAGGTACTGGGCGCCAGTAGGGTTGGATAGCCAGGTACTGGACGCAGGAAGGGATGGATGACCAGGTACTGGAGGCAGGTGAGGATGGATGGCCAGGTACTGGAGGCAGGTGAGGATGGATGGCCAGGTGAGGATGGATGGCCAGGTACTGGAGGCAGGTGAGGATGGATGGCCAGGTACTGGAGGCAGGTGAGGATGGATGGCCAGGTACTGGAGGCAGATGAGGATGGATGGCCAGGTACTGGGCGCAGGAAGGGATGGATAGCCAGGTACTGGAGGCAGGTGAGGATGGATGGCCAGGTGCTGGAGGTAGGCAGGGTTGGCCAGCATGTTTGCGTTCTTGAGAATGCCAGGCAGTGCCCAGTCATAGTTCATCATTACAGTCAATGGTATTGCACGCACCATCCTTGCTCTGCAGTTTTTAAAAGACTGAAGCCCCTCTCCCCTCTGTCTGTCTTGTGGATTTGTGCCCAAAAGCACAACAGCCTGCTAAACCAGGTAGGGCTGCAGCAACACAGTATTGGTTTCTTATTCTGAAATATGTATTGAACTGGTCCCACTGAGATGGCAGCTTAAGTAAATGTTTCACGAGAAGGTGCAAGTGTGTCTAGCAGCAGAGCTGACCTCCACGCATGCGCCCCCTTCACAGATTCTTTGAGTTCACTGAGTATTTCATCTGGTGGGAAACCGATCCTGGGTACATCTTGTGAAATAACTTTGCTGTTAAATCATGGGAGGTCGGAGCTCTTAACATGCAAGTAAATTGCTCTGTTTACTTGCATTGACTTTTGTTCTCTGGAGAGGTGCATTGTAATTTAACCCCCCTTCTCCCCCCATACACATTTTGAGGATCTTCATACTCGTTTCAACTTTTGCTGATCGAGCTATTGAATTGCACTTGGTTTCTTGGTTTGCCTTTTTCATTTGCAGAAATATTTCTGTGTAATGTCAGGTTTTTGTAGTCGTGTTCATTCTGTACAGGTGTATTGATGTAATTATGAAACCCAGCTATGGAAAAGCAGTGGTCTGTTCTGTAAATCTTGAAGAATAAGGAGAGGGTTGTGAATTGTGTGTCTTGAAAAACGTACTCAAATTCTAGTACTCTGCCAAATTGTGTGATCCTGAGCAGGTCGCTTTACCTCATTTTATTCTATTATCTTTAACTGACAACCTTAGGGATGGCATACAAAAACTGAGCGTTGAAGCATGTGCTAAACATTACAAGAACACATTCATAGCTATAATTTTGAGACATATGTTAATTCATGTTGACTGTTTTAAACACTCGCTAATAAAATAGAACTTGTTCACCAGGGCTTGTAAGATATCCTCAAAGAGCGCTTTGGCCTCGGACTACAACTTTCATGGGAGATCCTCTTTATTTCACCAGGTCAGTCACTGTAATACCTATTTAAAAAGTTTCTTGTTCTTCTCATTTTTTTTATTGTTTTGCGAGCCAGACCCCTGCCTCACTAGAACTTACAAAGTTGAACACGGGTTAATAATGATATCATAGCAGTCAATAATGATGACATCATAGCAGTCAGGTTCTGGGCTTGGCTGAGCCTTTGTTAAGTAGACATGTCTGGCCCTACTGAATGCTCCTTTCATTCTTCTCTCAAAGAGCCAACTGAAGGGGAGTGTGCCCAGTTCCAAGCACTTGCACCCTTGCAGGCGGTGAACATATATGTCCAAACTTAACATACAAAGGGGCAAAAACCTGAGGCTTTATATTTGAAGTAGGAAGGTTGACACATTACCTAAAGCTATTTGCTGTCTTTGCACTGCCCTCTCGTTGTGGGCTGCTGTGAGATGGGTCTGGCTTCCAGCCAGTAGAATCTGAAGGATGCTCCCAGCAGTGCTTAATTTGAGCTGGTGTTTTCCAGTGCTTGGCCCCAGCACTTATCAACACCAGTATTTATGACTTTCTAACACATGGTGGTGCTGTTTGCCTAATTTACAGATCAGCCCAACAACAGTTGTTTATAAAACAATACACATTCAGAATGAATAATACCTGTGTCCCAAGCTATTTCTATAACTTTAGGGGCCTGGAATATTCTTAATTTTCACCTGTAGGAGTGTGATGGTTAGTAGTTGTGTTGGTGCTGTCATTGGCAGCAATGTGGGGGGCAGTGGGTGGTGCAAGTGGAAGCGGCCTCCTGAAAGGGGCCCTGGCCCCCATTTTTTTTACAAAGTAAGCACTGGCTCCCGTAACCAAATGTGACGCTGTAGATGGCAATGCACACTGGCATCAGTGGCTGCTAAGCGTTTCTTCCTGATCTGCCCAAACCAAGAGCCGCTGGAGATGAGGCGCATTGTTTTCGCACTTCAGCTGTTCTTCCTTCTGAACTCCCATTGGCACTCAAGGGTTCAGTATCGGTGCTCATGGAGACTTCATAGATACTTATATCACTCTATATACTGCACTGTGGGGCTAAAGGAAAGGGGGTGTGAGGAGACATGGTCACTTCAGTGCTACAAGTATAAATCTAAAAGTGCAGGTGCTCACAGTACCAGAGTACCAGTTCACTAATGAGAAGTCTTGGTACTCTCCTGTTAAAAGTATTGAAGCCATTCTGTGAAGTGCCTGTACGCTTCCGTTCAAATTGCAATATTGCAGCTGCTCGGTACCTAAGAGGACCTGCTTACCTAAAGCACTATTAGAAGCACTTCAACTACCGCCCCCAATGCTTAATTTGAGCCGGTGGTTTCCAGTGCTCGGCACCAGTACTTAATTGTCAACACCGGAACTTATGACAGCTAGCCACATGGTGGCGCTGTTTGTCCAGTTTTGTTTTTAGTTGTTCAGTAATCCTACATACATTAAAAATGACATATACCTGCCACCCACAGCTATAAAACACCTTGGGTGGCAGATATTAGTCATTTTTAATGTATAAAAAGTCAAAATTGTCCTTAGTAGCGCAGTGAGTGGTGCAAGCCGCAGTGGTCTCCTGACAAGGGCCCTGGCAGTTATTTCTTTACAAATTAACTACTGATTACCCCACACCTGTTCTCTTTAACATGCGCAGAGTCTGCAGAGGAGGCCGGGGGCACCTGGGTCGCTAGAGCTCACTGTCCTTCAAAAATCTCACGAAGTGGGAGGGAGAAGCGACAGGTGCGGCCGAGGTCCCCGGCAGAGAAGCCAACACTGCACACCCAGGTGGCCTTTCCGAAAGGACACTGTGACGGTTGAGGGAGAGGCGGACGATTGAAACACACCACACACGCAGCGTGGTGAATTAATAACTGGATGCCAGAGGCAGTGGGGTGCACTCCAGCTGCAAAACATTGTCCCACTGTGTTTGGTAAAACTTTAATGATGTCTCCAATTGTAAACAGTGTCATGTTAGAAGGAAAGAGATGGCGCCCGGTGTGTACCCCGGTTTTTAGCTCTTAAAGTTGGAGTCAGACATTAGTCTGGTTTTCTTCTCACCCTGTTGTATGTTATCAATGTTTAGTCACTTTAATAAGGGGGTTATTCAATTGCAATATTATTGGTTAGTTCATGTGAAGCATGAAATGCCTTTATTGTTGGCCTTCATTAAATTGTATTGTGTGTGTTGTGGGAACTGGTGCCTTGACGTGGTGAGAGGAAGCTGGCCAAATGGGGGTACAGATGATGCACTTGAATGATCTTGCACTATTGGGGAGCATATCGAATCCCAGCTGATTCCTCTTGTTTCTTTGCATCTCGCGAGCCTCTTTAATCCTGTCAACACCAGATGTACCGTTCTTCTTCCGTTCTCTCCTTCCTTGCCTCCCTCTGCACAACCCGCTTTCATTTCTTCGCTCTGCACTTCTCTGCCTCCCATTTTGCCTCTCTTTCTTCCTCTGTCCACCTGTTTCCTTAAACTTCTCTCTCTCTGTACGCCTTCTCTCTAGTCTTCACATTTTCCCTCTAGATCATCCCAGCATTCCCCCTCACCACACTCTCCCACCTTTCCGGTCCTTTCTTTTGCACTTATCCTGCTCATGCTTTGGTTCTTCTGTCACTTTTCTTTTGCTTCCTGCTCGGTTCTCTACATCCTCCTCACCTCCATCACTTTTGCTTGCGTGTCAAATTCTCCATTCCTGCGCCTTTCTCCCTCCATCTCATTTTCCTCACTTTATTTTGCTCTCATCCTGTGTCTCAGTTCTTTTTCTCCCTGGCCCCCCCCCTTTTTTACTCCAATTTTCTTACTATAAATTTCCACTTTTATACTTCTGTCTTTTTCTTTTCCACCTCAACTCCTTCTTCCTCTATTTCCTTTTCATTCACCCCCTTTGGTTCGTCCCTTATTTCCTACTCTGTTCAATCTTCTCCCTGCCCTCCCCTCGAGCTCTCGTCCTAATCTTCGATGCTCTTTCTTTCATCCTTTTATCTTGCTTAAAACCCTTTTCTCTTCTTCCCCTAATCCTCTCTAACTCTTTCCTTATCCTACCTTCTTTTTGTTTCCCTTCTCCTTTCTATCCCAGTCTCTTTCCTCCGTTTACTTCTGTCTCTCCGCCTCTTTTCCTTGGAGGTCCAGGGTTACTGCACTTGTGTGCAGAAGACCACAGCCGGAGACCAGGTATGGTGGGGGAGTAAAGAACAGGCGTAAAGGATTCTCCAGCTGCCCAGTCTATGCTGGTGATAATACTGGGGAAAGCAAGGGTAAGGCTGGAGACCACACATAGTCGCTAAGTAAGCGATGGGTAGCAAATACCTAGAGGGATAGGGATCGCAGTCCAGATCTTCTATTGTTTTTCTATGGTGCACAATGAGTTTTAGCCCAGCCCCTGCCCTCCACAGTGATGTTCTCAGGATCAAAGGCCATAGAACCCAGGCAGGGCTGGTAACCCAGATCAGCCCTGGCAATTTTGGGTGGGGGTAGGGCAGGGCTAGGGGGTATGCTGCTGCTTTTGTTACTGGGGGCTGATATTGCAGCATCTCTGCAAAACCGCCCCCCACTGCTGCAAAATCAGCCCTACCCTTCCAGCCCACCGGGAAAACTGCCCGATGCTTGCTACGGCCAGTCTGGTCCTTTTAGAATCTTAGCTGCAGTCTGTTCACAGTCACGTGGTGTGTGGTCATTTCCTGTCATCTTGTGGCAGGTAAAAGGTCAGATAATGTCTTTCCTGTGAAGTACTCATAATGCAAACTAGGACGTTAGAAATATGAAAAATCCCACTTCTTTTGGTCATACGGTGCTGGCAAGTATAACATAGCGCTATACTGGGCTACTGCGTGGTTCTCTTCATTGCCAGTCTGTCCGCTATACGTGGATCAATCAATCAGGGACTTATAAAGCACAGAAAACCACCTGTGAGGGTCTCAAGGCGCTGATCAAGGCAGTCAAAGGGCAGATCGAGAAAAGGAGGGTTGTTATAGGATTGCAGTTTGTATGTAAGTGATTGCCTGTCGTTTATCTTCTGTCCTTCACAGTTTCTATCAACCCCACAGGCTTGAATTAGCTGAAAATGGATCATAAATACAAAATTGTTGGGGACTGGTACATCCCAAAATATGATTGGCCCGGGGCCCACAAAATATTTAAGCTGTCTCTTAGTGTACCTCGTCTTCATGTTAGGCGTCATCCCTTTTTAAATATATGTTTTTTTTTTCTTTAGTAATTGTGAATTGGAAATTGTCTCTTAACACAGCACTGCAGTGTAATGTGCTAGCTTGAAACACACATTTTTTAAAAAGAATTAACAGTTTTGAGGTGTGTGTGTGGTCATAGTGCTACAAGAGAGCCTCCAGACTGTAACTGAACTTTATAGGATTTTCGGAAGCATTCTTTTTATTTGAGGACTCAGTGGTTCTTGGAAGTGCTGCTGAGGTTAGCGCAATAAATTGTTTCATGCGCAGCGCCAGCCACCAGGTCTTTAATAAAACGCAGGTTCACCCAGCACACATTTGAAGAATTGCTCTTAAGTTGTTTTTGCGCCGTGATGCTAGCGAGAGTGGTGGAGTACAGCCAGTGCTTAATTTGACCCGGTGGTTGCAGGTGGGCCCACCGGCACTCATTTTTGGGGACCAGTGCTTATTTTTCCTCAACAGACTTTAATCCAGAACAAGAGAGAGAAAAATACAAAAGGGGGAAGAAGGAGGCTGAAAAGGATGGAAAAACAGTAAGAAAAATAAAAACCGGGGACGAGGAAGTACCCGTAAGAGTGAAATAAAGAGACAAGGGGTTTAGGGTGGGGGAACAAAGAGGCGTGAGGTGGAATCAAGACTCCCTAGTTAGTTTCAGTATTTGGTAACCTCAACATTCATCACCACAAGCTTCGGGCTTCTGAGCAAAACTTTGGGCCCCAGTACTATTTTGCAAATCTAAGCACTGACTACAACAGGTCCTCAGTGTCTCTGATGTCACAAGCAGAAAGTGGAATGTACTGTAAATAATTCCTCTCACAGCTGGTTCTGCGGCTGTAGGACACCTGTGCATCGCTACCTGGCGTGAAGATTGCACTCCATGCACCAGTGTTTGGGTTTCTAGTCTCTAGTGGGTGGCATTTGCCCCTTCAGCAAAGTAACAAGGGCTTATGAATTTTGTTAATACACAGGACCCCAAAATATAAAAAACAAAACATCATTTCTGTGTTGCTTTTCTGTTAATGACAATGTAAAAATAACATATTCTCTATCCAGTGCATGGGGTCCTAGTACTGTAGGTAACAGGTGTTACTATTACCCCACTTAAATCTACCCTACCTGTCGACCACAGAAGAATGAAAGGCTGAGTTGACCTGACTGTCTGTGAATCTCCGAATAACTTCAAGTAAACAAACCTGGTCATCAGTAGCCGCATGAGGAGGTCGCATGGGTTGTCAGTTTAAGATCTCCTGGACTTGCAGAAAGCGCTAGATATGAAAGAATTAACTCACACCATCTTTCAACCAACGTCCATGTGCCAGGAGCACTTTCTCTGTGTCTGGAAAGTACCCCCCTCTAACCTGGGAAGTTGTGGGGCTGAAAATGATAGGGGGATTTTGAAAGTGCCTTTGCATTTTTACCTTGAGCCTGACTCCGTAAGATTTTTACACCCATAGGTATTACCTGCATTTGCAAAAAAAACAGGCTTTCGGCATCGGTTCAGGGGCTCGTGATTCCCAGAATCAGGCTTCCAGTGTGAACATCGACTCACAAATACTCATAAAATGTAAAGTTTAAGGAAATTCACAAACACTTTCCATGCACTTCCATCTTCTGAAAATGGATAGATGTGTAATCCGAGAAAAGTCAGGAGTAAGTTTGTTTCCAGGATCTGAAAGAGGACAGCCTTATATTTGATGATGAAAATATGTTCCCTGGAGGTTGAGTGGCTAAAAAGTGCCAGACGCACGTGAGTGCTCTATCTAAACAGGTAGGTGGTCGTCTGGCACTGGGCTGTACCCCTGGGAAGGTCCGAAAGTGCTGGGCTTGCAGGAGTCTCACGGCTCGGATGAGGGTCCCTCCTGTGTACCCCTCCTGGGTACTTACGCCTACGGGGAGGGTTTGTTTGGGGTCGGTCCCAACATTCAGTGACAGGGACCAAACGAAATCCCACAGCGGACAGAAGCCCCAGGAAGTAGTTAGGCGCGTGCGTAAAGCGTGCTGGCAACTGTTACCTCCGGCTCCCCTCCGGGAGCACCGCGGGGCTAAGGATACGGTATTAGGGCTACAATGTTGCATTTGGCTCCCGGTTTAACCACCGGCCTGTGAGCGGAAGATTTAGTACTTTGTATCCAGCAGCTGCTCCAGTAAGAGGGAAGTTGTAATATGTATCCGGTGGCTAGTGCAGCGGGAGAGACTGTGCTACTCTGTTACCAGGGCCCTCCAATTACAAACACTTTGTGTGACTTTATAAGGTTGTATCACTCTGGGAGGCTGTAAAATACCCGCGTCCCCGTGTGTGTACAGTAGCTGCTCCAGTAAGAGGGAAGTTGTAATATGTATCCGGTGGCTAGTGCAGCGGGAGAGACTGTGCTACTCTGTTACCAGGGGCCCTCCAATTACAAACACTTTGTGTGACTTTATAAGGTTGTATCACTCTGGGAGGCTGTAAAATACCCGCGTCCCCGTGTGTGTATAGTAGCTGCTCCCGTACCACGGAAGTTGTAATATGTATCCGGTGGCTAGTGCAGCGGGAGAGATTGTGCTACCCTGTTACCAGGGGCCCTCCAATTACAAACACTTTGTGTGACGTTATAAGGGTTTATCACTCTGGGAGGCTGTGAGACACCCGCGTCCACGTGTGTGTAGAGCGTCTGGTTCGAGAAGGCTGAGGACCGGGGCGATCAGAATCCCAAACTTCACTGCCCAGCTAGAGCAGACTGTGTGATCTTGGTTCTTTCCCCTCTTCTACTCAGATCTCTTCCATTCTCATTCTAAATTGAGGATGAATAGAAGAAGATTGTTCCCTTTGAGGAAAGAGGCATTTATCTACAACTTAGGTTTCATATCGTGTATGTACCAGTCTCCCAGGGTAAGGAGGAGTTCACACTGTGTGTGACCCGGTTCAGGGACAAAGGCTGCTGTCTGGTCACCGCCTTCTTCAGCATGAATCACCTGTGTACAGTTCAGAGGGAAATACCTTCAGAAGTCAGTGTTTCTGACTGGAAGGCCCGCCGGTGGCAGAGGATGGATCATCTCTCGCCCTGCACTAGCCCCTGGTAGACAGTCTCGTGGACTTGCCAATGCTTGTTCAGTGTTGTCTGCTGCACACATCACATGAAGCCATTTTGCATATCAGGCTGTCGATACACGTGCCAATTGTTCTTGTTTGAATACCTGCAGGAGTGAATAACCTGGCGATGCTGAACAGTTCGCCTGTTAACACAAAGGACTGTAGTTCTACCTTTGTCCTTGAAAAATGGACTGCCAGTCAGCGGCAGTATGTTAGGATGCAGAAATGACATTCACACGAATTCTCTTTTTAAATTCCATGTTGATACCGTTTTCAAATTTGCTCTTTCATCCCTGCTTCTTCCATTTTTCACTTGTTTTCTGCCTGTCATTCCCCCCTCTGTCTCCCTTTTCTTCTCCCCTCGCTTGCTTCTGGCCGAAGAATAATGATTAAGTATAAGTTTTGGTCTCCTGAGCACCACCACAAATTAAGCACTGGAAGGTGGAGCCGTTTACCAGCTGCTTAAGCAGAACAACCACCTTTGAATCATTCTGCGTGCTGGAAGATGTCCATGTGGTGGTCAGCAGCGCTGTCAAGGCCCTTCAGTCCCTTAAGGTGTTCTTGTAGGTTGACAAAGCGCCCGCCTGCTTGCGGTTGCTTCAAGAAAATGTGTACTTCAAAGTCACGTTTTTGGGGGCCTCGGTAGCATAAGAGGTTATGGCAGCTTATTGCTTCTCAAGTTTCTGTTTACCCCCCTCTCCCCCCGATACATATGTGTTTTTGCCCCCACAATTTCAGGGAAGCCGCCACTGTTTTGACAGAGCTGAACCCTGAGAAGAATCGGATTTGGATACCAAACAATGCCAGGCTTGTTGAAACAATGACAACTATCTGCTGAGGCTGCCAGGCCTGGCATAACCAGTTAGCAGGGCATTCCGACGGGCACACCCAGCAAGCTATGCCAATGTATTGCAAACAAAGAAAACCTGTTCCCGACTCCCATCCCAGCAAAGGAGGCTTCTTGTAAGTCTTTCACAGGCCTCTGCGCCTGGTGTCTCTCTCCAGTCACCCGGTGGAGTCTTCAAGGACTCTGGCTGATGGGGGAATTAGAAGATACAATATAACCATATGCTAGATCCTTGCAAAAGGGCCTGCAGGGCCGGGGCAGGGTCTGCTCTGGCCATCGACAGATATCATGCAGCGTTTGGGTTCTGTACATTTTGTAACATAAAGCAGCTCGTGTAGTTGATAAACACTGCAAGGTGAACAAGGAAAACAAAGAGGCGAACTATGCCTCAAGGAAAAGGAAGTGAACCTTTGAGCACAGCCAGTCATGGAGAATCTGTCCCGTTTCCTTGTGAATCTTTCCAAAGCAAACTTACGTCGAAGGTCACAGTCAAATGATCGGGGTGTTCAATCCCTACATCTGCAGAGCTGCACTAGGAACCGACAGCAGCCAGGGCAAATATGCTTAAACCAGTCCCCCACCCCCTTAAATATTCAAACCAGCTCCACTCCATTGCTGTCTCTTCCTTTCTGATCTCTCGCTCTGTCGCCTGCTGGCCTGTGGTTTGAATCCCCGAGAGCTGTAGATGGTGGCAGTGGCCTTTCACTTTCCAGAGCTGCCCTTCGCTGGCTCCAGTCACTCAGGGAAATGTCCCATGGAATGAATGGCCCCTCCCCCCCCCCACTCAAATATGAGAGCTGTATGTTGATCACCTAGAACATCGGTTCTTCATCTTTCGACTTCTTGGACCCCCACTTTATCATTACTGGAACCCGGGAACCCCCAATGAATCATTATCGAAACCCGGGGAACCCCCACTGAGTCAATACTGGAAGTCGGGGCCGTGCCCTAAACAGTGTCGATGATTTGAAATGCAAAACATTGCACAGAAAAATACAGAAACAAGCATTCATCAAACATACACAAATGATAACACATTTTATTTAATTTGTAAACAAATATAAATAAAAAAAGTTATACAGAGGTTGGAGCTTTCTAATTTCAATTGAAGTCACACATCGTCCATACTATGTTCTGTTTGATGCATCTGCGCTGCTCCCACAAATCAATCTGAGGGTACTAATTTAATTTTTAACCTCCAATTTCAAATTCCTTCATATTTACAGTTTGTTTTAAAATGTTCAATTGTACATTTATCCACTTTATTTACATACACTTTATTAATCAGTGAATATTATTAATTTTCTAAGGTTGGGAACCACTCACCTAGAACATTGTCACATGCGTGGTGCTCATGAAGATGCAACTTGCCAAAACATGGAGTTTCAGGTGTGTGTTCATTGGACTGCAAGTACTTTCTTGATTTACGACCGATTTAAACACCCTTTGCATTCCCTGCTGGGATTGGAACAGATTTTTCGGGCCTTGAGTACGCGGGGTCTCCTGGCTGGCTGCGCTCAGTGGATCTGCAGGATACTTACCTTCAGATACCTGGATCATGGAGGAACAGAGGGAGTACCTCTGTGTTACGTAGGATGATAAACCCTACCAATACAATGACTAATATTTGATGTGGCCACCAGTTCTTTGGTTTTTTCCAAGATCTTGGTGGCAGTTTCTTTGAGGCTGGAGAAGGTCCATTGCACCAGCTCTACCCGGACCAATATCTCGTCAGAGTTTAATGAAAGAGGGTGAATCTGATCTTTCTCTTAGCTCTGGTACCCTGTTCAATTTAGGGTTCTCAGTGAGGTAACGTGTACTGTACAGCACCCATCAAGAAAAATCAGTTCCTCTGAGCTCTTCTGAACGGCACCTGCCTCTTGAAAGCCTGCCCCAGAGAGGCTAAATGCACACTCCCACAGTAGACCACATCCTAAAACGTGAGATACTCTCAAGCCGTGGTCTGAGAAAGTCCTCACTACCCACACAAGGAAGAAATACTCCAGTGAGATTTCTACCTTGTCTTTGAGGCTTGGGGGTCGCTCAGCTCTAGATGCATCTGCTACTCACCTGAGCACCAGTTGCATTCGGTTGACCTTCTTGGTGAGCCAAGCGCCCGATTCCTAGGCGTGGCCCATTGCTAGGTTTACCTCTGTCCCCCACCACCTCCAATTCTGAGGACAACCCAGGATCTGTGGTCTTCCTAGTGTCATCTCACTGAGTAAGTTTCCTGGAGCAGCTCCATACACGAGATGGACGCTTCTGCCTCCTTTATATAATAGTCCAAGGCACGCGTTCCCAATTCAAACAAAGTCCATGCTAGTCTTTTTAATATATTCTCCAATTCCATGTTGCTTTATTCCATGTTGTGAAGTTTTCTTCCGATTAATACAATCACGGTTCTTCACAATTTCAGCCACTGTTTCAGCCAACACGTGTTTCGTTAAGCAAGAATAGTCGCTGAGACTTCATCAGGGCTGACAGGTAACCTACATAACTGCCATTGTAAACTCTATATATAAACCATAAAGATGTACATCCCATTCACCAAATTTGTGCCAACACTACAGAGAAAGAAAATACAATTGGAAACCCTAGAACACCCATGAAACAAACGTTCATCATAGCATCGGAGTCATCTGCATCACAACAGGATTAATTAATTACTAATATCTCGAGGAGAAAAATATTCTCTAAGAAAGATGGGACATGTATAATTGCAAATTTACACTGGAAGAACAAGTGTCCGAATGTGCTGGTCCCAAAATTGAGTGAAATTAGACCAAATAACCTCCTCTAATACATGCAAGTGTCAACCAAATTGTACAGTCCTGTGGCATATTACCTGACTATTATGCCTATCCTTGGTATTACCATTCGTAATTCATTGGAGACCGTATGGATAATCATGAATGTCTCACTATTAGAACTACATGAGTAAAAGAGAAATTAAAATTATAATTAAAATTATCCTGTATAAGAAATATGATTACGTGATACGTAGCAACCAAAACCTCAAATAGAATACTGACCAGAATAATGAGCACCATCGTTAGGCAATTACATGCATATCTAAGTTGACAAACAATGTTTTACACCTTCGTTCATGCGTAAACGCTCATTAATCTTCTATCTACGTGCAATCAAATAGAATATTAACCATAATAAAGAGCACGATCGCTAACCATATACATATGTGTCTTAACTTGCAAACAATGTTTTACGTCTTTGTTCGTGCAACGATGATCATTAATCTTCTATCCACTCACCATTTTTGCCTCAATTTTCAAAGTCACAACATTGAAAAAGGACAATGTGGCTGCCCTAATACCAAATTTTGGCTTACTTACTCTAGTACTGAACTAGACAGGAACTATGTAACTATTCGATTTCCCTATTTCGAACAGAGCGTGCACGCTATTTCTGTTAGACTTAACGACTTGCAATTTTTTTTAAATGTTGCCAGTCAGAAAAGTATCCATAAATCAAAACTGCATAAACACTTACCCCAGATATCTCAATGTGCACGTTACTGTCCCGCAGCCTCCACATGAGCGTGTACGTTCCTGAATCGTCTATCTAGGCGCCATCTTTGGCTCGTTATTATATGTATAACACTGAAGAAGGCTCTACATGGCTATCAATGCACAAACTTGGCTTACTTAAAGTAGCGACACTGAGAAAGGACTATGTGTCCATAGCAATTAAGTCTGCATATTGGAATACGTTTTAGTAGTGACTTGTGTGGCACTCTATATAGTGTTCTGCTTTCTCAGTATCGGACCACCACATACGAAAACAAGCCACTCACAGGAGGAATTAAACAAAAAACAATAATTAACAGACCAATTTCCGCCATAACTCCCACATAAAGAATTATACAAATCATTTGACAATCATTACATAGTCCTATACACATGTAAATCTGTGCACTTCCGTCTCCCCTCAATCTAGAGACTAGTCAATGCGCAAATAATTAAATCATATCATAATCACCCATCTAATAACTCATTCTCCTAAAAGACATTCTAGTTCATGGTTAGTGTTCAAACCTTCTTCTACTGCGTTTAATTATAGTATCCAAGTACACCCTCTTCTTCTCCAAAACAATTCTCTGTTGACCCCACTGGGTTTTTTCTTTCTTCTTGTTCTATACCAAAAAATGTGAAATTTCTGACTGGTCCCTGTGCTTCATGTGCACTGCTATTGGATACCTTAAATACGCCTGTCTCAGAGACCTAGAATGCTCACTGATTCTCTGTCTTAGAGCCCTGATCGTGCTTCCCACATACATTTGTCCATATTTACATTCAATAACATATGCCACATAATTGGTGTTACAAGTAATATAAGACAGTATGTAGAATTGTTTCTTGGCACTATTATCAAATGTACGTTTGCCATCATGTGCCCATCTGCACATACCACAATGGCCACATTTATAGAAACCTTTAGTGAGTGCTGTTAATCAATTCTCATTGGGTTTGTCCAAAAGGTAACTGGGGCATAACATACTTTCCAAACTTTTGCCCCTCCGATAACTAAAGTTGGGTCTGTCTGTAATAAATTGCTTCAAACTATCATCCGCATATAGTATATACCAATGTTTGCACACACATTTAAGCAGCCAGCTGGACAAATGAGTATAATCAACAACACACCGTATTTCTTCATTTTGATCTCTTTTGGTGTATTTTAATGTTCTGCCTCCTGTGAGTAGAAACATTCTCTTATTTGCGAGAGAAAGAGCTTCACTCCTCTCCACTTTTGATCAGCATGTCTGAGCGGTATTTGAAGGGATACAATGTTCATGCCTATGCCCAACACCAGGAACCTGGGGATTCCTACAAAAATGAAATTCTGCTATTGGTCACAATTGAACTAAATTAACTCACTTCTGTGGTCAATGGATGATGTAATTTATTTTTGGTGTGTCATGTGGCTTAAGTGGATGTGTAATTGGGCCACAGCAAAACCTACAATGTGGCCACTAACAGGCCTACAAAAGCCTTCTTTCTCCACAGCCAATAAGTGCATCAAACAGATCTGACTGGACTTATGGATGTATTTTCTTAGATTGACGTTGAAGGTCTCTTGGGATCATAACGTTGTCTTTGCAGAGAGAATGCTTGAGGAGCTCATGCTTGAACACTTTGGTCTTAGTCTTTCATGGAAGAATTATTTCTTTGCTTATACCCTGGGTCATGTACTTCTGTGATCTGCAGAGCCTTTGCTGCACAGAACCGTTCCCTGTTTACCTCCAGGACAAGGTGGTCTTGTGAACTCATCCCACATTTACACCCCAATATTCTTTATATAATTCTTCTGACATTATTCCACATTTACATAACCCCTCGGTTAAGGAGACACTTTTCAAACTGGTATTCTTTTACCCTGATATCATTGGGCACTAGCATTCTACCCACAAACTGATGGTGACGTTAGGTAGCAACGCAGCCAGCTCTTAAAGTCATCAGTGCCAGATGGAGTACGCCCTGTATCATCTATTAGAACATTTTGCATCAGGACCAGTCTCCTTCCGTTGTCAAAGCACACTTCACCAAGGTTAAGATGGCAGCTGTGGTAGTCTCCAGCCATTTACCTATTAGATGTTTACTGGGTGGCTATGTGGGCTTTCTCATGTATGCTTGACCAACTCTTTGCTCTTGGGGCCTCCTCTTGGAGCAGTGCTGTTTTTCCAGGCAGTCTTTTGTTAGCTCTTTGTAGAGGGCTAGCCTGCTTGTTGCTAACCTCTTCTGCCTTTCTCAGTCTCATCCACTGTGAAGTCTTCCTACAAAGCTGAGAATGGGAAGCAACCAAGATCTAATAATAGCGTAAAGATATGTTTGCTGTACATCTGTTAGTTTTCATCCATAGGCTGTTTTCAGAATGTTTTTTATTTCTTTCTTATATAGTTCAGCTCTGATGAGGGGCGGGTGGCAGTACACGTAACGGAACAAAAGAAACAAGCGGTACTACACAATATGATGTTACAGTCAGAGGGAAGGCATATTGCAGAAGATGCAGAGACGAGTATAGTTCGAGAGAAACGAGAAGTAGGCTACGGTTTTAGTTGGCGAAAGAAAAGTGTCATGCTACGAGGGATGAGTCCAGCAGGTATCCATTAGATGCTTCTTCGATTTAGATTTGAACAATGAGAAGAAGGCTCGTCTCATGGTGGATGAGTTTTCCATCTTCTGAGTCTGAGGTGAAAGGTGACTTGTCCTCTCAGTTCCCTTATTCAGTCTGAGCGGGTTAGTTTGGAGGGTGATTATGAAGGACATTCTGAGTGCAGGTTGAGGTCCACCTTCTTGAAGGTGGTGTGCCTCTATGGGTAGCTAGTTTAAATATTTATAAATATTAATGGTACAGTCCCATCTCTTTTGCCCAGCTTTAAGTCATGCCGCCTAGTGAAGTATTGTTTCAGAGGTGCACTTGTTTATGGAGGTCCATGAAAAGTGTGTTACAATCTTTCATTCTAGATATGACCAGCGCTTGAAACAAGGCTTTTCGATCCACTCTGGAAAAGAAATGCCTGATGCTTCTTAGAGTTTGTAGAAAGATGGAGACCTATTTAACAGTATATTTGATGTGAATATTGAGGCTCAGTTTGTATTCCAGCATGACAGGGCACTTCACCAATGAGATGGCTTTAGGGTAACACCTAATTGTCTCTAGGTTTGCAAGCCATGGTGGGAGTAATCATTTGTTCTTTTTGTAGTAGAAAACAAGAAATTACGTGTTCTGTGGATTTAGTGGCAGTTTCGTGTGATAGATCCAGTTTGGATGCCCTCTAAGCTGTATATTGACATCTGGAGGTGGTGGGGACAGTCCATTTCTAGGTAGATTTGTGTCACATCCAACTTTTGACTGACGGCGATGCTCTGCTTCTGCTGCAGTTCCCCCAGTGGTTTGACATATCCGTGAGGAGGGTTAAAGATGGGAGGGAGCCTTGGAGCACCAGAAGGGTTATGAAACAGCGGCAGTGGGCGACTTCGCAATCTACGCTTGTTGGAAGAAGTTTGAGATGTATGAGTGGAATTTCAAGGAGAGTTGTGAGGATGCCATGGTCGATGGTGTCAAAAGGAGAGGACAAAAGCCAGTAAAATGGTTGGCAGGACTCGTCATAGACAAGAGTCTGGAGAGAGTCCTCTACCATCCTAAGAAGGTGTTGTGGTTGGAGCTGTAAACAGATTAAAATGTGCCCAAGAGGTTTCCCTCATTGGTGACTGTTCAGTTGCAACAAAGCGAGTTTCTTGGGGTGACTGTGGTAAGAAATGGCAGTACGGTGAACTGAACCTTACCTTCACTGTCAGGATAGGTCTGCACACAAAGAATGAATGAATGGGTGCTTAGTTTGTTCAGTCGGTAAGGTTGTGCCAGCCTGTCCATGCCTCCTTTAAATAAATGCCATGTCAAAACTTACACCTGATTTCTGTAACTGTTCACATGCTCTCGCAAATAAAACATAGCAAAGCACTTCTGGGAAAGTGAATCCTTGGAAAACAAAGCTGTTTCTGGCCTGGAGAAGCGTCCCCACCATAAAGTAAGCAAAAAGAACTGCTTGTAACTAAGTTTCTCAGAACCTTCTGCTAAAACATGAAGTGCTCGGCTCTGCCTGCCAGCAGCTAGATTGTTTAAATGCAACATAATTCAGTTTCGAAAGCGCACTGCCTAATCTCACAAAACATACTAATTTATTTTGTGTATAGCATCAAGTTGCTGTTTTGTAACCACGTGAGAAAAGCTAAGAACAGTGGCCTTGAATTATAGGTGGGAGGTATATGTTTTGATAAATCTATTTATATCATTGGCTGATGTCAGCAAACTAGTAAAGAAGGTTGTCGTTGGTTGCCTTTGGGGAAAGGACCCTCAATTAGCAGTCAGTATGCACTGGCACTTGGTCAAACTCTAGTTTATGAAAACAATCATCTGAGACGCAGATAATAAATTCAAAGAGTGTCAAACGAGCATCACTGCCTTTAGTCATTGCTGGCCATCTCCAGCACGTATTTGGGAATATACGTCTCTTCTTTGCAGTGGCTCCGAGGATGTCTTTGGAATTGGATAGCGTGGCAGTGGGTTTGTGACGGGGTCGAAGTAAGACATCCTTGAATAGAAGGCCTTGCAGATCTCTCCTAACAAAATGTAGCAGGTTTGGCCTCAGAGGCAGGGGTCTGGTGGATTCAGTGGTTGCAATGTTTTCAGTGTAGGTACTGCCCCTCCTATTCTTAGAATATGTCCAGGCAGAGGTATACTGCCCCTCCTATTCTTAGAATATGTCCAGGCAGAGGTATACTGCCCCTTCTATCCTTAGAATATGTCCAGGCAGAGGTATACTGCCCCTTCTATCCTTAGAATATGTCCCGGCGCAGGTATACTGCCCCTTCTATTCTTAGAATATGTCCAGGCGCAGGTATACTGCCCCTTCTATCCTTAGAATATGTCCAGGCAGAGGTATACTGCCCCTTCTACTCTTAGAGTATATCCAGGCGCAGGTACACTACCCTTTTATTTTTAGAATACGTCCAGCCACAGGTATACTGCCCCTTCTATTCTTAGAATATGTCCAGGCACAGGTATACTGCCCCTTCTATCCATAGAGTATGTCCAGCCGAAGGTATACTGCCCCTCCTGTCCTTGGAATATGTCCCGCGGCAGGTGTACTGCCCCTCCTACCCTTAGAATATATCCAGGTACAGTTATACTGCCCCCTTAGAATATGTCCAGGTTCAGTTATACTGCCCCTTCTACCCTTAGAGTATGTCCAGGCGCTGGTATACTGCCCCTTCTATTCTTAGAATATGTCCAAGTGCAGGTATACTGCCCCTCCTATCCTTAGAATATGTCCAGGTGCTGGTATACTGTCCCTCCTATCCTTAGAATATGTCCAGGCGCAGGTATACTGCCCTCCTATCCTTAGTATATGTCCAGCCGCAGGTATACTGCCCTTCTATTCTTAGAATATGTCCAGGCGCAGGTATACTGCCCCTCCTACTCTTAGAATATGTCCAGACGCAGGTATACTGCCCTCCTATCCTTAGTATATGTCCAGGCGCAGGTATACTGCCCTCCTATCCTTAGAATATGTCCAGCCGCAGGTATACTGTCCCTCCTATCCTTAGAATATGTCCAGGCGCAGGTATACTGCCCTTCTATTCTTAGAATATGTCCAGGCGCAGGTATACTGCCCCTCCTACTCTTAGAATATGCAGGCAGAGGTATACTGCCCCTCCTGTCCTCACAATATGTCCAGGGTCTGTATACTGCCCTTTCTATCCTTAGAGTATGTCCAGGTGCAGGTATACTGCCCCTCCTGTCCTCACAATATGTCCAGGGTCAGGTATACTGCCCTTTCTATCCTTAGAGTATGTCCAGGTGCAGGTATACTGTCCCTCCTATCCTTAGAATATGTCCAGGCGCAGGTATACTGCCCTTTCTATCCTTAGAATATGTCCAGGCGCAGGTATACTGCCCTTTCTATCCTTAGAATATGTCCAGGCGCAGGTATACTGCCTTTCTATCCTTAGAGTATGTCCAGGTGCAGGTATACTGCCCTTTCTATCCTTAGAATATGTCCAGGCGCAGGTATACTGCCTTTCTATTCTTAGAATATGTCCAGGCACAGGTATACTGCCCCTTCTATCCATAGAGTATGTCCAGCCGAAGGTATACTGCCCCTCCTGTCCTTGGAATATGTCCCGCGGCAGGTGTACTGCCCCTCCTACCCTTAGAATATATCCAGGTACAGTTATACTGCCCCCTTAGAATATGTCCAGGTTCAGTTATACTGCCCCTTCTACCCTTAGAGTATGTCCAGGCGCTGGTATACTGCCCCTTCTATTCTTAGAATATGTCCAAGTGCAGGTATACTGCCCCTCCTATCCTTAGAATATGTCCAGGTGCTGGTATACTGTCCCTCCTATCCTTAGAATATGTCCAGGCGCAGGTATACTGCCCTCCTATCCTTAGTATATGTCCAGCCGCAGGTATACTGCCCTTCTATTCTTAGAATATGTCCAGGCGCAGGTATACTGCCCCTCCTACTCTTAGAATATGTCCAGACGCAGGTATACTGCCCTCCTATCCTTAGTATATGTCCAGGCGCAGGTATACTGCCCTCCTATCCTTAGAATATGTCCAGCCGCAGGTATACTGTCCCTCCTATCCTTAGAATATGTCCAGGCGCAGGTATACTGCCCTTCTATTCTTAGAATATGTCCAGGCGCAGGTATACTGCCCCTCCTACTCTTAGAATATGCAGGCAGAGGTATACTGCCCCTCCTGTCCTCACAATATGTCCAGGGTCTGTATACTGCCCTTTCTATCCTTAGAGTATGTCCAGGTGCAGGTATACTGCCCCTCCTGTCCTCACAATATGTCCAGGGTCAGGTATACTGCCCTTTCTATCCTTAGAGTATGTCCAGGTGCAGGTATACTGTCCCTCCTATCCTTAGAATATGTCCAGGCGCAGGTATACTGCCCTTTCTATCCTTAGAATATGTCCAGGCGCAGGTATACTGCCCTTTCTATCCTTAGAATATGTCCAGGCGCAGGTATACTGCCTTTCTATCCTTAGAGTATGTCCAGGTGCAGGTATACTGCCCTTTCTATCCTTAGAATATGTCCAGGCGCAGGTATACTGCCTTTCTATCCTTAGAATATGTCCAGGCGCAGGTATACTGCCCTTTCTATCCTTAGAATATGTCCAGGCACAGGTATACTGCCCTTTCTATCCTTAGAGTATGTCCAGGTGCAGGTATACTGCCCTTTCTATCCTTAGAATATGTCCATGTGCAGGTGTGTAATGCGCCCTAGTACTCCTAGGATATGTCCACGTGTAGGTGTATACGTCACCCTCCTAGTCCTAGGATATGTCCAGGTGCAGGTGTGTACTGCACCCTCCCGCTTCTAGGATATGTCCAGGTGCAGGTGTGTACTGCACCCACCTACTCCTAGAATATGGCCAACAGAGGTACAGGTATACTGAACTCTCCTACTCCTAGGATATGTCCAACAGAGGTAAAAGTGTGTACTGCTCCCTCCTAGTCCGAGGTGAGGGTATGCTGCACCGTGCTACTCCTAGGATATGTCCAACGGAGGGGCAGGTATACTGCTCCCTCCTAATCCGAGGTGAGGGTATGCTGCACCGTGCTACTCCTAGGATATGTCCAACAGAGGGGAAGGTATACTGCACCCTCCTAGTCCTAGGATACTTTGCTGTCTCCCCTTCCCTGAAAGGGTGGGCTGCCTTGTTTTTTCAGTTCACAAAAAAGGAACATACCCTTTGCCTCCCTCCCGGTAGATGCTTCAAACCAGTACATTAAGCACTGTAGGCAGATCCTGTCAGCAGACCTACAGACACCCTTTATGTGTGGTCTTCAGAACTTTATTCCAGCTAACTCGCCCCTTCCGTATGCAGGGTTTTGTCAGAGGCCACTGCTGAACTTCCTCCTTTCAAAGGCAACAGTGGGGGTGGTTCCTAAGAAGTCCCTTAATTTCTTGGCAGGACAGAATTTGGGCACATGGGTAAGAAGCCTTTAAGTCTGGGCACGGCCTGCAGATCAGCACAGTCTAGAGATGTTGGTGCGCTGGTCACTTCCCCATTTAAGGACTTTTTGGGTGATACGCCTTCCACGTGTACGCATGTGTCGTACCTCTTAGCGTGAACTCTGCAGATTGCGAGACTTGGCCTCCTTCAGCATCCTCAGCCTTTTCACCCTCAATAAAGTAGACACGGTTTGACAAAGGACTGCTCCTTTCTTGGTCGCCCTCCAGACTGGCCTGTTGTACCCTGGAGTCAAATTGACTTTCAATTTCAAATCTCCTACCATTATACAAATGTGTTGTGCAAAATTACTTCCCGCACAGCTTGAGCAATTATTTCTTCAAGCCCTGGAACTAAGCCACCGGTGCCTGAACTTCCTGCATCCTGTGCGGCTGCAGGGAAGAACTCAAAAAGTCAACTCCCTCTTTCAATAAACTGCAAGGAAGCAGAGGTAGGATTTCAAATAACAAGGAAGGCAACCTGCTGCCAAACTCTACGCATCTTGAGCCTTCTTCCATGCTCCATCATAACAAAATCAAATAAAGTACAACTGGGCGATAGAGGTGAGCAGCAAACACCATTGGTTTCTGTACCATCCGGGGTACTTACGGTGCAAACTTTGTTAGCGTGGTATCTTCCTTGGTACTTAAGGAAAGGTAATTCCCCATCTTTGGTACCACCTTGTTCTGACTCGATTAACAAATCAGGTCCTTAGTGTGACAGCAGGACACCGGTCTTGATGTTTTCGAGATACACGGATGTACACCAAAAGATAATTAGCAACTGCTAGTTGACTGTGGGTAGAAAGTGACAAATCAAGCATCAAACAGGCTTTGTCCAAAAAAGGAGAAATACATGTTGCAGAACACAAAGGCTTTATTCCACCAGATGTTCTGCTTGTCACTCTACTTTACGCACAAAACCTCCAGGCTCCGACGGTAGCGTAGAGCAAAAACAAGGCATCAGGGATAGAACGCAGTACTGCAGCAGCATAATGGAACTATATTCCATGGTCCATGCATACACATCAGAGGATAATAACTTTCAGGGTTGCACAAGGTGTTAGGAAGAGCCGATCATGGTGAAAACCTGTTAGTCTTGTGTAGCAAATTGCAGATTGTTGACGAGTTTCTTTGATACAAATGTGCCCGACGTCTGTGTGGCGCCACTTGTTAGAGCATCACAGGACTGTGCAGGGACAGTGCACTCTGCCTCAGGTCTCCAGGTGGCCATCTTCTCAACATGTGTTGCTAAGCAAGGCACTGCACTGAAGAATGGTTTCATTGAAGCACCAGACTACAGCGGTGTCGGGTGCCGTGCTGTCTGAGCAACTGTAGTTATTTCTAAGTTGGCAAGCCCACCAGGAGATCATGGTCTCCAGGCACGCCAGCAACCGGTTTCAGTGAGGTAGGTAGACAAGGTAGGAGACCATCTGGAAGTACTCTCAGAAACAGGATTGTGGAGTGAGACATTTGTGATGGAATGTGATCTATTTCAATTCCTCCCAGGCCCCTGCGAGGAGTTTAGTTGGGCTTAACCACAAAATGTTGTAGTGTGTGCCAATGGATGCTGTAGTGATAGTAGATTCTTGCCACCTTATCATCATTTTGGTACGGTCTGTATTACAAAATACAAACTATCATGTGGATCAGCGAAGCCCGTCAGTGAATTTAGAGCCCATTCAGGAGTTAAAGAAACCCAGCTCCTTGATACTCTGTTACGAGACCGGGGAGTAGTATAGGACATTCACCCAGGAGCAACAGATGTTGAAACTTCTGAAAGTACTGCTGAGTGGACAGGAATACTATATGGAGACCATCAGGGGCAACAATTTCACCAGTGCCTTTGGAAGAATGGCTGCTTCCTGTCCTTGAAAGGGTGATTTGCCTGAAACAGACAATCCAGCCCTTTAACACACTGGCACAAAGTTGGTGGATTTAGAGGTTACTAGAATTTGTGATTTGTTGAACGGGTGCGGTTAGTCTTGCCTGTCGGAGAATGAGAGGTCTGACGCGCCCGTGAGGCTGGGGATGCAGGGCTCTTGGTCAGTGTAACCCTATAAGGTAGTGTCTTTCTTTTCTTATTTCTGACCTCCCTATCAGTGACTGTGATCTCCCTTTTCCTAGGGTCAGATAGTGCTGCCTTCTTCTCTAACAACTGATTACGACTGCTCGCAGAATGAAATCTAAAATGTGTATGCTGCTTCCAAGTGCTGCATGACTAATCCATCCCGGAAACTGCCTTCTTTTACGCATTCTAATGAGGGCACCGAATTGAATGTACCAAAGCCCAAGAGAAGGTTTTAAAAAATCTCTTTAGCTGCTCATTCTTAGGATATTTATTTTTCAGAAGATCAGATAATGGAATAGTCCAGATTTCCTCCAATTCAGAGGTCCCTTAGATGTAGGTAATCAGATCTTCTGATTAACCAACAAGAAAGGCGGTTCTTCCTGGAAGGGACGGTTAATCTTCAGTATTTGTTTTAGCCTCCTCCGTATGAACAGTTTGATATATGCATTTCCTAGGTCAACTTTAAAAGTTTGGTTGAGCAGGGGTGATGGTCCGGCCTCACCAAACTGACAGTACCATTGACTCTTTTAGAGTCGGGGAGCCATTGGAGTTCTAATGCAGGTTTTCAGCCGGCTTTGCCTTGACGTGGCTCTGTGTCCACCAAATATCGCTTAGGTCACAGTGGCCGTAACCAAGTGCTCATTAGAGTGAGGTTACTGCCTTAGGTTTTCCATGCCGACTTGGGCAGGGAAAACAAACAGTGGTCCTGAATTACAAGCCAGGACCATTGTATTTTTGTGTTATTGAAACAAACGAACACTTTAGCAACATGTTACAGAAAGGGGGACCACACAAACATGGCATCTGGTCTAGATTCTCTTGTGCTGTCATTCCATTTGCGGCCATGCCAGGAATGCGGGAAACTCTAGATAGAGATGGCTGTGGTCCTCCATGACGGGGGCTGTGACCATGACCTGTGATTACCTGTCGGACTGCTCATGAATTTAAAACAAGCCTTGGCAAAACCACTAGGTCTCACTTTTGGGGCATTTTGGCTTTGCCAATGCATTTTAGCCATACTATAAAGCATTGGGAAGATGCTGTTCAGCACGATGAAAAGCTAAAACACTTTTTGTAGGCATCTCAATGCTCTATTATGCATGTGCATCTAATAAATGACACAGATGCTTTTTTTATGAATGGCAAACAGTAGCAGCTGTATGACCCAAGGGACTCAGGGTCCCTCAATCAAAAGAAGTGAGAAACCTAGGGTTAACCATGGATTCAGACCTATCCTTGATACCACATGTTAACAGCATCACAAAGAGTGCCTTCTGCACAATGGAAATAATGTCACATCTTCCCATACAGTGAGTATCCTCACTCTCGTTATCTGCAAGCTTTGCTGTGCCAACAGCCTATACCGTGCACAGCCAGAATGATCACATGTAAAATACAGCTAATCCGAAATGCTGCCACAAGACGACTCCTCCGCCTTCACCCAAGAGAACGCATGACTCTAGTCTCGCTATTACTCCCAGGGCTCTAGATAGCGAGAACTGCAATGTTCAAGGCACTCTGCGTGAACCACTGTACCAAGGAGATAAACTCAAGCAGTACCAACAAAACAGAACACTGCACTCTAGGCGTGCACCACAAATCATCAAACCACCTTATCATAAGAAATCCGTAAGAGGCACTGTTATTTCAGGTCAAGCCTCCAAGACTGGACCTTGCTGCCAGCCAGGCGCAAAGCATGCAGGAATATAGACACTTCAGAAGAGAGTTGAAAATATGTTTATTTCCAAGATAACTGCACCAGCCCACAACCTTTGAAAATTAACCAAGAATTATTATTACATCTTTAAGGTCAATCAACAGTTTACAACTCACAGATAAGTTATGAGGGCTGATCTGTGGTTAGCTGGGTGTTATATAATAATGTCAGTTCATATATTACCCTTCTGGCCTTTGCTAATAGCTAATAACCCTCATTGTCAGCAGCCAAGTAGCTCAATACTCTTACACTCGCATAAGCGATGTATGCTAGAGGTCGTGTCTGTCATCAATACTGTACCAGCCAATAAACCAGCCATCCCCACCTGAAGAGTCATGGAATAACTGAAGAGATCTGTCAAGTACTGCTGGCCAATCGGAGGACTCTAATCTAGTCCACCACTGCAGATCCGAACAGGCTGCACACCGTGGCCGCTTGTTTACATCTTGCAGTAACATTAAGACAAGGGATGATAGTAACAAAGCCCATCACAGCAGATCTCTTTCACTATTCCTCTCTCCAACCATGCCTCCTCAGGACCAAAAACTTTAGAACAAGTATCAAGTTGGACATCCTAGTCTAGTAGCCAGCTAAGTAGATTATGGTCTGAAGAAATATGATAAAGGGACCTGCAGAGCTGCTCAGAGCTGTCAGGGTACTGAAAACCATAATCTCTGCATCTCTCATTCACACCTCCACGTCCGCCACACTGCTAAGCCCTGTGTCCCATAATGCATTAACTGAGCCCCAGAGGGCATCACGCATGACATATTATAAACACTTCCCACACAGGAGTTAAAAAACAAAGACAACACCCTTCCAACCACACTACACTGCGCAGCTTGGTCCCTCCCGTGTAGGCAGGCCTTTCAGTGCCCCACATACGGATAGGGGTATTTAGTGCTATATAAATGGTGCAATACAATACTATGCAATTCACCAAGCCAATGTGGCTTGGTAAATTTAAAAAAAGGTAGCACAAAAGTGATTTTAAGGTGGATGGGCCTGCAGTAATTTGCTGGTTCTCCAGCAAAAATAAAAAAAGGGTGGGAAAAAGGAAAGCGGTGAGGCGGGTGAAATGGGGCGCTCCCCAAAACATGCTCTTCTTAAGACGCAGTAAAGCTTCATGAAATCACACTGGGTTGGTTTTGCTATAAGATTTTACATCAAGACAGTAGGTTCTTGTTTTGTGCATTTCTCCTACCTTACACTCTTAGCAGCAATAATCAATTTAAATACAACTTAACCAGAGCCAGTCACATGCTATGTGGAGCAGCCTTGAGGAACTAGGCACCGTCAGGCGATGCCTGGGGCTCTTGGAGGCTGCTGCCATTACCCATAGACATTCCCATTTCCCCACTTGCCAATCACTACTTGGGACATGGCAGCACCTCCTGCCGGAAGCATTACTATCAGCGTTGATGGAGTTTACTTGCATCCTTACGTGTACTCACACAGTGCTCCTTCCCCCATTGCCTACGCCAAAGGATTACTGCTGAGGAGTGTTAAGAGGTTTCCAGCCAGGCCCTACTTATTTCCATCTCCCTTCCTCCATCTTTACCCCCTGCAAACGTCTACCCTTATATCCACTCCCCCTTCAAAACTCCTTGAAATCTCAAATGGGAGGCTGGGCACTTCCAGCGCTGCACCAGCCTCTGGAATTCAACCTGATGGTACTTTGTTTTTTATCCTATAGACCCATAATGGAAACTTGGCTATTTCAGCACCTGGAGCAGTAAGTTTAGATAGGTCTCACTGCAGGGGCTAGTTCTTGGAAGTATTGTGCTTCAAAGGCACTATAGACTAGAACAAATATAGCGCAACATGAAGGTGTAGAGTTGGTAGAGTTTCCACAGTGGTTCCTCTGGGAGCTGCTCCTGGCCCATTTTTCCGCAGCGTCTGCCAGAGTAGGCACTAAAACTGACTTTTGACCGATGCGTCAAGCAGGCATCAGGAAGGCACATTTTAGAAACATTGTTGTTACTCAGTCATACATCTTTGAATAGTCAAAGTGATTCAGTCTGATTGGCTGAGTCAGTGGTTTCCAACCTGGGGACCGGGGTCCCCTGGGGGTCTGTCACTGCTTAGAAAATTAAATAATAACAGATTAATAAAGTGTATATAAATAAAGTGGTTAAATGTACAATTGAAAAATGTAAAACCTACTGTAAATGTCAAGGAATTTGAAATTATAAACTGAAGTTTAAATTAGTATCCTCAGATTGATTCGTGGGAGCGGTGCGGGTGCGTCAAACAGAATATAGTGTGGACGATGTCTGGCTTCAATTGAATTTAGAAAAGCTCCAACCTGTCTATTAAAATGTTGAATTTTTTTCTTTATATTTGTTTGCAAATTAAATAAAATGAGTTCTCATTTGTGTATGTTTGGAATGTTTGTTTCTGTATTTTTTGTGTAGTGTTTTGTGGTGCAAATCATCAACAATGTTTAGGCCGTGGTCCCCGGCTTCTAGCAATGACTCAGTGGGGGTTCCCTTGATTTCATTGATGATTCAGTGGGGGTCCCCAGGTTCCAGTAATGATAAAGTGGGGGTCCACAGAAGTCGAAAAGATTGAGAACCAGTGTTCTTAATCAGAGCTGGTGTCTGCAATTGCATTTTCTAAAGTTGTTTTGAGCGCTTAAATTCAATGTTGTGCACCCAGTTCTCCCCTGTGCTCAAACTCCCCTTGCCTTGTCTTTATTGGCACAGATACTTGTATTTAATGCTCAGTGTAAAATTATCTCTGTACCACATATGTCAAGAGCTCATCGTGGAAGCTGCCTAGCAACAAAGCTGAATCCGTGCCGCGAGATGACAGTAGTGTATGTACACTTGTTCATTTACTGTGAGCGCGCAAACACAGACGTGCAGCATGTGGAAGAGGGCATGCTTGCTTCTGAGTCAGATGTCATGCCCAGGAAGGCAGAAGGTGGCACAATAAGTAGTGCTTTGTTCAGGCAGGTATGATGTTTAACCAATAAGAAGTGCCTGGAAGATGCAGGTTAAAACTCTAAAATTGCCTGGTGGAGGATTGCTTGAATCTTAAAGTAAGAAGTATTTGGTGGAGGTTAGTTTGCAGGTTGATGAATGCAAGCTCTGTATATGCAAGTGTTCATGGTAATCAGGAAGCAATGCCTATTGGTGGTAGGGTTGCAGGCTAAACAATAAGAGGTTTATGTAGAGGCAGGCATGCAGGATAAACAAGAAGAAGGTTGGAGAAGCAGGCATATCTTGAACAATAAATATTTTCAGCTGAATATATTCAGGGCACTCATTAAGGATTGTCTTGTCAGCCAGTCTTTTGATTCTGTTCAGTTACCTGATCCTGGATAACGATACTCCAGAGGAGTCTAAACTTGAGTTTCAACAATCAATCACTGTCAAGAAAGGAGTTACCTTCAGAAAATGGAGCTGAGCAGTTTGGTCTAAGGTGCAGGACAGGAGGAATGAAATGTACAAGCTGGCTAGTCCAAGAGGCAGCTGGGCTGATATAAAACTGCTTGGTCTGGGTCTGCTTTAAAACCACTTGGTCCAAGAGGCAGCGGGTCTACTTTAAAACTACTCAGGCGCGGCCCGTCCTTTAGGGCGGAGGGGCCAGCCCCTCCCCCACCTTTTGCCCCTCATGAAGAGTGTCTGTCAGGCTGAACAAAGGTCAGCCTGACAGATACTCTTCATTTTCAGCTCAGACAGCCAGGAGTAAGACATGCGCGATTTGCGCAGGCTCCTGGCTGCCTGAGCTGAACTTTGCTGGGCTGAGGAGATCACAGCTCCTATGGGCGTGACCTCCTCGGCTCAGAAAAGGTGCCTCGAGGCCCTCCCCTGGGTGACGAGGAAAGCGTCACCCATTTACACTCACCCTGGGCGCTTCAGGTTTAAGCCCTGAAGCGCCCAGGGTGAGTGTCAATCAGTGACACTTCATCACAGAGTGGGATGGGGTCAGCAGTCTCACTGACCCCATCTCACTCTGTGACGAGGCTGGGACTGCTGCCTTCCCTCATTGACTGACCTAAGGTCAGCCAATGAGGGAAGGCAGCAGTCCCAACCCTCCTTGGACCTCGAGGCTGAAGGTAAGTGTGTGTGTGTGTGTGTGTGATGTTTTAAAATGAATGTTTGATGCATGCATGCATGTTTGAATGTTATGAGTGTTAATGGATGTGCGTGTGTGTGTGTGAAAGAATGAGTGTGTGTGTGTGATGTTTTAAAATGAATGTTTGGTGCGTGCATGCATGTTTGAATGGTATGAGTGTTGTTAATGGATGTGCGTGTGTGTGTGTGCGAAAGAATGAGTGTGTGTGTGATGTTTTAAAATGAATGTTTGGTGCGTGCGTGCATGTTTGAATGGTATGAGTGTTGTAAATGGATGTGTGTGCATGTCTGTGTGTGAAAGAATTAGTGTGTGTGTGTGCTTCCTGCCCACCCCCCTCCCTCCTAAAGCTGCCGTCCGCCACTGAAACTACTTGGTCCAAGAGGCAGCTGGTCTACTTTAAAACCACTTGGTCAAGAGGCAGCGTGTCTGCTTTAAAACCACTTGGTCAAGAGGCAGCGTGTCTGCTTTAAAGCCACTTGATCCAAGAGACAGCAGGTCTACTTTAAAATCACTTGTTCCAAGAGACAGTGAGTCTACTTTAAAACCACTTGGTCCAAGAGACAGTGAGTCTACTTTACAACCACTTGGTCCAAGAGACAGTGAGTCTACTTTAAAACCACTTGGTCCAAGACACAGCTGGTCTACTTTAAAAGCTCTTGGTCCAAGAGGCAGCGGGTCTACTTTAAAACCACTTGGTCCAAGATGCAGAAGGTCTACTTTAAAACCACTTGGTCAAAGAGCAGCGGGTCTACTTTAAAACCACTTGGTCCAAGAGACAGGAGGTCTACTTTAAAGCCACTTGGTCAAAGAGGAAGTGGGTCTACTTTTAAACCACTTGGTCCAAGAAGCAGCAGGTCTACTTTAAAACCACTTGGTCCAAAAAGCAGCGGGTCTACTTTAAAACACTTGGTCCAAGAAGCAGCAGTTCTACTTCAAAACCACTTAATCCAAGAAGCAGCATGTCTACTTTAAAACCACTTGGTCAAAGAGCAGCGGGTCTGCTTTAAAGCCACTTGGTCAAAGAGGCAGTGGGTTTACTTTAAAACCACTTGGTCAAAGAGGCAGCGGCTCTACTTTAAAACCACTTGGTCAAGCGGCAGCGGGTCTACTTTAAAACCACTTGATCAAGCGGCAGCGGGTCTACTTTAAAACCACTTGGTCAAGCGGCAGCGGGTCTATTTTAAAACCACTTGGTCAAGCGGCAGCGGGTCTACTTTAAAACCACTTGGTCCAAGAGACAGCAGGTCTACTTTAAAACCACTTGGTCCAAGAGACAGCAGGTCTACTTTAAAACCACTTGGTCCAAAAGACAGGAGGTCTACTTTAAAACCACTTGGTCCAAGAAGCAGCAGGTCTACTTTAAAACCACTTGGTCCAAGAAGCAGCGGGTCTACTTTAAAACACTTGGTCCAAGAAGCAGCAGTTCTACTTCAAAACTACTTCATCCAAGAAGCAGCGGGTCTACTTTAAAACCACTTGGTCAAAGAACAGCGGGTCTACTTTAAAACCACTTGGTCAAAGAGGCAGTGGGTCTACTTTTAAACCACTTGGTCCAAGAAGCAGCAGGTTTACTTTAAAACACTTGGTCCAAGAAGCAGCAGTTCTACTTCAAAACCACTTCATCCAAGAAGCAGCATGTCTACTTTAAAACCACTTGGTCAAAGAGCAGCGGGTCTGCTTTAAAGCCACTTGGTCAAAGAGGCAGTGGGTTTACTTTAAAACCACTTGGTCAAGCGGCAGCGGGTCTACTTTAAAACCACTTGGTCAAGCGGCAGCGGGTCTACTTTAAAACCACTTGGTCCAAGAGACAGCAGGTCTACTTTAAAACCTCTTGGTCTAAAAGACAGGAGGTCTACTTTAAAACCACTTGGTCCAAGAGACAGCAGGTCTACTTTAAAACCACTTAGTCAGAGAGGCAGCAGGTCTACTTTAAAACCACTTGGTCAAAATTCCAAAAAAGGAATGGCACCTGAAATATGTGTCAGATATTAGACTCCATTGCACCCTCATATTCACTTATTGGTTTATTTACTTATTTACTGATGTGCTTATTTGGCTATGTATCTATCTAATTATTCACCTATTTATTTAATTTTTAAGGTAATAGTTTAGCCGCTGAAGAATAGTATGTAGATCAATAATACTGGTATATTTAATATATGGATACATTGATGTGTATTGCATTATTGCGTGATCTGATAAGTTCCTTGTCCTGATTGATAACGAACGTATGTTATGGAAATATGAATGGGATCTAATGAATCCACTGCCTTTTAAAAAACAATTTAGGTAACAACTCAGCGTGTTCTTCCTTCCCTATGTTATTGCAATGTATATGACTCTGAATGACTTTAATAAATGCGGTACAGATGTTGTCTGGTGTAGGCAGGCTTGTAGTGGTGCAATAGTAATGTCCTGGTGAGGCAGGCATGCTCTCTAAAGAATAAGTAGTCCATACCTCAGGCGAGCGTGCAGATTTAACAATGAAAGTTGCCTCGTGGAGGCCGACATGATTCTTAGCGAGCATTATTAATGGCAGTAAAGCTGGCTCTAATGTGCTTCTGCCATCCAGTACGTTATCATCAATATCAGGGACACGGGCTGCAGAAAGAACACTTTAGCAGGGGATCGGTGGAAGCCAGGGCACCAGAAGGCCCATCGAGGGCTATGGGCAACAGGCAGAGGGTCACTCGGTGCGAGCGGGGTTGTCTCTTCGTGCTACTGGGGTCCTCCTTTCAAGGCATCTATACGATAAGGTTTGGAATTTGTGCTCCCGGTACTACAAGGGACAATGGGCCTAAAACTGGAGTTTCTTCCATTTTAAGACCCATTCCTGGAGTGGCGGACGCCCGACTTCACTGCGTCTCGTCCCACCGAGCTCCACTGAAGCGTCTGCTCTACTGTCTTAGCATTAAGTTTGCAACAAAATATGGCCTTCCAAACAATGCACTGTACTTTAAGCAATCATAACAGTCCACAGCATCACATAAAGTTGTGCTACCTGGGCATGTTGCTGGCCAAGGACGCACAATTTGAGGAAACAAAATTACTCAAACAACAAAGGGGGAGTAGACCCAAGGTGCACAGGCACTGTCTATACTGCAAGGTATAGTTTGTCAATTTTTAAACAATGTTGATTCTCATTTTGTTCAAATTTGTACTCTTTTGCCATAGAGGTTATTTGAACGTGTGATTGTACTCAAGTGAATCAAATATAGTTCACTTAGAAGGTGGCAATACATAATTTATATAAATTAGGCAACCTGTGATGATTTCAGTGAAACATTGGAAAAAAAATAATCAAGGTGAGTGGAAACCATCCATAAACCATAGAAGTGTGCTACAAGCACTCATTAGGCGGAAGCACATGACTTGTGCCCTATCAAATGGTGTGATGAAGATGACCAACATGAGGGTGGAGCCACAGCCCTCCTCTCAGGGCTGCCTTTCAAAGCTCTTTGTTAGCTGATCACATAAGGTTCGGCGATAGCTGTGCTTGCAAGACAGACCTAAACAGAAGGAAGTGCATGAAAGAGCTTCCCTTGAAGTTTAAAGAATTGATCCTGTTTGCAGTTACAGTTACAATAAGGATAGTGTGCATGACGGTGCATGGAATGCAGATTGAATTCTGCATGCTTTGTGCAGACAGGCATAGAGGTTCAACAATATGAAATGCATTGGAGGCAGGCATGCACGTTAAACAATAAAGTGCTTTGTGGCTACGGGTATTCAGGTCAGACAGTAATAGTTCCCTTGTGCTGGTGGATATGCATCTTAAAATGTAAGGCATGCATGACAGGGCAGGCGGGCTTGCGGTTTAAACACTGCCAAGTGCCCATATGTGCTCGAAGTGGAAATGCTGGGGTGCTGCAGTACCCCCAGACAATCTAGAAAGAGTGCAGATAGAGAGTAGACAATAAATAGGTCATTTATTTGTTTTTTTTCCCTATGTGTATTTGCTGAATATTTATAACAGGCTGTCCCGAAGCAGACAATAGTTCCTGACAAACTTCTGCATTTTTTAAACACAATGATCTATATATACTTTTCTTTATCAGGCTGATATTTTGTAGCTTCAACCAAGTGACACTTTGATGTGGTGCAGAAGACTTTAAGTGAAACAGCTTTGGTGTATAAAAGAATGTATTGACACTTTCAAATTTAAGCATTTACCTACCTTCTCCATCACTAGTGTAGGTTCGACTCAGTGGGTGGGAGAGGGCGTGCCAATGTGTGCTTTGCCTTGGAAGTTTGGGCAGGCCCAAACTCCTCTCTGCCCTCATTCGACTCTAGAAATGGTTTCCTAAAAGGGAAGGCCTTTTTCCATGGAGAAAATTGTTTTTGTCACTGAGGGAAAACAAAAGTTGCATACAAGATGCCATTTCCCCAATGCCGACTTCTCTCCTCTGAAAAATTCTGCACAGGGAGAATTGGAGATTTAAAAACAAAATTACCTAACATCCCTAGTAGTACATCTGGAAACCCGTGCCTGGTGCAGCTTTTCAGGCATACTCGTAGACATCTTAGGCAGTAGGAAATAATCAAAACAAGCATTTGCAATGCAAGGAGTCTAACGTTTGCTCGAGTTAGAGCTATTCGCTTTGTAAATCCCTAACTGGACTTTTCTTGCCACATAAATTGAAAATGAGAAGTAAAACAGTTGACATAAGGGGGCCGATTCAAACCGCCACAGCTGCCATGAGCATGAGCACGAAGGAGAGACACAAAAGGAAAAAGAAGTCCGTTCGCAGTGAAAGGTATCGGCAAATGTGCAATTATCTATGTAACAGGGTCGGTGTCCAAGGCGGTAACTAAACTGCCCCAAGGTGGGACAAACGGAAAGCATTTACCAACCAGTCAATCAATCAGTGTTTATAAAGCGCTTAGACCGTTAGGGTCTCAAGGCGCTGGGGGTGGAGGGTTGAACGTGTACCGGAGGGGGATTAAAAAAGCCATGTCTTCCCTTCGTGAAGCTGGGGAGGGAGGTGGTTTGTCTGATGTGGATGGGTAGGGCGTTCCATGCGGTGGCTGCGAGGTAGGAGAAGGAGCGTCCTCCTGTCCTGGTTTTCCTGATGCGAAGTACTTCTGCGAGAGAGAGCTGGGCTGAGCGTAGGGCCCTGTGGGGTACGTGGAAGTTGAGTTTCTGGTTCAGGTAGGCAGGTCCGGTGTTGTGGAGGGCTTTGTGTGCGTAGGTGAGGATCTTAAACGTGATTCTTTTCTCCATGGGGAGCCAGTGCCGTGTGCGCAGGTGTTGCGAGATGTGGCAGTGTCGGGGTATGTCGAGGATCGGTGCGGCGGCGGAGTTCTGATGACAAAGGATTTTTGAAAGGTAAGCCCATGAACGGGTGATAGTGATGGCGTGCGGTGGGTGTGGTTAAAAGCCCACAGATAGATTACAAGTCAGAGCGCTTGCGCGCTCGACCTAAAAACGTGTGCTCAGTCAAAGGAGTAAAACTCTGCCCATACTTGTCCATTTATTTTTGGGAATCAGACCCATATCCCTTTTTTACATATTTACAATTGTATTGCGTGCTGGGCAAGCGGTAAAAATGTGCAGATCTCCAATTTCCTCTCATTTTCGGAGTAGACCTGCTTAAGAGATACTGTTTACCAGTAATAAAATAAATTGTACATGTGAGAAAAAACCTCCTGGAAATAGTGCCCATTCCGGAATGAAGTGCAAAGAGCAAAAATTGTAATTGACCTGCATTTGTACAGCTGCACTAAAACCAAAGTGATGTTGCATTTGCAACACACATGTTGAGTGCTTAGTCCCCCAGTAAAATGTAATAAGAACATGTGCAAAAATATATGGAAACACTTATAAAAAATGGGAAATCAGAAAAATGGGCATCAACCAATTAGTCGTGTTATGGATTTGTGAGAAAAGGGGTACGCAAACTGGCACGGTGAGCTTTTGCTGATGTGCACTTTTTTATATATATGCAATGATTTCCTGCCAGTGTGTAATTTTTCTTTATATGTGCAATGGTGTCCTGCCAATAGGTTGATATCTGACACAAGATGGTATGTGCCCCAATATCTCTGCTTAGTAGAAAGCCACCTCTGATAATGTTCTACATGTTTCTTGTTGGCTCATACTCTGAGAAGCACAGTTTCCTCGTACAGTACAGATATATAGATTCTTACTTTGAATTGCATCATACATGGGACATTATTTATAAGGGTGGGCGGAACTTGCGGACTTTCACTGAATTCCATAGAGTTACATAAAAACTGCAAGATTCCATGGAGTTCAGCACGCGGGTGAAATTCAGGCAGGTTGCTCTGCTCGTGCTGATTTTTAGCACTGTGAACTTGTTCAGCGCTGTTAAAATCAGCGTGAACTGCACCACGCGGGAAACCGGAGGTTGCTGCTTCTCTCTGCCACTTGAGTAGATTTTCTGAGAAATCTTGGCAGGAGGTGGTCTAGTGCCTGAAAATCGCATGCGAGGGGCAACTTAACATTTGCGAGCCACACGCGTGAAAAAACTCTGCTACGCAGCAGTTGGAGGAATTTTGCCAGAACTCTGCACTCCAAGCGTATCACAAAGTGGGCAAAACTCTGAGCGGAATTTTTTGCCCAACTCGATTCATGCTTGCACAGCCACTCGGGTGACAGCGCTTATTAAAAACCAAACTTGTTCTAATAAACGGACCTGACCATTAGCGGCACCGAGTGCAGAATATGTAGACCAATGAAATAAGAAAAACTCAATTAAGCATTATTGTGGTTTGTGATTGTGTGATGGGAAAGCAAAAATGATTACGGCTCACCTTTACACATTTGACTTTTAGTGAGGAGCTATAGTGCTGCACTTAGCATCAGTAAACAACAGCATTAGGGATTCAGGCCTTAGTTAAATCAAGACCTAAAGTGTCTAGATTACAGACATAGGAGGTACATGAAAGACCTGCAGGCTTCTTCCCGAGTGCGAGGTGGGTGAGCCCCCAGATGACACACGCAACACTATGCGGCTGAAGGATATACTTCCTGTGTGACTGGAAGCACCTGAACAAAGGGGTTCACACTTCAGATGGACTCTAAGGTTTCAGGTCACAACACATTGGTTTGTGTACATGATGGGATACAACATGTTTATCTGGACTGGAAGCTGGTGGGTTCAGGTGGGGCCACCTTCACTTATTTTTGGGGACCGGTACTTATTTTTCATCAACAGACTTTGACACAAAAAAAGAGCAGGAAAGGGAGCAGAGGGAGAAGGGAAAAAGAAGAGAAAAACAATGTAAGGGGGCGAAAGCAAGGATGAAAAATAACCTGAAAGAGTGAGAGAAAGAAGGGTGTGGTGGATGAATAAGGCTTGAGGTGGACTCAAGATTAAACTCCTTTGGTATTTGGGAACCCAATATTTGCAGTACAGGCCGCAGGTGTCTATGAAACGATTTGGGCACCGGCATTTGTTATTTTGCAAATTAAGCGCTGAGTGGAAGGTTCATGGAATTTTGTATGTACACAATGGCGTTTCCGATCTTTCTTTGAAATAGACTTCAGTAATTTGTGAAAAGCAATTAAGACCTCAATGGTACGGAATCAAAACTGAGTTTTTATTCAGAGGTAATTCCTGATAACTAGACGTGGGCGAAAAATTATGTTCCGCTGGTGGAATTGGTGGAAGTTAGTTGACGTGACTCTTGTAAAGCGGACTTCTGACCAAATTCCACCAATCGCCTGCAGCAGTATATTTTTCTCACAAGCAGGATGGTAAGTTGGCGAGCACAAATGAGATTTGGCATCCCCTAGCATGATTCCCGGTTGCTAGGAGGACATCCGGAGATTTTTTTTTTTTTATGCGGGTGGTCGTGGCCGTTCGCGATCAGAAGGCTGCTGCTAGAGTCGAAAATCTCAAGTAAATGCACCCTCTGGCATGCCCCGTGTTGCTGATTTTTCAGTGAATGAGTTTCTTGCGCTAAATCACAGCACGAGTCGAGCGTCGTGTCAGTTTTCCGCCCTTTGGCGGAACTCGGCGGAATCTCAGAGTTTTTTGTAACTCTGTGGAATTCCATGGAGTCAGATTCCACGAGCACTTAGTTACTCAAAGTGACAATGTTGATGTGCTTCCTGTATATGACAATATCCTAACAGCCCCTGTGGTGCGGAGGGGGGGGGCAACCTCCAGGGGGCCCACTCAGCACAGCATCTCCTTTACAGGAGGGTCCCCTCCAGTTTTGTTACACCGCAGTCTCAGACAACAGCAGGAAGGTGTTATCGGACCAGCTTTAGGCAACAGGTATTTTGTTAGCAAGATATGCCTTTTGTGGACCGGCTGTAGGTGGATTTGTAAAAGAAGCAGGCAGCTGCTAGTGGGTCTCTGTGGGCTGCTTGCACTAAGCAGTCTGCAGGCAAGGAGCTTTTTGCATGTGACAAAATGGCAGTCGGTATGTTTGCCAGCGCATAGTGGCCTTGTGGCTGTGGCTTTTCGTGTTTGCTGTGTGCACCTCGATTGCTACATCAACCTGTACCAACTTTTACAGTTCATGAGATTTACACATTAAAATGTACTTTACCTGCGGAAACTTTAACCGAAATCTGAGGGAAGACAGTCAGGTGAGGTGATGTTTAGAAGTTTGAGTTTTTCTAAAACCAATAGGTGTTGTTTTAATTTTTCTGTTAGTACACTCCATTTGAGGAGTTCAAGGGGCGTCATCTTTCTATTATTATAGAGGCTGTACAAAAGCCTGGCGTCCTCCCAGGCGGCCAGGGCCGGCTTTAGGGCAGTGCAGCCTCACTGGGCGCTGACCTGGAGGGGGCCACTGAACTCAGAGAGGGTGCTGTGTTGAGTAGTAACTTATGATTTTAAAGCACCTGCTTCCTTGTGCATCCAGCTTTCAGGCAGCAATAAAAATGTCAAAATAACTCTTGTGGTTAATGTTCCTGCTAGAGAGAGAGTGGAGTTTTTTCTAGTTGCAGTTTTGACTCACCATATAGCAGTGCGGAGGGTTAATATGCCTGCTGCAAAGAACAGATCTATATTTTATGTGGATAGCTGAGTGGATTAGTAAAGCCAGCCTTTTGCAGTGCTTTAAAACAAATTAAATGTGTGTGAGAGAAGGACTGTGGAGAGATGAGGGGCACTTTTGCTGGGTGGTAGTGAGGGAATCCAAGGAGGAGGTAATTGGGGGGAGGGGTGCCAAAAAAAGGCTCTTGCACCGGGTGCCACCAGCCCTATAGCCGGCCCTGCAGACTAATCTCACAGACAAGAAAGGGAAACAGTCGCTGGCAAACTGGGTCAAGTGCTGCTCTTCAGAGGAACATCTCAACAAAACGGCCTCTCTTTTCCGCACTTCCGGTTTGGAACTGCAGTTCTGAGGAGCAAGGACCTGCCCTGAGGTACACAAGTGGTAATTGTCAAGAGCCGCTGACATGCAGGCAGTGCTTGATTTAACCTGTAAGAGTGAGCTAACGCAAGGGAGAGCCTGGCAGTGAATTAAAGATGGCTGATGTGGATTCGGGACTGGGCACTCTTGCTATTCAGGCTCAGACATTTTATAGCGCCAGCAGCAGGTGTCTGAGCAGCGCTTGGGCACCGGCAGTTATGATTTTACAAATAAAGCACTGCGTGAGGGCATGGATTTGGTTGAACAGGGAGATGGTAAGTCTGCCAAAGAGCACACAATGTGTTTGTTATGAACAGGCATGTGGAAGGGCTCCCCCAGGAGCACGTGCTGTGTACAGTGTGAACAGTAAGCGAGAGTGGGTGTGCACAGGAGCACACAGTGCGTTTATTCTGAGAAGGACCCTTCCCCCCCCTTTCCAGTTGTGTAACAGAAGGTGGTGCCACCCCCCTGTCACCCCACTCTCTGCAGAATGTGGTGAGAGGCCCCTGTCTCACAGATATTCCAAAGATTTTACCTAAATAGAGCCTCCATTGGGGTGGGGGGGTTGCTGGGGCCGTGTAAGACCCCTGCCCAGGGCCTCAGATCGAGGAGGGTGTTTGGGGGGGTGTGTAGTTGACACCCCTCCTAATAAATGTATTATCGAGTAAGTAGTTGGGTAGAAGTGCTTTCAATCGGTTATGGTGAGGTGTCTGTCGGATTTCACTGAGATATTTACATACACACAAGCAAAAGCACACATGCGCGCGCCCTCTCGTCTCTATTTTGACGGTCTCACAAAATTGGCTTATTTTGCGAAAATTGTGTTTTAAATACCCCGCACTCCTCCCCCGTTCCCTTGCATCTTAAGCCCGCCCCCACTTTCTGCTTCTCATATAATATATTTTAATATGCTATGCCAGCATACTCGTTGAAAAATCTGACTCTTGGACCCCCCAGTCATACTGACTAAGCTAAGCCGAAGGTAGAATATGTGCTTAGACAAGATGGATGCTATCCATGAGCCCACAATGTGAAAGCCAAACTTGAACCGGCAGAAGGACGGTGCCTGCCCAGGGACACACGTTTTGTACAAGATGCACATCGTGGTGACTCAGGAGACAGATCGTGTCCAGTGTGAGGACTTGGGACCACTGACGTCACGGGTCAGGCATCGAACACCCGGCTGCGTCTGCTGTACTTTCAGCTGGAAGTGCATCTTGGACTAAAGGGGGCATCTTTCCACCAAGGCGCTGTCAATCCGCTGTGCCACCACGACCCTGCCCAGGCCTGCTCAAAGAAAAGTGCTTTTCAAATGCACACTCTGGCGTTTGCTGCTAATGCAGGAGGTGTTTCCTGGCACCTGCCGGTGTTTTTAGGCCCTGACACGGAGCCCAGGAACATTACACAGCAGCCTGTGAGCAAACAGGAAATTCCCCATCAGGACAGCAGAACGGATATTACGAAATTATTTGACAAAAACACGTGCAGGTTATTTTTAAATATTTGCCAAGGAACTAAATTGGTCTGTGTGTTGCATGGCCTTTCTCGGCGGGCACCGCTCCTAAGCCTGGCTTCCGTCTCGCAAAGGGCAGGGTATGACAGTGTTGGCACCCTCATTGGATATCAGTTTTATTGACCAGGTTAGCTGAGGTCATGTGAATGTTCGCAGCAGGACAACCAATAAGGTTTCTCAGGAATCGGGTTGTGATGAGCTGGAGAGGACCTAAGCCTAGCCTCCCTCTCGTATACGGTAAGGTGTACAGTGCTGGCACCCTCATTCAATATCAGTGTTATTGACCAGGTTAGCTGAGGTCATGTGAATGTTGGCAGGAGGACAACCAATGAGGTTTCTCAGAATCGGGTTGTGATAAGATGGACAGGGCCTAAGCCTAGCCTCCCTCTTGTATACTGCTGGCACCCTCATTCAATATCAGTGTTATTGACCAGGTTAGCTGAGGTCATGTGAATGTTGGCAGGAGGACCACCAATGAAGTTTTTCAAAAGCAGGTTGTGATAAACTGGACAGGGCCTAAGCCTAGCCTCCCTCTCGTATACGGTAAGGCGTGCAGTGCTGGCACCCTCATTCAATATCAGTGTTATTGACCAGGTTAGCTGAGGTCATGTGAATGTTCGCAGCAGGACAACCAATAAGGTTTCTCAGGAATCGGGTTGTGATGAGCTGGAGAGGACCTAAGCCTAGCCTCCCTCTCGTATACGGTAAGGTGTGCAGTGCTGGCACCCTCATTCAATATCAGTGTTATTGACCAGGTTAGCTGAGGTCATGTGAATGTTGGCAGTAGGACAACCAATGAGGTTTCTCAGAATCGGGTTGTGATAAGATGGACAGGGCCTAAGCCTAGCCTCCCTCTCGTATACTGCTGGCACCCTCATTCAATATCAGTGTTATTGACCAGGTTAGCTGAGGTCATGTGAATGTTGGCAGGAGGACCACCAATGAAGTTTTTCAAAAGCAGGTTGGGATAAATTGGACAGGGCCTAAGCCTAGCCTCCCTCTCGTATACGGTAAGGCGTGCAGTGCTGGCACCCTCATTCAATATCAGTGTTATTGACCAGGTTAGCTGAGGTCATGTGAATGTTGGCAGTAGGACAACCAATGAGGTTTCTCAGAATCGGGTTGTGATAAGATGGACAGGGCCTAAGCCTAGCCTCTTTCTCGTATACTGCTGGCACCCTCATTCAATATCAGTGTTATTGACCAGGTTAGCTGAGGTCATGTGAATGTTGGCAGTAGGACAACCAATGAGGTTTCTCAGAATCGGGTTGTGATAAGATGGACAGGGCCTAAGCCTAGCCTCCCTCTCGTATACTGCTGGCACCCTCATTCAATATCAGTGTTATTGACCAGGTTAGCTGAGGTCATGTGAATGTTGGCAGGAGGACCACCAATGAAGTTTTTCAAAAGCAGGTTGGGATAAATTGGACAGGGCCTAAGCCTAGCCTCCCTCTCGTATACGGTAAGGCGTGCAGTGCTGGCACCCTCATTCAATATCAGTGTTATTGACCAGGTTAGCTGAGGTCATGTGAATGTTGGCAGTAGGACAACCAATGAGGTTTCTCAGAATCGGGTTGTGATAAGATGGACAGGGCCTAAGCCTAGCCTCTTTCTCGTATACTGCTGGCACCCTCATTCAATATCAGTGTTATTGACCAGGTTAGCTGAGGTCATGTGAATATTGGCAGGAGGACAACCAATGAGGTTTCTCAGAATCGGGTTGTGATAAGATGGACAGGGCCTAAGCCTAGCCTCCCTCTCGTATACTGCTGGCACCCTCATTCAATATCAGTGTTATTGACCAGGTTAGCTGAGGTCATGTGAATGTTGGCAGGAGGACCACCAATGAAGTTTTTCAAAAGCAGGTTGTGATAAACTGGACAGGGCCTAAGCCTAGCCTCCCTCTCGTATACGGTAAGGCGTGCAGTGCTGGCACCCTCATTCAATATCAGTGTTATTGACCAGGTTAGCTGAGGTCATGTGAATGTTGGCAGTAGGACAACCAATGAGGTTTCTCAGAATCGGGTTGTGATAAGATGGACAGGGCCTAACCCTAGCCTCCCTCTCGTATACGGTAAGGCGTGCAGTGTTGGCACCCTCATTCAATATCAGTGTTATTGACCAGGTTAGCTGAGGTCATTTGATTGTTGGCAGCAGGACAACCAATGAGGTTTCTCAGAATCGGGTTGTGATAAGCTGGACAGGGCCTAACCCTAGCCTCCCTCTCGTATACTGTAAGGTGTGCAGTGCTGGCACCCTCATTCAATATCAGTGTTATTGACCAGGTTAGCTGAGGTCATGTGAATGTTGGCAGCAGGACAACCATTGAAGTTTCTCAGAATCGGGTTGTGATAAGCTGGAGAGGACCTAAGCCTAGCCTCCCTCTCGTATACGGTAAGGTGTGCAGTGATGGCACCCTCGTTCAATATCAGTGTTATTGACAATATGTAGCTGCTCAGTAATACTAAATATAATTTTGGCTCCCTGTTTTCCGTTTTTACTGATTTTCACTGATAAATACAGACAGAAAACATCTATTTTCATATCTGCATTTATTTTTAAATGTGGATAAAAACGGAAATTAGGTTGTTTTTGAGTGGTTCTAAATGTAGTCAGTGATGACTGCCTCACCAATAGCTGTGCGGTTGACAGGTAAGGAGGTTAACAAAAACAAAAGTAATTTTAATAATGAAGCTTAAACAGCAGTGGAGATGCACAAGGTTGATATTAAAATTTGTGTATTTTCCTATATATGTGATTTATTATCTGCAGGTTTTCAGATCATTGAAACCTGCCAGGCAGTAAGAGAGTGTACATGTAGCAGTTAAATAAATGTTGAAATACACAAGTTTCAGCTAATTTTATTTCACAAAACCCCAAATAAATATGGTAAATACAAATTAGATCAGCAGAAACTAAATATGGATAAACACAGACGGAAACTTCATAAAATAAATGCCATAAAACTGTGAGCCCTAGCTATAATCTCTTACCCCTCCACCCCCACTCCCCATTAGTCAGCGTGGGCTAATACCTATCACTGTTGCTAAGCTCTGCAGTTCTTGTGGGTACGTTACCGCTCTCCAGTAGTGGACCTAAAGGGAGTCAGGCCTCAGCCCGACCAGATAACTCTGAAGTCCATTATTGCAACGTCCGCTGCACGCCACAGCGCTTGGTAATAATCTTTTTATGTCGTCTGGTCCTAGGGTGTCTATTGCTGAACTGGAATGGTAGCATTTCTGGGCCAGCATCTTCCTGGTCGTGTTGCCATAAAGAATGGCCCAGCGGATCTCTTATTTCAGGGCAGTGGATTTTGCAGCAGCATTGAAGGAGTTGTTGAAAATTGTTAGAGTATATCTGTTGGGCATCACCTCCTCACAGTGCAGGATTTTTCTGTGTGCAGGCCTTATTGTCATGCGTGCACAGTAGTTCGCAGTAACCGTACACTATGGAAAAATAATGGATCGATTGCATTTTACATTTATCGCCAACAGCACCATAAATTGTCACTAGGTATTGTTTTTTACTCACTTATGTCTTAATCACAAACACACACGATACAGAGTTTGTATTGTCATGCTCATCGCGTGTATCATACATTAGACATTAACAAACACAACAAAAATTACATTCAATTACATATATTCCCTTATGGCTGCCTAATATACAATCCACCCGAAGGTAGTCCTTATTCTAACCATGGAGACTGGGCCCAAGGCCTACTAGTTCTCCTGACTATGCTTTCATCTAATACTAGTTCATGATCAGTGACTCCTTCATCTAATGTATGTCAACGCGTTTCGGCCTATAATGTCTCCAGGCCTCTTCAGGACCAAGGAAGTCAAGGAAAATGCCCTTTATGTCGTCTCAGGGTTCTCATTCACCTTCTTATTCCAAAAAATCCAAAGGTGATCAGGCAAGTACCAAAAGACCACTTTGTACACTCTGCACACTGGTGTGTCAAACCTCTGCGGGATTCAGTCTTCTAATTAATCCTCCCCAACGTGCCCATTCAATCCTCCACAGCATGATCAATCAGTGAGGTCCATGGTGCTTCCGTGATTGCAGACGCCGTGGTCTGGCGTTTTTCCAATCGTGCTGTGGGTACATGCTTGTGTGCAGCTGCTTGAGGGTCGGTCCGCCGGACAGAAAGGCCAGGCTCAGATGCCGTAATGTCCTTCCAATTGCGGGCCGCGGTTTTTGCACATTAGCTTGCATCACCTGTTCAAGAGACTTTGAGCACATCGTTTTAAAGTTTAGAATCTGGCCCTGTGGTTGGTAAATACAAACAAAACTCAATTACTCACCTAAACCGGTAAGGGGTTTTGAAAATGTGGTTTTTCAATGCTGTCGATCATTTCCTAACTAGCCATCCTAGGTGACATTGATTTGTTTAATCCTGACGGGTCTGCTAAAGCTGCGCGGAATTTAAAGGATGTGCTCGAAGAGGTGGAGTTCAGCATCTCATTAACACTCATTGGACGATACCCTGGACTGGCTGATCGCGACGGGGCTTAATATTGGCCAGGTCATGCAACACCCTAGAGTACTGGTCTAATCATCAGATGTTGACCCCTCTCGTTGTATTGCAGTGCCTCTCTGCAAGCCCAAGTGTTAACCATATATGGGCTCCTGATGAAAACTCAGGTCTTTGTCCACAGGTAAGTTGTCAGTGATCAGTCACAGAATACTACCTGATTGGCTACATGTTGGAACTGTGCGTCCCACAACGGCATGGCACAACAGCATTCTGACTGTGTGCGTGAATTAATTTTCACCCGTTAAGTTTTCTCATAGTTGGAAACTTAGTAAATGTCAAGCCTACTTTTTTTAAGAGCTTAAATCAGCGCAGGGTGAAGTGAGGAAATTGAACCATATTAATGAATTCACTAAACTCAAACTCTTGAAGCAAAGAAAGATTAAAAAAAAATTCTTAAGGCTAAAAAGACCACTTGTGAGGCAAATTTGAGAAAAGGGTACTGCCACGAAGACTTTGTTTCTGATGGATACTGTTAAACTTAAGGGGCTATCTTTATCGGATTTAACCAATGACTGATGTAGCAGTGAAAAGGCGCACTTCCATGATAAACTACATGAGATCCTGAGCAAACTTTCCTCCCGGGATTCAGATGTTGAATAAGAGTCTCCTACATCAATAGGGTCCATCCTTGTTTTGTCTTTTGGGAAAGCTTGCATCAAGAAACGACCAGTAATATGAAGTATGCTTATCCATCGATCTGTCAGGGTTCCCCTTGTTTAACTAAAATTGGTCCGTCCGACCGGAACATGCCTCTGTGTACTACAGAAATTAACAAGAATTAATTTAGGGAAGGTTTATCTCAACCTAGAGCAAGCATGAAGCACAACGCTTCCCAAGAAATTGACGCTCTATCTCTTCCTCATTTCCAATATTTTATGCATATAAAATTATTAGGGAAGTATGACACTATTCCAAGAACCTGTGTGTACTATTTACCCGATTTCAATCACGCTTTCGTCCTAATACGGGTGCGGACGGCCCTAGTCGATGCGCATCCCATGTTCTTGAATACCACAGACTACAATGGTCTTGCACTTTTGCCAGATTCCTCCTTTACTTTTGACTGTTCTAGAACCATTGCAGGGGGTGGCTGGGACTTCACTAAGTGGCATGAAATCCTTCCTTATGGGTGGGAAATCCATGGTAGTGGCGGGTCTGTAGCAGGAAGTAGCTGTTGAGTAAGTATTGTTAACCCCTCTCATCTTGTTCATGTTTACACCCAACTCTTTACCAACTGCTGTTGGTCTTCGGGGTTAGTTTTCAGAACTTCGTCAGCGACTTCCCCTGCAGTGTTTTTCTGTACCTTCCTCTTAAGTCGGTCGCAGGAAAGTGAGTGATTTTTTCTGAGTCGAGGGAGTGGATGGATGCCGGACAATTGATTTGAATGTCTCCAAAACTGAAATTATTTTTTCCTGTCACCAGCCATGGATTGAAGAATCCTGGTGTGGATTATCATATCTTCTATGTCAGGGATAACATCTTCAAAATGGCAAATAAAACTAAGGTGAAATCCTTGGTATGTCTAGCAAGGTCAGTTCTATTCTATCTTTCAGTCATCAAAGTAATGCCTAATATTTGTGCATGAAAGTTTAATACAAAAGGCCTCTTGTGTATTGCCAGAGCCATAATTGTGGCAAAATTGGAATATGGTAGCTTTGTGTTGGCTTGGATTTCCAAAACGAGCAACAATAACTTACTGGTTCTCCAAACTCTCTTCTAGGGATTGTTTGAAACTTACCAAAGTCTACACTTTTCTTCTTCATTGAGGAATATGCATTGACTTCCAATGAGTTCATGTATTCATTTTGAGTTTATGACACTTAAACTCAATACTTTAAGTGGGTGTGCCCCCCAGTATTTGAAGTGTTTTACACCTTATTGCACAACGGAGTTTCTTAGACAGGAGAACCAACAAGTGTGTGGAGATAAGCTGGGCTGGATGATTTACTCAAGTTTTGAGCATCTCTAGCAATGCTTTGCCTGAAAAGCTTGAGCATGTGAGACCACTCCTCCCTGTCAGGAAGGCTTTAAAGGCCCTCTTGTTTGATTAATGTTTCTAGAACTCTGCTTAGTCTCTCTACTTTAAGTCTTGTATGTTCTTTGTAAATAGGTTGATCGATTGATGTCAGGTCCGGTCTGGACATTTTTCTATCCATAGAAGATGGTCAGGTACCCTGAATGAGAATGTTTCATTCAATTTCATATTTCCATGCTGGTCTTTTTGCTGCCCTTCAAAAAGTATCCCTTGGCAATTGTGCCAATCCTACAAATGCACCCATATACGTACAGCGGAGGAGTTGTGATTTAGTTTCTTGGAGTACATGGGGATTGTTCATCCCTGCCACTGTTTAAATGTTCCATCCAGTGCAAAGAAAACACAGTTCTTTGTCCAATCCCGCGTCTCTAACAGTCACCAACTAGAACACTTGAATGTTGCTTGGTTCGATGATGTCTATTTGGGTTTTGAGGTGCATTGTGACATCATATATTAGATGGCCTCTTTAAATGCAGGTGGCCGTCATTAATATGTAGGATGCTATGGTGTAGCTGTAGAGAAGCAGCTAGGAAGCCCATTGCGCTAGATTTAAAGAACCTACTATTTTGGCCTTGCAGGATTGCTGTAAAACTCAACACTCACCAACTATGTTGAAGAGTGCCAGCATATTCTGGTTATGCTGCAGTTCTAAAGTTTGGAGCTATGTTGTGTTTTATCTATTTGTATAGTGCACAACTCACCCCAGAAGGTATCCTGCTGTAGGCGCAGTATGAGCCGAGCCAGGTTGAGGCCAGGTGAAGAACCAGAGTCTCAGTTTCTTGTGGAATTCAAGAACTGAAGAGGCGGCTCTGATGTCCAGAGGCAGGTCATTGCAGGCTTTAGGAGTGATGTAGAAGACATGACTGCCGGGTCTGGGAGTATGTGCGGAGGTGTGTGCGAGTTTGAATCTGGCTGAGTGGAGGTATCTGGTAGATGTGTGAAGTTTATGCGGTTGTTGAGTTACATGGGGCCAATGGTATGTAAGGTTTTGTGTGTGTGCTTGAGGAGTTTGAAGATTGCTTGTTTGTGGTTTGGAAGCCAGTAGATGTATTTGAGATTTGGGTGATGTGAGTGCAAGGTGAAAGGTTGAGGGTGAGCAAGGCTGTGGAGTTATTCATGGTCTGGAGTCTTCTAGTCAGTTGAGCGTTGAGTGCAGCATAGAGTGTGTTGCCGTAGTCCAGCTTGTAGGTGATGAGGTGTTGGGTGGTAGTGATGCGAAAGTTGGTGGAGAGCCTTTTGAGGATCCTCTTCAGTGCTTGGAAGCAGGAGACAGAAACTGCATTCATTTGGCTTGTCATGATGAGTTGGTTGTAGATTACTAGTCCAAGGTTCTTTGCTTGGGTTGCCGGCGGGGTTTGTAGGTCTGAGTTTGTCAGACCACCAGTTAGAGTCCCAGAGCCAAATATTACTACTTCCTTCTTGTCTGTTTTGAGCCTGAGGCAGTTGGTTTTCATCCATCTGGTGACTTTGATCATGCAAGGGGAGAAATTGGTCCAGCTTTTCGATGTGTTGTCAGAGAAGGTGAGTATACGTTGGGTGTTGTCAGCATGGGATATGGTGATGATTCATTGGACACAGATGATGCTGGTGAGTGGGGCCATGTAGGCGTTGAACAGAGTGGGGATGAGTGAAGATCCTTGTGGAACTCTGGTGTCGAAGGTGGAAAGATCCAGTAGGATCAAGACTACTGTGCCACCTCTATTAGTGATCATTTGGATGTCGTCCGTTGTGGTGATGAGGGCAGTTTCTGTATTGTGGTTGGGCGTGACTCTGGATTGAGTGATGTCGAGGAGATGGTTGTCAGTGAGGTGGATCGCAAGGCATTTGTTTATCATCTTTTTCGTGACGTTTGCTGGGTAGTGTAGCAGGGAGATAGGCCGGTACTTGTCCAGCTTCTTTGTAATGGCTATGGTTTTCTAGAGGAGGGGAGTACTGAGTGTTTTTAGGCATCTAGGTAGGTGGTTGTGATGATTGGTACATTCAGGATAGAGGTTAGGGCTGCGCTGATAGGGTCCAGTCCTTTGATGAAGGTGTGGTGAGGGTGCTCCACAGTGTATGAACTGCATGGTTTCTGTGGTCTCATGAGTGGCAATGGTGGGCCAGGTGATCAGGGTGGTCCCTGGTTTTTGATAGAGATGGGCAGGAGAATTACGAGTGTGTAAAGGTCAGCTTGGGGTTTGAGATTTTCATAGATGCTAGTTTTCTTGTTGCTGAGGAATAGGGACTGCTGGGTGCAGAGGTCCTGAGAAGGGGCTACACTTTTGGGGTTTGCTTCAGGAGAGTTGAAGTCTTTCACCATGGCAAAGAGTTCCTTCTTGCTGTTGGTGCTGTTTTCAATGTGAGCCTGAGCTCTTCCTTGTACCAGCTTGCCCGCAGTCTGGTTCTCACGGCTTTGTTGGCTTTCAGAGGAGCCAAGGTATCTGTGCAGGCAGTGAAGTTGGAGATGGGCGTGGAGGTTTTTGTTGTGTCGAGGCCAGTGGTGTAGGAGTTAGGAAGACCAGGATACTTCTGAGATCTTGTTCCTGTCCCATTGAGAAGGTTTAGTGATGGTCTTTTTGTGGCGTTGTGGGATGGGTATGCTGAAGTTGATGAGGATTTGGCCAGACCAGGTGAAGGGTGTGGGCTTGTCTACTATGATGTTGCTGAAGCTGGCAAAGATGGGGGCATGTGTGTGGCCTTTTACTTGCTGGGGGAGTCCAAGGTTGAACAGGTCTTCGAAGAGGTTGGTGGTGTCGGGATTGGTTAGGTCTTATTTTATTTAAATTTAACCCACCCACCCCACGATTGGACTGCACAGCTGTGAGATGGTCCTTTACAAGGCTTATGGAGATATAAGGAACAGGACTGTAGAGTGCAGGTGACAGAGAGATATTATTTGAATAATAAGAAACTGATTTATCGGTTTGCCCCAAGCATCTTCAGCTTTTTAGCATCTCAGCCGTACTTACCACTGGTTTTCCTCATGGACAAGTAAACTAAATGCAAGGATTAGGGGCACAGCTGGTAGGCTTTCCCTCAGCCTCTGTGTGTGATATGCTCACTGGATGTTAATTCTTTGGCTAAGTCCCCTGTGTCGTAAACGTGCTCTGCCCTTTGGTGAGAGAAGCCCAGCAAGGAAATACACTACTTGCAGGTGATAAGCGGGTGCACAAACACACACACACAGTCATAACAGCGCACAAGTTTAAGCTGCGGTATGCGAGCGGTTTGAGAGGCTTGGCCTCCTGCCTCTTGCGAAGTTGCCAAGAGGAACCTATGAGAGAGCCAGAGGCTGGGAGCCAGCACTGAGGTGGGGACTTACATTACGTAAGAATAAGAAGTCAAGGCGGAGACTCACATTATGCAAGAGTGACCGCATACGGAGGCGTGAGCAATACAGCAGTTTAATCGGATAATGAACACCACAGATTACTCTCATGTTGCTTGGCCAGGGCGGAAGCGACTCTTGAAACACTGCAGATTGTGCAGTTGGACTGTGAACTGGTCTGCTCCACCTGTGCTACAAAAAATTTGCAAGTTCAGAGAGTGATCCTTAATTTGATGCAACTATCCCACAGAGTATTGCAACGTCAAACCTTATAGCAAAAACTTCTGCATATATGTTCAATGAAAGGGAGTAGACATTAACCGTACCATAGATCTTAAACTCAGTGCAAAGTGTAAACTAACCCTTTAGCCAATAAAGTTGAGTTGGAAAATTTAAGGGAGATTCTGTAACATAGACCTTGGTCATAAGCCAATAGTGTGGAGGTTTTATGGGGTCCTTTCAGTAGAATAATGGGCATAGGTTAAGATGGTGTCTACTTGCACAGCATGTGACTAAATATAGTGACATCCAACTGCAGTAAAGATCTTGAAAGGTTAGTCACGTACACTCTTTCATCCACCTTGGATATCAGGACGAAAAACGCTTATCCGTCATGGAAATGTACAATATCTTGGAAACCCTGGTCCTTCCCTGTGATGGGAACCACACAGAGCTGCTCCCAGGTGCCTTTGCGTCACACTTGACATCTAGAGCCACAAAAGGCTCTTCAGCTCAGAACAATGATGGTGACTGCAAAGTAATGGCAACTCATCTGCTGGCAGAGCATCGCAAGGTGACCAAACCAAAGGGGGGTTCCCCAGAAGACATCCCATAGGAGGAAGTCGCTGAGAAAATCCCTAGAGGAACTCAGTATTAAAGGATGGAATACAGCAGATAGTGAGCATTAAAAGAAGAAACCCAAACAAAGGTGAACTCTCTCCTTTGTGATGAACTGTCTTATATTATTTAAGTAAATTTTTGATTACCATGATTTCATTCGTTTTTAATCATTTCTGTATACCGCAGAACATATCACTCATTCATTAAAAATATATAAATGTTATCACTCATTTATTGTAAAGGGAATTTTACTTTGTCTTAACATTTTTCATAAAATCAACAATTATCAATGTGCACAAAGAATTACAATGTTTCACATTCTGTTACTAGAAACATATTGAACCAAATATCCATTCAACATTGACAATAAAAACTCAGAAACTGTTGACTGGTGTTTCGATGGTTTCTTGGTGTGTCTCACCTTCTTCAGGACATAAAAAACTGAATATTTTGAAAATTATAATAAAACTGTAAAAGAAACAAATAGTTTACATTGTAGTATAAACAGGCATAAGTAACTACAACTTAAGGTGCGATACATTCATATTATTAATTCTCGTTTCTCATCCTGACTGTTCAGACTTTTATCGCCCTGTACCCACACCAAATAAGAAATATTTTGTCATGCGTACATTTCAATTATAGGGGTACATCAGTCTCTCTTTGTATTCTAAGAATAAAGGGAAAATATCAATTTACCAATAGCCATTATACCAATACACTAATGTCCATTCACATTTACATTCTAGAAATGATAATTCTATTTACTTAACCTATCCATATAATTTTTCTGACTCTAAATAAACTCTTAATAAAATCGCTCTTTCCCAATGGCACAGTTATTTCCTGTGAGACCCTATTTCTTTTAAATTGATGTGTTCATTACATCCCCACACTCTCCTCTGCCGCTTTATCATTGGCTGGACAGAGTCCCTGGCCCGACCAATCCTTTCTTTTATGTGCATCACAGGAAGGGCTGCGGGGATTGTCGCCTTCAGCCAGCCACAAATAAAGGTTTTGGATAAAGGGCAGTGAAATATCCTTTAGTAAGTGAAGGTGACATCTCATTGACAGGGATTTAAGTTTTGACCTGGAGGAAAAAATACATTTCTTGGTAAGTAGAAGTTAAAAGTATAAGCCTAGACACATAAGTGAGACCATTGGGGAGTTTTTAATATGAGCCTTATTTCATAATATACAGATCACTGAGAGGGTGTTTTTTAAAGACATTGAAGGGATTGGCGGTGCCCAGGGTCTCTGCTCCCCCAATGATGCAACTTCAGAGGCGAAGGCGGAGATATAAGAAACACAACTAAAAAAAGCTAATTATGTATAATGAAAATGATCCACGGCTGTTAATAGTATTGGTGTTGCAAAAGTGACCACATCAGACTAGATCACAGTGGATACGCTATGCAAAATTACCTGCAGTGATTACCACGATGCGCGGCATGGTTGCCAGCAGTAATGTAAAGAGCCTTTGTCTGTGTGCAATGCCTCTACGTTGGCATTGCTTAACAGCAATAGTTGGAATGTCCCAGGCTCCACAGTAATAATATTAGCTGAGTGTTTATAAAAGTTACTTGCCCTGACCACAATTGCAACATTGCATGAGTGCGCCTATGACTATGCAGCTTTTAGGACCATCGTGAATGCAGACCGTGTGCTTCCAGCAAGGTGGCATGACCAGGGCACGCAGGGCCCTAGTGAAAGGCTTCCTGACAGCTGTATGGATTTTAAAATGCAGGAATAATCGGGGTTCAGTGGGCTCCAATGCCACTGCACCTGCAGCACTATTGATGACTAGTGCCCTGTTCCAGCATTTAAGATAAAGACAGTATGTACATTGTGATCCACTCTGGGGGAATGCGTGTGGTCAAACGGATTTGGAGCACAGCCATACGGGTGGTCCATCAGTGGCGTAATGAAACTGGAGGAGGCTCTCTTCAAAGCTCATGGAGATGTCCCCCTCTGGTCTCACTCGGGAGCTCCCTGGCCATGTTGCTTGTGCTGAAGGGGCCCTCCTAGAGCTTGGTGGCCCCCTGCACCATGGGGACTGAAAGGGCCTTTGTTACACCACAGCGGTCTGTCTCTCAGATGTCCCGGTCTGTAACACGCCACACCTCACAATCAGGCCCCTCCCACAATATATGCTTCGATAATTCACAAGCAGGGATGTGGGGTTAGATACTACAATATTACTCTGCTCTTGGACTTGCAGTTTTTATCTAGTCATTGGACCGGAGAGCCTCATGTTCACGTCCGCGTGATCACCAAGATTGCAATTGCCCAAGGTCCCCAATATTTTTACAGTTTTTTTTGGCAGGTAGCGCTAGGTACCCATGGTTTGTGGAACATCCAAGAGATACAGTACTTCCTGGCAGTGGTTATGGAGTTGGCACGGTTTTTATCTCTTGAATCGATAACTGAGTTGGCGATCAGAGAGAAGAGACGTAAAACACCATAGGAAATCCTTGTACAAGATAGTTCTGTTGCAGAAGGGCTTTGGAGATCCCAGAACACGGTGTTGTGAAGGACACACACGAGTGTCTAGGCACCGCTGCTGTCTGATGAAGGACAGGGCCTGGACAGAATGGGAAATTTCCTCTTGCAGCAAATCTGGAAGAACAGAACTGCGTGATGCCCTTGAATTCCGATGGTGGCCAACATTTCATCTCAGTTCTGGCCGGGAGGCTTCACGTCATCAATTTCACATCATGATCCCAAGAGCCTCTCTGCATTTCACCTTCTGCCACTCTTCTGAGGTTCAAGGAATTAAAACTTCCCAGTTTTGCACTTGAGCCTTCCTAGCCGGCCAGCCTTGATAATAGGTGGTGACTGGTTGAGTGTTTGCGTTGCGCTGTTGGTTAATTTTGCGTTTCCAGCTCAGTATTTTGCAGGGTGGCGATGACGCTAGCCAGCAGGAGACGTCCTAGCAGCATGCTCGCTTGCCTCTTCTGCTGGTGGGTTGCTCGCCCAACCCCCCCCCCCCCCACCACTGTACACTCCGGTCCCTGTGCTATTTTTGCTTGTAATGAATATTGTTGTGGCTGGGAGTCAAGTTAACCAGTACATGGAAAGCGGAGGGCTGCTGGGCGAACACAGCTTGTAGCATCGCTTGACGTCCTGAGAAAATATAATGGAATTATTTGTGAGAGCTTGAAAGGTGACCTTGTTTGGGGTGCAGGGTGATGTAGAAGCGAGAGATTTTGCAGGGAACATTTTTGGAGACTGTTTTTTTCATCCTACACATACTCGTGTGTTTTGTGCGCTATGACGAGCATAGTTGGCAATCAACTGAGGCACTGGGTGATGACCAGCGGAAGACGCCAGCAGGTTCGATCCAGTGGATTTGTGTTTTATTGTGTTGGGTGCACTGTCTTTTGAGTGTCCGGATCATTCTTGATTTCGGGACCCGTATGGTCACGTGTTCAGCTGCCCATCTCGTTCTGCCTCCTACCAGTGCCCAATGAGCCCCCTGTTTCATGCCTCTCAAGTGTCGGCTGTCATTAGAAATGTTTATTTCATCCCTGGTAGCAATATAGGAACTGAGCAGCCAAAGGGATATGTTAGAGGCCCAATCCCTGTGAGGGAGGAGAGAGATGGACCCGGTAAAATATTGAAGATAAAAATCTCTTATCTCTACCGGATAACTCTCAGAGCCTACATATAATACATATTTTAAAAACAACATAGTCTGAGGAAGTCTTGAAGTTTCTCTCTTACGGTTTTTGGAGGTCTTTTTGTTTTTACTGGACTGGAAAAAAATCACAAAAGGCTTAAATGAAGAACTGTTACCGCGTCACCAGAATATCTCATGCCACTCATCACCAGGTACCCTGTACTCAAGCCTGCACCATCGCCAAGCTAACTTCAAGAAACAAGCCTCCTGCCAGGGGTCACCCATCTGAAGCCATCTCCTGCCAACGATCATCAGACATCCTTCTTTCGAGCCTTACAAGGCTGTGTTCAGCTCTGCCTTACTAAGCCGCCCCCTGCTTCACCCTCCTGGCACCCATGATGTGTCATGCTGCCAGGCTTTTCCAAAATTCCTCTTGTTGATCAGCTTCATCTCCAGATGCCCTTGTGCTGAAGGTCACCACACTGCCTCTGCCAATCACCAACTAACATCTTACCAGTGACTCCCAGCATTACTGGTGAACAGAGCTTTATAAACATGCAGAAAAGGAAAGAGCCCTGCTGTGCTTCTAGTAATGCAAGACAAAGCCAATGTCCTGTCAAAAGCAACCTTGGGGTCTGCCCTCCCCTGAATTATTATTACATAATATACCCAAATCCTAAACAATCAATTCAGAACATACTTTGCTCTCTGCTTGGAATCCAAAGTATAGCTACTGTGTTCCCCAAGTCCAAAACATACCTGGTCTCCGGCCCGTCAACCCAAAAAATATCTGGGTTCAGTCCAAAGGAAATGTGACGTGCCTTTCTCCTCACTTAGAAAAATAGATGGTTCTAGTCTTCCCCTGAATCAACAACTGAATGGGTGTTCTGATTTTATCCCATTGAAAAATACCTGATGTCCTGTCCTGGTGTGCTCCATGGTCAGAAATGTCCTGTGTCCTACCCCGGAATCCAGGACAGGCTTTTAAATTCAGGGTGCAGTGAAAGTGCAGGAGACTGCAGAAGGCCAGGTCCAGTTGGTGTGCACCACTCTGGGCACCCGGACAAAGAACGGGAGCTCTCGTTTATAAAGGAAAGGGTGATAGCTAGAATGGGAGTGTGTATCATTGCCAGGAACGGGTCAATGACTCTTCAAAGTCCTGGCAACATATAATTTTCCTTCTGGAGTTCTCCCGGTCCACTAATAAGCAATCTAGCAGCTTTTCTTCCCTTTTGTTGAAGTGTGGTACCACACACTGATGCGATCCCCCTTTAAGATTTTACCTGGCTTAATGCAGATGACTGACACATAACCAGAAACACCGAATAGACTTGTCCTTGAATTAGATAAATCACTCATTCGAGGGTGGTAAGAAGACCTATATTGCATCCGCCATACTGTTTGCATATCTCAGCCTGATGACGCACTGCACAGCACACAATGTATACGCTTACAGCGTGACTTTCACTCACTGCTCCACGTGTCGGCTTGAGTGGTTCATCTTTATTGGCCGCACACATACATTTTTGGGGTGGGTTTCACATGGTGACCAGTTGCAATTACCAGCAGGGGAATAGTCAGTCGTCCGAAGCCCTTTTGTGGTTCCAAACCCTGCAGAACTAAAAAAACAACAAGGTCTTGCACGTGCAAAGGTTTTTTCTTAATGTACAAGAGCCCTTTTACCAGTCAGAAAGTTATTTCTGAGTCATAAAATGGTTCTGCGATTGTTTCCGAATCGCAGCTAGCAGGGGGCGGGAAAGAGGAGTTCCATTCCTATTTGTAAGTTGGAAAGGAATATATAAAAAAAATTGTGACTAAAGCTGTGTGGTTCAAACCATTGATCAGTTTCCAGCCCCCCAAGCTAGGGTGGTAACTGTGGGAAGGTGCCCCCCTTGGGGAAGCTTCCTCTTTGGGAATCATGTTGGTAGTCTCAGGGGGAGCAGGCACTGACCCAGGGGATTAAACCATACATCCAGTATTTGCAAATGGGTTTTTTTTAAGCAGCACCTGTGTATTTAATGGATATGAACTGCTGTTTTGTTTTAAATGTTTCCCTTTTTGGAGAGCAAATTCAGGGAGAAAGGACTGCTGTCACTTGCAGGCCTCCACCTCGGAACTGGAAGCCATTCCCAGGGGGTTGTAGATTGCAACCTGCCTACCTATTAGTCACCATGCTGCCTGCTTTGCGACCCCCCTATGAATAGACCATTTGCAATGTTAACTATCAGTGTATTGGTCGAATCACAAATTGCATTGACATTTGCAAACCAGTAGGTGTGCAAAGTGAAGGTCACTAGTTTGTGAATGGGAATGGTAGTCCAGGCTTTAATTAGACTGTGAAGTGTTTTGAAGTTCCACATTTTGTCTCTGTTCTGCTGCCCACTCCCGTTTACCCCACCACCAGGAACAGAAACCACTTCTCCAAGCTGGTACGAAGCACACACGAACATTTGGGACACGCATGCGCACTAGTGTCTGTTCCCGCTTTTCTGCAGGTCGCTGTGAAGCTGAACAAGACTCTCTTGCAAACACTTTACTGTACCACACAGTTTGTGTTCTTCTTTTCAATACACTTTTTTCTCTTCCTTCTTGGCGCTATGTGGGCTCATTTTTCATCACTGATTTTGAGAGATGCACACTGCGCCAGAATCAGCCGGCAGCGACTGACCCTCATAGATAGCATGTGTCCTGCTGAGGGAACCTCATCCTGCCTAGGCCTGTGCTGCCTGGGTCTGCATCACAACAAGGTCCACAAGAGGTTGGCTATAGGTGACCTCATTGGGGGTCAAGGGTTAGGCACAAGGTCTCACACTGCCGGACCAAGTCCTTTAGGAGCCATGGGAGCAGGGAGGCACCCTGTCAAGGTCACTCTGCTTCCAGTGTGGAGGTCAAACCCCCTGACCTACAGTAACCCTGGGAGGGGAAGAGCGTCAGAGCCCACAACCTTCCTCCCCAGTGATTAATGCCTTACTCTGATTGGATCCAGTCTCAGACGTCCAGTGGTTGGGTACTTCCTGCCGAGGCGTTGCTGATTCCAGCGGGACAAAACCTCCCTCTGTTTCAGAGAGGCTGTTGTAACAGCGTGACGAGTCTGACCTTCCGCTTGGGTGCAGCAACCCCATCTACTGTTCCACCATGGGATCAAGCGAAAATCTTTGCATGGTGGCACTTGTTTGTTGCACTGAAGACGGCCACTCCTCGCTCAGTGGGTGTATTTTCTCTGACAGTCTCCCGCCGCTTTGTGATGCACTGGCACAGATACACCCTACGGTTGGCTTCTCCTAGGGTCCGTCGCGCTCAAGACCCTTCTTGCTGGTTACTTTCGGTTTAGTCAATCAATCAATTAATCAATCAATGCATTTATAGAGCGCGCTACTCACCCGCAAGGGTCTCAAGGCGCTTGGGAGGGGGGGGGAGGGTTACTGCTGCTCAAAAAGCCATGTCTTGAGGCGCTTCCTGAAGGCGAGGTGGTCCTGGGTAGTTCTTAGGTGGACGGGGAGGGAGTTCCATGTTTTGGCTGCCAGGTAGGAGAAGGATTTACCTCCAGCGGTGGTTCTGCGGATACGTGGGACGGTGGCGAGGGCGAGGCTGGCTGAGCGAAGCTGACAGGTGGGCGTGTAGAACGAGAGGCGTCCGTTGAGGTATTCGGGGCCCATGTTGTGGAGGGCTTTGTGTGCGTGGGTGAGGAGCCTGGAGGTGATCCTTTTGTTGACGGGGAGCCAGTGCAGGTGTTTCAGGTGGGCGGATATGTGGTTGTGGCGCGGTATGTCGAGGATGAGGCGTGCGGAGGCGTTCTGTATGCGTTGAAGACGTTTCTGTAGCTTTGCGGAGGTTCCTGCGTTTAGGGTGTTTCCGTAGTCCAGGCGGCTTGTGACGAGGGCGTGGGTAACTGTTTTTCTGGTTTCGGCGGGGATCCATCGGAAGATTTTTCGGAGCATGCGAAGGGTGTGGAAGCAAGAAGACGAGACGGCGTTGACTTGCTTGGTCATAGTGAGGCGGGGGTCCAGGATGAATCCGAGGTTGCGTGCGTGGTCTGTTGGGGTTGGTGCGGTGCCCAGAGCCGTGGGCCACCAGGAGTCATCCCAGGCGGATGGGGAATGTCCGAGGATGAGGACCTCCATCTTGTCTGAGTTCAGCTTCAGGCGGCTGAGCTTCATCTATTCCGCGACGTCTTTCATTCCTTCCTGTAGGTTAGTTTTGGCGGTGGTTGGGTCTTTGGTGAGGGAGAGTATCAGCTGGGTGTCGTCGGCGTAGGAGATGATGTTGATGTTGTGTTTGCGAGCGATGTTGGCGAGGGGGCTCATGTAGATATTGAAGAGGGTAGGGCTGAGCGAAGATCCTTGTGGTACGCCGCAGATGATCTCGGTGGGTTCTGAGCGGAAGGGCGGGAGGTAGACTCTTTGGGTTCGGTCCAAGAGGAACGAGATGATCCAGTCCAGGGCCTGTCCTAGGATTCCAGTGGAGTGGAGGTGGGTTATTAGGGTGCGATGGCATACAGTGTCGAAGGCAGCCGAGAGGTCCAGGAGGATGAGGGCGGTTGTTTCTCCGTTGTCCATCAGAGTTCTGATGTCGTCGATGACTGCGATGAGGGCGATTTCCGTGCTGTGGTTGGCACGAAAACCAGATTGGGAAGGGTCGAGCAGGTTGTTAGCTTCAAGAAAGTTGGTCAGTTTCTTGTTGACGGACTTCTCGATGACCTTGGCCGGGAAGGGGAGAAGAGAGATGGGGCGGAAGTTCTTCAGGTCGTTGGGGTCAGCCGTGGGTTTTTTTCAGCAGAGCGCTGACTTCCGCGTGTTTCCAGCTCTCGGGGAAGGTGGCAGATGCGAACAAGCTGTTGATGATGCTCTGGAGATAGGGGGCGATGATGGAGTCGGCTTTGTTGAAGATGTGATGGGGGCACGGGTCCGAGGGGGAACCGGAGTGGATGGTGTTCATGGTGATTCTGGTCTCTTCGGAGCTGATGGGGGTCCAGGCGTTGAGGGTAGTGGCGGGGGCTGTTGGTTCAGTGGTGGACGGTGGGATCTGGGATCCGAAGCTGTCGTGTAGGTCAGCGATCTTTCGATGGAAGAAAATAGCGAGGGAGTTGCAGAGTTCTTGTGAGGGCGTGATGGTGTTGGAGCTGGCGCTGCGATTGGAGAGCTCTTTGACGATGTTGAAGAGTTCTTTGCTGTTGTGGGTGTTGTTGTCAAGTCTCTCTTTGAAAGATGCCCTTTTGGTGGAGCGGATCAGCAGGTGGTGTTCTCGGGTGGCGATCTTGAGGGCTGACATGTTTTCTGCGGTGTGTTCTCTGCGCCAGGTTTTTTCGAGGGTACGGCAGGATTTCTTGGATTCTTTGAGGGCGTCCGTGAACCACGGGGGTTTCCAGATGTTGGTCCCTCTTGGGTGGCTTTTAAGTGGGGCGAGGTTGTCTGCACAGTTGGTGATCCATTGTGTGAGGCTGAGGGCTGTGTTGTTGGCGTCGGTGGTGATGGCTGGTTGGTTTTGGTTCAGAGTTGAGAGGAGCTGCTCTGTGGAGATTTTGCTCCAGAGTCTGCGAGGGATTTGTTGTGTGCGTTGGTGGTGGGTCTCCCGTCTGAAGGTGAAGTGGACGCATCTGTGGTCGGTCCAGTGTAGTTCAGAGGAGTGGCTGAAGGATATGTTGTTGCTGGCGGAAAAGATGGGGTCGAGCATGTGGCCAGCGGTGTGGGTGGAGGTGTTCACTAGTTGCTTGAGTCCGAGGTTGGCGAGGTTGTCGAGCAGGATGGCGGTGTTGTTGTCGTTGTTTTTCTCCAGGTGGAAGTTCAGGTCCCGAGGAGGATGTAGTCTGGTGAGGCTAGGGCGTGCGGGCTGATGAAGTCAGTGATGGATTCGCTGAATAGGGCGCGTGGGCCCGGGGGCCTGTAGATGAGAGTTCCTCTGAGGGTGGTTCTGGGGTCGGTGTGGATCTGGAAGTGTATGTGTTCGGCGGCGAGGGGGGTGTCTTCGGTGGTGGTCGTGATGTTGATGGAGTTCTTGTAGATGATGGCGATTCCTCCCCCGATTTGGTTGGCGCGGTCCTTCCGGGCGATCTTGTAGCCGTCAGGGATGGCTAAGGCGATGTCGGGAGCCGAGGAGGCGTTCATCCAGGTTTCTGTGATGAAGGCGACGTCTGGTGCTGTTGTGTCCAGGAGGTCCCATAGTTCGATGGCCTGCTTGTGGACGGAGCGTGTGTTGAGAAGGATGCACTTGAGGTGGTTGTTGGTGCAAGTGCCGGTAGGAGGTCTGCAGGCTCGGTGGAATGTGTACTTGCAGGCTTGACAGGTGAAGGGTCCGTGAGTGCGTTTGGGGCTGGCTTGGTGGCAGGTGGCTGTACGTTTGGGGTTGAGGGCGTTGAGGGAGGCGGCGTCGTATCTTAGACGGGTGTTTTGAGTGCGGTGGGGGCCAGGGGTTCTGGCGCTGGGCGCGGTCCAGGCGCAGACGGGCTTGCCTTTTGCGCGCCAGCGGCGGGGCCGTGCAGCGGCCGCCATAAGAGGGAAGGGGGGGGAGGAGGGGTCGGCTGGGAGGCGGGAGGGAGGACAACGAATGGGAGCAGGGGGGGCGGGGACGCACGGGGGCAGCGGCAGGAAAGTGGGAGGCGGGAGAGCGCAACAGGAGAGAAGAGGAAAATCAGAGGCAGAGCACAACAGGAGAGAAAAAAGGCAACAGTAGAGATAAAGGCAACAGGAGAGAAATAAGGCAACGGGAGAGAAGAAGGCAAATCAGATGCAAAGCGCAAAGGTAGAGTCTAAGACCTACACACAAGTGGCAGGGGCCTGGGCAGGTGGAGCTGCAGCGGCGGGGAAGCAACCTACCCGAGGGTCAAGGATTTAGGGGCAGATGGCCATATGCACAGTGAGAGAAGGACCTTAGTGGCATAGGAAGCAGAGAAGGTCAAGTTTCCTGTAAGCGCCTGATGGTGTCCCACAGCGCACTGGTACCACGGGACTGTGGGAAGAGGGGCTGCCTGTGCATAGCCCCAGATTCTGTGGAGGCCACCCCATCAGACTAGCTTTACTTAACTACACATATGTGTACCTTGATGATATATAGATCTCTAGGGCCCCCAGATATGGAGTTAAGAATTGTGAATCTGGACTTTCCTACGTGCATTAACCTCCTCCATATTTGGATCCTCTGTATTTTGGCGATGATGTTCGGGTAAATTGATATTTTCTCCTTGATATTCCAGACGACAACCACCAGATCCCAGACGTCTGTTCAGTGTGTCAGGATGTAAGGACGACGTAAAAAACTCGCTGCCGCGGCTCTACCATCATGTTATTGTTTAAGCCTGAAAGTTCCCTGACTACTAGGTTTTTCACCTGGATCACTAGATCACCGAGGTGTTACATATGATATGCAACCAGGCAGCGCTGGGCTCTGCCTCGTCAAGGAGCACTCAGTATGACTGTTGATGGATCTCACTACGAATACAGATGGCGACCAGAGGCTGATACTAGCCGGTGACTCTGCACCTAAATTCAGCGATTATGAGTTAGTTTCACCAGAAGAGAGAATAAGGTGGTTACCTGTGAATCCTAAGCTCAAATCCGCTTGTTGGCAATGCCAAGACCACATCTGCAGGTCCTCTGTGCAGGTGTGAGGTAACCAGGGGGAGCTCGGAGCATGTGAGGGGAGCGGGGGGAGCCCTTGAAGGTCCCCATGGAGCAGGAGAAGGTCAGGCAGAGGATTAAGGACCAGCGGCTGTCCAAAACCCCGCACATAGGTCCAGTGTCTTTAGGCCCTGAAATACCAGGTCTGGAGTTTGTGGACCCAGAAGTTCTAGGACCGGCTGCACCAGGCAAGTTGGAGTCCAGGAGATGGCCAGAGAAGCAGGTCCGGTGGCCCAGAGAGAACCTAAGTGAAAAGTGACGGCTGGGCAGGTGAGTTATCCGGGAATAGTGACCCTTGGTAGCAGACTTGCACCCACGGCACTGGCAAAGGATCCTTTTCTGCCCTCCTTCAGTGACTTTCTAACTTGTCCTGCTCCACAGCATCCACAGACTCCGTCCACCTGACCCCTACAGCCAAGGCCATGCTCTTGTCGGACTGAGGTGCAGCCTCCCCAATCCACCAACTTGCTATACTGGGGGGTTGGGGGGTGGACGGTAGGTGGTTGTTAGGCTTCTTCACCAGCCATCAACAGGCAATAAACTTTTGTTACTCCAAATCCTGTACAAAGATTGACAAAACATTCAGCCTCACAGACAGTAGTGCAGTGGCACACCGCGTGATGTCACTCGCTGGGAGGGGCTTAGGTGCTTAGGAGAAAGCTAGATGGCTGTTTTGCCACAGAGCGAAACAAGTTCCTGAGGTTCACATATTGGAGGTTTGTCTACTGAAGTAGATTCGGTACAGTTTCTTCATTAGGAAATATAATAATAAAGGAATAAACAGTAAATAAAATAAAACAATTGTTTTGCGTAATTTGTTGATGACAGAATTTCGAACCACGACACGCCAAGGAAGTCCCGATGAGAAATGAGGGCTTGTCGCAACGCCTCCCTCACTCCGTGTGAACTGTGGTTCCCTTTGTAGCAGTTGCTGTAGGGAGATCCCATATGTTCCCAGTTCTGAGCTATTTTCATTCTCACATATGCATGGATCCCCGGTGGATCAATCTGCAAACGTGTTCCACCCACCCCAGGCTAGATTACTTTACCAGGGCACCTTGCCACATGCCACCTTCAACATTTGTTAGACTTCCTTAAATTCTGCCGCTACCCAGTTATACTGGATGCGCGACTCAACCCGCTACAACGAACTGTGTTCCCACAGACATTTCCACCTGCTCAAAGGAGGCTGAAAGTTGTCGTTATAAAGGACTAGTAAGCTGGGACCACATACGAAGGTGGCCTGAGTAACTCCGGATCCGGCATGTTATTACTCATTCCACTGTTGTCTGGTTACTTGAGGGGATGTACTAGAAATAATAATTCTGACCCCTATATGTACACGTCTGATTAACAGGCATCTCGTAATGAGCAAAATAGAGGTATATTCCTCTCTGCTCTGCTGGGGGTGCTAGCTTGGCCTGTTACTAGTATGTAACTGCATGTACTGCATATTACTAGTATCACAGCTGTGCTGGGAGGTATGAGTACTGCCTGTTACTAGTATAACAGCTCTGCTGGGGAGCATGAGTACTGCCTGTTACTAGTATGACAGCTGTGCTGAGGAGCATGGGTACTGCCTGGTAGTAGTATACCAGGTCTGCTGGGGAATGTGAGTACTGCATATTACTAGTATCACAGCTGTACTGGGTAGTATGTGTCTGCATGTTACTACTGTGACAGCGCTACTGGGAAGTATGAGTACTGCCTGCTACTAGTATGGCAGCTCTGCTAGGGAGTGTGCGTAGCTCATACTGCTAGTTTAACAGCACTGCTAGGGAGTATGAAAACTGCCTGTTACTAGCAGGATAGCTCTGCTAGGGAGTATGAGTACTGCATAATATTAGTATCACAGCTCTGCGGACGAGTATGGCTACTGCCTGTTACTAGTATGACAGCACTGCTAGGGAGTATGAGTACTGCCTGTTACTAGTATGACAGCTCTGCTGAGGAGTATGTGTACTGCACGTTACTAGCATAACAACTCTGCTGGGGAGTAAGAGTACTGCGTATTACTACTTTAACAGCACTGCCGGGGAGTATTTGTACTGCGTATTACTTTAACAGCACTGTTGGGGAGTATGAGTACTGCATATTACTAGTATCACAGCTCTGCTGAGTATGAGTACTGTCTCTTATTAGTATGACAGCACTGCTGGGGAGTAGGAGTACTGCATATTAATAGTATCAGCTCTGCGGACGAGTATGGCTACTGCCTGTTATTAGTATGACAGCTCTGCTGAGGAGTATGTGTACTGCATGTTACTAGCATAACAACTCTGCTGGGGAGTAACCATACTGCATATTGCTAGTTTAACAGCACCTCTGGGGAGTATGAGTACTGCCTGATACTAGTATGGACACCTCTGTTGGGGAGTATAAGTACTGCCTGTTACTAGTATGACAGCTCTGCTGGGGAGTATGAGTGCTTCATATTACTAGTTTAACAGCTGTGCTAGGGAGTATGAGTACTGCATGTTACTGGTCTGAAAACTCTGCTGAGAAGTACTGCTGATTCTGAATATAAGCGCTCTGCTGAGAAGTGCTTGGACTGCCCACTGTAGCTGTAAAATGTTTGCTAATAAGTGTTGTTCTTCTCAACTGCTCCATCTAGACATGTCAGTGCTGCCCATCACAACAGTTCTGCTTAGATGACCCAGTACCACCCATTATATGTAAGCCAGCTGGGTTGAGTAGCCATGGTACCACCCATTATAGGTTAACCAGCTGTGTTGAGTAGCCATGATACCACTCATTATATGTAAGCCAGCTGTGTTGAGAAGCCTTGGTACTGCCCATTATATGTTAACCAGCTGTGTTGAGTAGTCATGGCACTGCCCATTATATGTTAACCAGCAGTGTTGAGTAACTATAGTACTGCCCATTATAAACTCTACTGAGGCGTGCTGGTACTGCCTATGATGACTGTAATGAAAGGTTTTGGTACTACCCTATGAAGCAACTCTGTTGAGAAGTATTTGTATTACTCATTGTAACGCCTGTTGTGAAGTATTTGTACTGCTCGGTACAACTGCTCTATTGGGAAGTATTTGTATTACTCATTGTAAAGTCTGTGGAGAAGTATGTGTACTGCTCGGTACAACAGCTCTATTGGGAAGTGCTCACACTGCCTATTGTAAACTCTACTGAGAAGCGCTGGTACTGCTCGGGACAAGCTGCTTTGAAGAGTACTTGTACTGCCCAACTTTGCTAGTCTGCTGAGAAGTGCTGATACTGCCCATTATAGCAGCTGTGCTGACAGGTACTGGTACTGCCCAGTATAAGAGCTTTGCTGAGAATCGCTGGCACTGCCCAGTATAGCAGCAGTGCTGAGATGTCCTGACACTGCCCAGTATAACAGCTCTGCTGAGAATCGCTGGTACTGCCCAGTATGCCAGCTGCTCTTAGAAGCCTCGGCACTGCCCAGTGTAGCATCTCTGCTGAGAAACCCTGGCACTGCCCAGTATAACAGCTCTGCTGAGAAGTGCTGATACTGCCCAATGTAGCAGTGGTGCTGAGAAGCCCTGGCACTGCCCACTATATGAGCTCTGCTGAGAAATGGTGGCACTGCCCAGTATAACTGATCTGATGAGAAGACATGGCACTGCCCAGTATAACAGACTCTGATGAGAAGTGGTGGTACTGCCCAGTCCGGCAGCTGTGCTGAGGCGCCCTGGCACTGCCCAGATTAACAGCTCTTCTGTCTGCTGAGAAGCTCTGGCACTGCCCGTATAACTGCTCTGCTGAGAGGCTTTTGCACTGCCCAGTCCAGCAGCTCTGTTGAGAGAACCTGGTAGTGCCCAGTATAACAGCTCTGCTGAGAGGCCCTGGCACCTCCCAGTGTAGCAGGTCTGCTGAGAGACCCTGGCACTGCCCAGTCCAGCAGCTCTGCAGAGAAGCCCTGGCACTGCCCAGTCCAGCAGCTCTGCTGAGAGGCCCTGGCACTGCCCAGTGTAACAGGCCTGCTGAGAGACCCTGGCACTGCCCAGTGTAATAGGTCTGCTTAGAGACCCTGGCACTGCTCAGGCCAGCAGCTCTGCTGAGAAATCCTGGCATTGCCCAGTCCAGTAGCTCTGCTCAGTGGCCTGGCACTGCCCAGTACTGCAACTCTGCTGAGAAGCCCTGGCAATGCCCAGTCCTGAGCTCTGCTGAGAAGCCCTGGCACTGGCCAGTATAACAGCTCTGCTCAGAGGCCCTGGCAGTGCCCATTGCAGCGTCGCTCAGAAGCCCTGCTGAGAATCCCTTTCCATGATGCCAGTTAATGCCATGGCACCGCACCCCCACCCCCGCTCCCCGGTACCCCTTCTCTTCGGGCACAGTCTGGCCCGGGAGTGCGGGGGGGCGGTGCCGCTCGGCTGCGGCAGGTACCCAGTCGGCCAGTCACAGCTGGGAGGAGCGTCCGCTCCCCGCCCCGTGTTGCTGTGCAGAGACTGCACGTGGATCGGTGGTTTCTGCCGCCGCCTCCGTAGGGCCGGGGCTGAGTCACTGCATCATGTGGAGGATCGCCGGCTGGCTGCTGTTCCTGCGGGCGGGCGTCTGAGGCTGGCACCGGGAGGAACCCAGGTCACCCTGCGCTGGCATCCCCCGGAGGACATGCCTGTGCGCGCCCCCCCGAGCCCAGCAGCGCAGGAAACAACCAGCGAGAAGAGCGGTGAGTCCAGGGCATGGGTACCCAGCGCGCATCACTGTGTCTGGACCACGAGTCACGCAGGGGGCGCCCAGAGGCAGGGCCGGTGGGCGCTGGCACAGGATGCTGCGCTACGGAGTCCGTGGCGCACGAGCCCTGATCCCGGTGCCCCCTGGGTTTATTCTGCCAGTCTGCTCGTCTCCCCCTTCTCGTGTTTGCTTCTCAGCCAGCATCGGCCCGGAAAGAATATGTTTGTGTTTGGGAATTTTCCATTAGTTGCGATGGAGTGCGACTCAGTGTTGTACACAAACAGGCTGCCCAGGGCGGCGTTGTGCAATGCCTGAGCACTGAGTGCAGGACCTGTGCACCGAGTGTCTCTGCTGCGGGTACCTGTGTTTGCCTCGTTCTGCTTGAGTTGTGTTTGCAGTTGGTACATCTCTTCTGTTACTTGGGGTTGGCATATAGACCTGCTTGGCTGTACCCTAGGGAAGGGCGCAGGGGAGATGGCTTTTCCTCTGTAGTGAGCCCCCCGTGACTTTCTACCAGGGACGCTGAAATTATGCAGTAAAGGAGGGACACATTATGCGGCAAGGTTTGGAAAATTGTGCAGCAAGAAAAGACAAATTATGTGGCACAATCTGTGAGATTACTATTTTTATTTTAATATTGCATGGTCGAAGTTGCTCCTTGTTAGCAGTTTAACATCCGAGGCCACCTCCAGCGTTTGAATGGTAATCATTTAATCATCGCAAAGGGACTGGCAGTGGCAGAACCACGTTCTGGCACTATTTTTATATATCGACCCGTCTGAGGTAGAAACATTTCTTGGGATGAAATCTACAAATTATGCGGCAGATTGAGGTTTATGCGGTTGATGCGGAAAAATCCGCAGTGATGGAGAAATCTGCGGCAGCAGAGTCCAAGAGTAAGAGTGGCGCTGCTCTCGAGTAGTTGGGGTTCTTGGCAAGGCAACCCCTGCAGTGTGGGGTACGGAGGGCCCGGAAGTGAGAGGGAGGAAGAACATTGCCAGCTTTGGCTCATAATGGGAAAGTTATATAGTGTTTTTTTTCAAGTCTTCAAAATGTTTCTTTTCTCTAATTTCACAATCTGAGTTTCTGCAGATTGTGAGAAAAGGTGCAGTTTAAGAGATGGTTAAATAAACACAAAAACATGTTTACTTTCTTTTTCTCCGTGCTTGTAACTGGTTATTGCAGCCAACTTTGTAGTCTGCAGTGCTGTAAACCTTGATTGAAATATTAGCCAGAATCGTAAGCACCCCAAGCTCTTTTTACAGTGTTTTGAATATCTATCTTTGTTATTACATGAAAAAAATCTCATAAACAGATTCTGGAAAATAAACATTTGACAGTCTGTGTTTCCTTGTACATCTGGCACAGGTGCAAGTCTCTGCCGCTGTACTGCAAAGCCTATAAATTTAATTTTATCACTCCCCTTTTGTGGTTGCGTTTATTGCAGTAGGTAGACCTGCAGAATTTATGTGACAGTGGACGAGAGATTTATCTGTCAGAGTTGAATAGATTATGCAGCAAAGGAAAATAAATGGAAAGTGGCAAATTATACGGCATATTAGCCAATGAAGTTCAATTTATGCAGCAAAATCTGCGAAATAATTAGCTATTTTAACATTACAGCACATGTATATGAGGGAACAGCTGTGTTCACTTATAATCCGTGATTTTCTTTACATGTGGCATGGGCGCACCAGTTTAAGAACATAGCTCTTTCAATCTCGCAGAACAATATAGAGTTTAAAAACCATGCACTCCCTTCAGTGAGCATAGATCAGCCTTCATGGGCACCGTCCTGAAATAAAAGGTGCACCACTTTTAATCTGTGCATCCCAGCTTTGTTTTACACGTTTAATTTAGTGGAGTCTTTGTGCTTTGTTTGCAAGCTGGGGGTTCTGAGAGCGCTTCTGTCCAGAGTGACCCTGCCCTACAGAGAAGTAGGTGCATTACCTATTTGTTATTATGCACCTCACTTGAAGGGACTTTAAGAAAGGCAATGTTAATATTACTCTAAAACTGGGACACTGGAATTATACTGCAGTCCACAGCCAAATAATCCGGCATGGATGACTGAATTATGCAGCACTGCTGACTAAATTATGTGATAAATTAAATTATGCTCCATAATGTGGCACAAGCTTAGGCAGTGCGTTTTCAGTGTTTGACAAATGAACATATATTCATATTGGCTGTGATAAAGTTTCACCTCATTAGTACCAGTTTAACAATTATGATGGTCCTGATGATATAGCAAATTGTTCATGCAGTTCTTGGTAGTGAAGCGGGGCAGGTTCCATTAGCTGTCCATCACGTTAATGTAAAGGTACAGGGCCTATCCGAAGGAAGTGCGAGAGACGATGGAGCCCAGAAGAAGAATGAAGCTAGGGAAGGCTCCCTGGAACTTAAGGAGGCTGTCTGACCAAAGTGAAAGTAAAATGGATCCAAGATGGAGGCTGCGGATAACCTTCAGTGAGGTCAAGGCTGAGGATATCCGAAGTGACCGGTACATAGCTAAACCGTAGGCCGCAAGCTGAGGTGCGTCCATGCTGGTCTACTAGTGAGGGGACATCTACCAACAAGGACGGCTTACCGTCTGCCCAGGAATGGCTCCACAGCAGGGTCAAAGGCAGGTGGCACCATGGAGACTGCGGAGGCGAGGGATAGACAACCCTAAAGGTCAGCTATATGCTGAGAAGAGTTTTAAGTGGGCACCACCATGAACTTCTGTTTCTGGTCCTGAGCCCTGTAGCATTGGATTGTAGTAAAGTTTTTCGCCATGAAGAAAGAGCTGAACATCCAAGCCACTCCCGCCAACTTAGGTTGATGGGTAAAGGTGGTGCTGCTCAGCTTGAAGCATCTACGGAGTTTCTCGCTAATGTCAGGTGCAGGAAGGAGGATGCAGGAGTTTTCATCGGACAAGGTGACTTCTGTGGTTGGAGTTGGCCCAAGGAGGTTGGTGGTCACAGCTTCTGTGCTGATCTTTCTGGGGAGAGGGTGGGTCAGTGGGTGATGGATTGGCACTGTTGGTTAATCTGTCCGCCTTATCTTTGTTCCCTCTGGGTACAGGTTGCCCCTAGTGCTCATTGCTGAGTAAATTACATCTAATGACTCTGCTTCGTCTGAAGTGATCGGGTGCTTGGCATGGAAATCCTACAGTGTAGGGTACCGAGGATCCAGAAGTGTGAGGGACGAAGAATAAGTGCTGATGTCCTGATTTCCATATGCAGATGTTGATCCAATTAAAACAATCAACCATAACGAGTGGGGATCATATCTCTGCCCATGTACCTTCATGCTTTATAGAAGCCGAGGAAGGTTGTTCTGTTGGTACCCAAGGCTTTCAAATCTAATTAGTACGTGCTCCGTCCCTCGCAGACTAGGGCAGAGTTTCCTCTCTAGACCTTCCTGGCGCCATCTTACCTGACGACAGTGGGTGCAGAACTCGCTGATGAGGAAGGCGCAGGTCTTAGAGAGTTGGGTCACGTGTCAGCATCTAGAAGACCTCTCCGCCGGCTCCCCATGGTGCAAGGGGTTTGTGGTAAGGCCTTCTGCCCTAGGTACGAGGTACATCATGGGCTGGTTCGTTCTCGCCTGTGAGTTCGATACTCTGGACAAAGCGCTGTACCTGTGTGTAAAGTATAAAACTCATAGACCAGGAGCCTGAGTGGCCACACGCCAAGGGCTACAAACTTCCCTTCACTGACTTACCTCCTGAACTGTGGAGTCATTGCAGCCCTCGCCTGTGAGCTCTCCAGAAACATCCTTCTTTCAGGGAGTCCCTGAAAGCTTCCTCTTGTGGGAAACAAGAAACTCCCAAGAGTGAATGGAAGTTATACAGGTAATAACATTAATTACACATGTTCCCGAAATCTGAGATAAATCTTTTTTCCCTCTCGCCTAGAGCTCCTCCTTTCTGTGTTAACGTCAGCGGTACCTTCCCCGACGCTACACGTCATTAAAGTCTTGTGATGCACCTTACTAAACCGTAACTGCGTCACCTACCTCCGCCGTTAAATCTTACCTGCACCCTTTCCGTTTTACTTAATCTGTTGCTTTTGTTCTCCTGGTTTTATTCCCCGACATTTGTTTCCCGAGTTTTTTTTATACCGAAAAATAGCCAATGTCCGCTCCAGAGTCACGATCCGCGGCACCTCCTGTTCGCTGAATGCGCCCAGGGTCACCGGCTAACGGCAGAGCCGTGCTTCGCCCGTATCTAGGGTCTCGTAGAGATTCATGCTCCTTCTGCTCCCCTCCCCCGCCACCCCTCAGACTCCCAGACTTCCTTTTAAACATGGGGACACACTCTGTGCCTGTGCCAACTCTCCAACCTACGACATAATTACCATAATTGGAAAAATACTTTCATTCCCTGGGGGTGAGGACCCGGGAGTGGGGGGGTGGGTGCTCTTTATATAAAATGTCCTTAAGTTGCTGAAGCATTTCAGCTTTCAGGTCCGGCCTGTTTGCTGTCGGGTGGTCTCTAGCTCCCACCGCTGTCTCACTTGTTCTCCAACACTCGAGCCTCGTCCTGATGGACGCACACGGGCTCAGCTGAGCTGTAAAGTCGTTATCTCGTTTCATTGTCACCCCGGGGACCCTGAGACTATCCACGCCTCTCAGTTCTTTAATGTGATGAGTGGGCAGGAGAGAGGGAGCTGGACAGCTCCGACGCCACCTCTGATGGGCGCTGGTCTTCTTGGAAACTTAAAAGATGCCGAGTCATGGGATCTAGATTCCGAGTCATGGTCCAGATGCCGAGTCATGGTCTAGATGCCGAGTCATGGTCTAGATGCCGAGTCATGGGATCTAGATTCCGAGTCATGGTCCAGATGCCGAGTCATGGGATCTAGATGTCGAGTCATGGGATCTAGATTCCGAGTCATGGTCCAGATGCCGAGTCCGAATCGTGGTCCAGATGCCGAGTCATGGGATCTAGATTGCGAGTCATGGGATCTAGGTTCCGAGTCATGGTCTAGATGCCGAGTCATGGGATCTAGATTCCGAATCGTGGTCCAGATACCGAGTCATGGGATCTAGATTGCGAGTCATGGGATCTAGATTCCGATTAATGGTCCAGATGCTGAGTCATGGTCTGTGACACTCGGGGCCAGAGAAGGGCAGAAGGGCCGTCTCTCGAAGGAACCTGCTGTGAAACCTCACATCATGCCAGAGAAAAGCAGAGGCGACGGACGCATGTCTCACAAAGAGACAAGAGGCTGTCTCTCGAAGAAAGTGTGGAAGATATCTCATCATGCCGTATAACAGCAGAGAAGACGTATGTCTCACAGAGAGAGGAGGCTGTCTCTCAAAGGAAGTGTTAAAGATATCTCATCAGGCCGGAGAACTGCAGAGGGGGCGTAGGTCTCACAGAGACAAGAAGCTGTCTCTCGAAGGAAGCGCGTTTGGAAGATATTTCATCACACCAGAGAACATCAGAGGAGACAGACGTATGTCTCACAGAGAGGAGGCTGTCTCTCAAAGGAAGTGTTAAATATATCTCATCATGCTGGAGAACAGCAGAGGGGCGGTAGCTTTCACAAAGAGACAGATTGTCTCTCAAAGGGAGCTTTGTTGGAAGATATCTTATCATGCGGAAAACAGAAGAAGGGGACGTAGGTCTCACAGAGACAAGAGGCTGTCTCTCAAAGGAAGCTTGTTTGGAAGATATCTCATCAGGCCAGAGAACAGCAGAGGAGACGTATGTCTCACATAGAGAGGAGGCTGTCTCTCAAAGGAAGCTGGTGAAAAAGATTTCTCATCATGCCGGAGAACAGCAGATGAGACGTATGTCTCACAGAGACAAGAGACTGTCTCTCGAAGGGAGCTGGACTGTAAAATAATCCTTTTGGTTTAGCTAATGCAATCTCTTCCACCTCAACCTCCCACCAGCAAGATGCGCTCGTGCACTCGCCTGCGGCTGCCATCTTGATTTGGGGTATCTTCAATTATTACAAAAAGTATTCAAAGATGGCCACCGTGGACGTGCGTGCACCCACAGCACCTGTTTAGGAATGTGCTTTGTTATGTGTGAGCAAACCCCAGTCAAAGATGGCCACTTTGTATATGTGTGTGTACCATTCGAATAGGGACTTGGGGTGCAAGCGTCACCTGGATGGGGTTAGGGAAGGACTGAGAATAAAAAGAGGGAGAGCAGGGAGGGAAATAGAGTGCAGGAGAAAAAATAGCCCCTGACATGCACTGTAATACATGGTCTTAGGCCAGTAGTGGAAAGATACTTCATCCAATCAAAAGCACATGAGACTGAAATGCTCCTGGGGACACAAGTGCAAGAAAAGCAGGACAGTCCCTCAAATCAGGAGAAGGGTCATGAGATAGAGAACAAAGTCATCCAATCATCAAGGGGCTGACCCAAAGCACACTCTAGGTTTATTTAATTTTTGTAACAGAAGTTCTTCAGCAGACAGCTAAGGCTGTCTCAAGCCAAGATCTGAACACGAAGGACGTTAAAGTAAAAAAATGTCACCTGTCCATTCATATTTGACTTCTCTATGAAACAAAGAATCGCATACACATTTCATACCCAACTTAATTGAAATAAACTATCTTTCAAGTAGTTCATCTGTATCAATTTCCAAATGATCTGTGGCCTTATTCGAAGTCTAAATGCATACAAATCAATCCAGATATTTCATACTCATCCTTTCCTATTGCTAATGGTTTAAGGTTATACTTCAGTTTACTTTCCCCTTAGTGTACCTGGTCCTTGGTTCCTTCCCACAGAGTAAACGGGGATCTGCCCTGCCTGACTACAGTGTGTTTCCATGTTCAGCACCATCAGTACAGGACCAAACTAGGGTTAATGAAGTTGGCAAGTTAGTTTGAGCAACTTTTCTGAAGGTCTAGGAAAAACTTCCAAACCTGTGACTTTTTTTCAGTTTGCCTTATTTGTGCACTGTTGCTGTGCATGGCAAGGCTCCCGAAAGATTACTATTTTTTATTTTTTTATTTTATAGAAAAGCTGTGCATTCATTTGCCATTTGGGTCAGAGAGGCTCTGCAATAGGTAAACCTGCAGAAAACATTTCTGAAAAGTTTTCCCTCTCAGCTGGCTGGTTTTAGAGGTGTTGTTCAGCATGCCAATGTTAAACTAGGAATCTGCAAACTTTGAGAACATCTAAAATAGGAAAAATTTCAAAAATTTACAAGTGAAGAGTAAACTCTGCACATCCCCATACCTAACTTCAGTTTAGCAATAAGTGTCGCCAACACCCAGTGACTAAGTCAAATACAGATTACATTTACAAAGAACGTAATGTTTTAGCAGACACAGGAGACAAGCCCCTGTGCAATACTTTATAGCTTTTGCGAAGTCTTATTTACAAATATATAAAAATCTATGTGAAACAAGGCAAACAAGCAGGTGAAGAAAGTAAATGGATGTATTAATTATTAAAACAAATACAGCAACAAAAATAAAGCAAAATGTCAGTGTCTTCGAAGGTCTAGATAAATCCAGACCACCGTCTTCCTTCGAGACTTGTTCTGAAAAATGTTTGGAATATTTTTCCCTTTTAAGACACTGTACATATATTTTCTTTGTGTCCTGAAGACGCACGTGCCTATATTCTCTAAATCTGTGTAGGTTCGCCTTTTTCAGGCTTTTCTGATGTGTTCACATCAAGCCATGGTCGCACCAAAGGGCATCCGCGTCACTGACGAGGCAGCACGCAGTGGATTTGGCATGTGTATGTTATACCGTGTGGTCCATCTGCCTGATCTTGCAAACAGAGCAACAAGTTTTTAAGTTATGCATTCTGTCATAACTGCAGATGACACCTGATGATGACACACATGCCTGCAATGTGGGACTCACCTTCCCGCCCATGCCGGTGGCCTGTGTCCACTTTGCCCTGCTCCCGAAATGAAGTTTATTAGGTAACAGTCTCCGGAGTCCATCAACAGAGCTTGAAAAATGAGGTCAAGTCATGTCTCTGAGTGGGAGCTGCTCAACAAACCAGACTCCCTTCAAGTCATGTTCTCTGAACAGGAACTTGAACCTACAAATGCAAAGTCATGTTCTCTTATTTTGAACCCACCCAATACTAAACCTGACTGACAGGTCCAAAGTCATGTTCTGTGAATGGGAGTCGGCCTGGGTGCCACTAAACCTGACAGACAGATCCTAAGGTACGTTCTCTTATTGGGAACCCACCTGATAATAAACCTGACGGACAGATACAAAGTTACTTTCTCTTATTGGGAGCCCGCATGATACTAAACCTGACGGTCAGGTCCAAAGTCACTTTCTGTGAACGGGAGCTGGTCTGGGTGCCACTAAACCTGACAGACAGATCCTTAGGTGCGTTCTCCTTTGGGAACCCGCCTGACGCTAAACCTGACGGACAGGTCCAAAGTCACGTTCTGTGAACGGGAGTCGGTCTGGGTGCTACTAAACCTGACGGACAGATCCAAAGTCACTTTCTCTGGCTGAGAACTTGCTTGGTACGAAACCTGAAGGACAGGTCTAAAGTCGAGTTCTCTGAATGGGAGCTAGTCTGGTACTAATCTTGAGTGACTAATTCAAAGTTATGTTCTTCGAACAGAAGAGGGTTTTGTTTTGAATACAGCTGACAACCTCATGGCCTATACTGAACCTTAGTTTATCCTGAAAACATGGAACAGCCATACATTTTCATTCCAACAAAGGAAGATATCCAGTTCTGAGCTGACAAACAAATCCAAATATATGTTCCCCAAATGGAGTCTACTCTTGTCCTAAACGTGTTCAGTGCCCTCCGCAATCTTCCCGCGATAGGAACCAAACATGTTCTAAGAATCTACTATAGCTTAAAAGACATAGGGCCTCATTGCTACTTCTCTCCGGGACCGCCGGAGCTGCTGCAGGCAAAAGACCGCCAGCGCTGGTGGTCTTTTGCCCGCCATATTAGGAGTTTTCCACTGGGCCTGCGTGCGAAAAGAGCTTTTCCTCCTGCTGGCCCAGCAGAAAACTCACCATAACATTGACGCCGGCTCGTAATTGAGCCGGCAGCAATGTTGGGGTGCATTGGGTGCGACCGCACCCGTCGCGCATTTCTCTGCCCGTAATTCAGGCAGTGAAATGGGCGATGGGGCTGTCCATGGGGGACCCCTGCCCTGCCCATACCAAGTTCATGGGCATTGCAGGGACCCCCAGCGGCTCCCCAGATGCCCCGATTCCGCCAGCCTTTCCATAGCGGTGTAAACTGACATGGAAAGGCTGGTGGATGGGGACTCGTAATCCCCAGGGCAGTGATACCTGCAGCGCTGCCCTGGTGGATTACAACCGCCGGGACCACAAGGCTGCAGGCTGACGGCAGCCAGGCGGTGTCGGCGGTTGGACCGTGGCGGCTCCGCCATGGTCATAATAGGGCAGTCGGACCACCCTGTCTGCGTAATGAGGCCCATAGTGCCTGATTTAGATTTCGGCGAACGGGTTACTCCGTCACAACGATGATGGATTTCCCATCTTCCGAAATTTAAATTCCATTATTCCCTTTGGAATTTATATTTAGTCGAAATCTAAATCAGGCCCTTAGTCTCTGTGAACATGAGTCATTCTTGTCCCAAACATGTCTGATGGCCTAATAGCCTTACTCTTGAGTTGTTACTAGACGTGTTCATAAGCTGCCTGATGATGTCAGAGGCATCCTCGCTGAACAATACCTGCTCCTGCCCTGAACTTGAGAGATGGACTCAGCGCCATGTGCTCTGAATGAGGCTGATCTTGTTGTCTACTCCTTTGTTAAGTTATCTGAATGAGGCTGCTTTTGTTCACAAAACCTTGTCTCTGAAAGTGAACTGGTCTAGTAGTTAATTGAACACAGACCACATGTTCTTGTTTGACCTCAGAAATAATGAATAATTGTTTTTTGAAGCAAGACAGTCCATGTTTTTTTTCCTCTCTAATGGGTGCTTCGTTGTTTTAGGCCAGACTTTTGGCAATAGAGGGGTGAAATCACTTATCCTTTCCCTCATGAGTTATGAAAACTATTATGCCCTGCAGAATTATCTAAAATTGTCCATTAGCTTGTCATGTTAAGGATGGAGCCCCTCAAGACTGAGATTAGCTGAGCTTTGAGTGTGCCTTAACTTGAAAGACAGATCAGAATGCACCAAGCATTGTGAGCAGGGGTTAGGGCCAGCTTGTCTCCATGCCTGGAAAAGGCAACACACTGTGGCTGGTCACTACTCTGAAATTTCCTAAAATGCAGGAAAAATCATATGAAAAAACCTTGAAAGATATGTTAATAAAAACAAGAAGGAGAAGAGGATGGGAGAATCTGATGTACAGTTGAAAGTGTAATGCACCTTTCCAGTCTGTTATGGTCTATATATCACCTAAAGTGATGTAATGCTTCCATAATGCAGATGATTCCCTTCCTCATACACCTAAGGAAATGCATACCGGAAAAAATAGCCCAAATTGTTGTACATGACCAGAGGACTTTAAAAAACATTTTTATGAGTATCTTTTTGATACTTCTCTAAGGAAGGGATCATTACAATTTAAATGGCTCTCTTTAAGTGATACAAATATGATAAATCTGTTTAGCAAAATACATCACAATACATATGCATAATCCACAGACCAGTAGACAAAGTGACAGAACCACTGCAACCCACATTATGGTGCTCCTTCCGTGTACCGTGAACTTGTGATAGTGATGGAGCTTGTGTAAGTAAGATGACGAATCATATGAATAAAATATCGCCCTTCTTATGACACTGGCATTTTGAATTAGGAGTACTGATTTGTGATGCAAGTTGTGTATCTGTGTGGGTTCCTGCTTCCCTGTTCTTTTCATATTTTCCATCCACACTCTTTTCTGATGTTGTGTCCTTTGGTGGTGTTCTGTCCTGTATGGCCTCATCTTGCTGGGATCCAGGTGAATTGTTGTTCTGGGCTGGCTAAGGCATTCGGTCGTCCTCCATTGTTCACACATTGCCACAGTGAGCAGCCTAGTCACATCTTTATACTGATGCTCTCTCTGGATAATACCCTGATGCTTTGTTCATTGTTGGGTTATATTATTAGTCTCAAGAGCAGCACATAAAGGATCTGAAATTACTAGGAAGAAGTCTCACACCAAGGCAAGTTCAGATTTTGGTTTTATTTATTTTTTAGTTTATTTGTATTTTATTTATAAATAGTTATATATTGCAGACATTAGCCAAAGGTGCTAAACTGCTCTACAAGAGAAGTATTTAATTAAATGGTACAAATACAACAATAAGTAATTACAAAGTTTGAGAATACAACAGTGTAGATCTTTACTTAAAGTAAAGAAAGTACAACAGCTATAAGGTGATTTAGGTAGTGTAGGTGTCTGTGCCAAGAGTTGGTTACCGTGTCCTAGTTTAAATTTTATTGGAGGAGAACGGACTTCAGATCTGTTTTGAAAGTCACTGGGGAGGTAGTTGTGCATAGGTTTGGAGGTAGTGAATTGCAGATTCTGGTTGCGCTGCCCGAGAAGGATTATGCCATAAGATGTTCTTTTCTGACGGACGGCGGTTCAAGCAGCGTTGCCTCAGCATCGCTTTAGTGTTACATGATGGTCTAGAGCCGCCCGACAGCCTGAGTTTGTCCTCCCAGTTACTGGCAGTTGATGTGTGCAGAGCTTTATGGATGACGCAGGCAATTTTGTAAAATTATCCTGGTCTTAACTAGCAGCCATCGGAGAGTGATCATCATGGGTATAATGTGATTCTTCATTTTGGCTCCACAGACAAACCGTGATGCTGAGTGTAGGATCAACGTCAGGGGGTGAGGTAAGTTTTGGGAAGACCAGTCAAGATAATGTTACAGTGTCCTAATCTAGAGAGCCCCAATATATGAGTGTGCTCCACAGTGTAACAATGGATTCCCAACAAGAGACGTAGTAAATAGCGTGTGTTTTCGGCCATGTTGCTGATCTGGGAATGTAGGTCGAGCCTTTTATCTAGGGTAACGCCTAGAGATTTGTCAACAATGGTGGGTTTACTGTTGAGGATGTTGCACATGTCATTTCAGAATTGCAGCAGATGTTTTGATTTCAAAGGGGATATGGGTCGAGAAGAATCACGAGGTAGGGTTTGCCTGAGTCTAGAATTTGGAAAGCATCATCATCCACCTCTTATAGAGAAGTTTCTGTGCTAACTTCCTGATTGAAACCAGATTGGAATTAATCTAGGAGGTCATTGTTTTTGATGTGTTGAGTGAGGTGCTCTGCTGCACATCTTTCCGTGATGTTTGAGAGGAAGGACAGGTTGGCGAGTGGGCAACAGTTGTTGAGGTCATTAGTGTCTGCAGAGGGTTTTTTTTAGCAGAGAGAGGTAATTTGTCTAATTTTTAGGCAGTTAGGAAATGTACCTTGGCTGAGAGAGGTATTCACCACTTTTGTCCTGTGGGAAAGCACGTGGGTATAAAGGTCATTGGCAATGTTGGAGGGTGTTGTTCTTTTGAGAATTTTGAGTATGTCTTCTGTGTAATGGTATTAAATAGTTGCTAGGTTTCATTGGATTTGCATACCAGGAGAGAGGTAGGATGGACATCATGATGTAGACGCAGTTGAACTTTGGAGTCAAAGAAGTGTAGAAACTCCTTTGCTTTTGATGGTGAGTGTTCAGATTGATGGATGTATGCATGGAGGAGTTGTTGCCGTTTTTGACCAGATCGAAGAGTTGCTTTTGTGCGTTCTTGGCTGAGTCCAGCAGGGTTCTGAAGTGGTTGGATTCTCCCAAACGTTATGTTTTTTTGTACAGGGACAAGGAGTTTCTGAGGCAGGTGAGGTTGATGGTGGAGGGCGACTGTTTCCATTTCTTTAAGATTTTTAGACACTTCCCTTCTTAATAAAGAGCTTTGTTGAACCATGGTGCTGATGGGTTAGGTTGTATTTTTTTGCTTTGGAGTGGAGCTACAGCATCAAGCACAACAGAGAGGTATTCAAAGCTGTGAGAGGTTGGTTCACTCACATAATATCTGAACCAGAAATATTGGATACAAAAATATTGTGTCACAAATATTGATCATAAAAATATTTTTAACCTATAAAGGTAAGTACAAAAATATCGAAAACATTTACACTAATATAAACAAAATGTTAAAAAAATATCGTGTTACACCAATATAAAAAACTATATAAAAAAAATATCAATCGGTGCAAGAGGAGCGAAAGCATTGGACTCGGAGGGCTAAAATGTACTACTCCCACTCCAGTCAGTGCAACAGTAGGGAAAGCGTTGGACTCAGGAGGGGTGAAATGTACTACTTCCACTTCATTCAGTGCAAACGTAGAGAGAGAATAATTCACTTCAAACAAATAACATATTTTAACAACTCTCTTAAATACGCAAAAATATAAAGTTTTAAATATAAGAATATGTCTAAATTTTAACAAAAATAAAGCAAATTATATTATTATTACAATTTTAAATAATTATCAATCAAAACAAATATTATTGGTATATAATGGAAATAAAGTATAACAAAATTAACATATTAAGTAATACAAATTTTTATAAATGAATTAACACATTTTAATTTATGATTACTTAAATAACTCCCACCCTATTACTCTAGAACCCAAACATCACACACCTAAAATATAGCTTAACAAATATGTCACAATGAAGAAATTATAAATTCAATAATAAATTAATAATTATCAATAAATTATTCATTATCTTCCCACCCTTTACACCTACAACCCCAACAACACACACCGGAAATATAAAAAAATCTTAATTACACAATTTACATAATTAATGATCAATGAAATTAATATTAATTGAAAAGTAATTAATAATTGATTATAATTAACTTCCCACCCTTTGCCCCTGCAAACCCCTCAACCTGCACCTAAAATATAACATAAATACACTCATTACACAATTTGCATAGTTATCAATTACATAATTATTAGTCATTAAAAATTAATTATTGAATTATAATTAACTTCCCAAATTTTACTCCTACCAACTCCACAACCCACACCTTAAACATAACGTAAAAAATAAATTAGTCACAGAATTTACACCATTATCAATTACATATTTAATAATTAAATTAATTACTTATAATTAATTTACTACTCATCCTGTGCCCCTGCAAACCCTGCAACCCGCTACAACGCTAAATATTACAATTAATAATTAAATTTAAAAACAACTAGAAATCTACAAACTGTATTAAAAATGATAATTGTACAAACAATTGATAACATATACAATTAAATGCTAAAATACATAAAGATGATTAAAAAACGAAATTCTTTACAACAATATTTGTGTGAATGATATTAACAACATAGATAGTATTAACATCGATATTACTTATCTTAGAAAATTGATATTTTTGCCAACAATATTCCTGCATCCCAATAATTAGTATCACAATATTAAAAACTCAGTATTTGTGTGCTTCGCTATTATCAACTCAACATTTTGTCCCAATACCAGGAGGTCATGTCCTTCACAATAGTAGTGGGGCCGATGGAGGCTTGTCTCTTCTTAACAGTGTTGCTAAGGGTATTGATGGCCATGTTTCTGGTATTGGAAAACCAGGTAGGTGCTCTTTTTGGTTGAACCACTATCGTGGTGAAGCTCATTTCAGTTGACCCACTGTCCCGGCGTGAGAGAGTCGCAGGCTAAAGGGAATGAGGAAGTGATCGGACCAGTCTACTGGGATGAGTTCATTCACTGAGAGAGTGGCAGCTTTAGAGATTATTCGATCGAGAAGGGATCCTTTAATGTGTGTCGGCTTAAGGTTATGTTGGATCAGATCATTGTTGTGGAGAGTAGAGACAACTTGGTTTACTGCAGAGTCTTCTGTGGTTCCCCAGTGAAGATTGAAATCTCCCAGAAAGATCACTTTGTCGCAGGTAGTTAAGTCATTCATTAAGTCCTTGCATTCCTCAAACAAATACCCAATGCTCTCTGCTTGAGTTACTTCTGTCCACGTGGTCACAGTTTTTTATGTACATCTTCATTCTTATTTACAGGATGCTACAAAGATATTGTGTTGGTATAGAAATTAAAAGTATTGTTAAATAGAAGAACATCAAAATGGATAACACAATCAAAACTAAGCAAAATTGAATGTTCTAGTGTAAGCTTAGACTATTATTGGTTACAAAGCGTAGAGAAAGGCTACTCTGTGGAGACAGCGAACAAATTGCAAGGTTAAGAGAGAGCCGGGCCTCTGTATTGGTGAGAGATAAGGCCGTGGCCATGTCAGAAGTTCAGTAGTTGGTAAAGGAGACATCTTACATTTTTAGAAAATTAAAAAGTAAGGGATTTTCCAAAAACTGTATATACATCGCTTGAAGGTAATTAAACATCCACTTTTTACCTTTTTCATAAAATAGACAGAGACTGCTTAGTTTATCTAATTTCCGGTAACAGGCTGTTCAATGAATTGGGAAACCAACACCCATGATTTCCGTTCGTGCAAAGAGTTACGCTCAGATTTTGGAACAACAGCAAGTGTTCGTCTTGCGTTGCAGGTTTGTGTTTTTACCGGGAAGCAATGTTTCTTTACCACTGTCCTCGTCTATTAGAATTAGTTTACACATGGTATCACTTTTGGCATCACTTTTGCTGCGGGTAGTGCTCATTGTAGTAATGCGAGAATGGACTTTACTTTCAGTCTAGGGAGTTATGTTTGAAGAATATGTAGCTTTGTGGCTCTAAATTCTACTTCTCTGTCTATTTATACTACTTGTATTACAATATTTTCTGATAACAGTTGGAGTCATTATGCATCCCCACTTCTAGTCATCACAGAACAGGTTCCTTAATCCGGCGGACCACACCTTCTCCCAACAAGCGCAAAATGAGGACAAGTGAGGTGAGAATGCTCTGTCCTGTACCAGTATCAGTAAACACTGAAAACAGAGTCATAGGGACTTTTACAACAGCCCACATGTCCACCTTATCCTGAAGAAGTCTACCTTAGCATAAGATTCCAGAGAGACAAAACTGATGTTCAAGCCATAAACATCGGTTTAGGGAAGCCCGGATACACTGGGGCGTAGCCCGTGCGTTGTTTGGGCAGTACGCATAATGGATGTTAGTCATGATTTCCTTGGTAAGGTTGTATTAATTTCAGAGTTGGCAACCATCCAGGTTCTCTGTTGCTCCTCCAGAGCGCAGGTATATGCTTGTGGCTCTATATTTGCTGCGTTGGGCTTCTTTTCCTCAACTCGTAAGTACACACCGCATGTCTCCCAATTGAAGATCTGAGATTGTTGTTTTCGTTTTGTGATTTTGTGATACTTGGATATCTTTTACAAATCTCTAAGGCTACTGAATTCTAAGACTTGTGGTCATCTTTTTCAGTTTTTCTCGTGTTCGCGTCTTGATGTATGTTTTGTGCTGTATATCTTAGCGCGAAGAGCCTGTGGGCGTTGGCTGTACACAGTGGGACACCTGTGTTTTTGTGGGGGGTTGTCTACAAAACAGCAGCAGGTGGAAAAACTGAGCACTGCCCTCCTTTTTGTTTTGAAGGTGTGTTTAGAGTCATGGTTTCTCTAGGTAGTGTTTCAGTATGACTCAATACTTCAGAGGTCTCTAAGTGCTTGTATCGGTACCTTGGAATGACGGGGTAATTGCCAATCACATTGATGAAACTAAAAATGTTTGCTTAAATAACTGAACACACTTCTAGAAGGAGCAGATACTCAAACCCTAAAGATTTTGAGAATGTTATTAGGATCACCCAGTAGGTGGCGGTAAGTGGAAGATGGATGTGTTGTCTTACAGTCTGGTGGAGTGTCTGCTTATGTGTTCTTGATGATGGTTCTCTGGCATGTATTTGTGTTTTGTTAGTTGTACGAGGGCTGCCTCCTCGGGTATACTAGGAGCTGCTTCTTCTGCGTAGGGGTCTTTGGCTCAGGTGCAGGTGGAGGAGTATGGCTGTGGTACTTCTCTACATTGCCTAGTAGTTTGGATCCAGGGACCATGAGCAGAAGAGGCAGTAGCAATCCTCACTGTGGAGAAGTGTGGCACAATGGTGAGAGCGGCAGACCCTGATGCAGAGATCTGGCCCGGGACCAGGGTTCAATTCCCGCCTCAGCGGTCTTGGGCTCGATTCCCTTGGACCAGATAATTCTTGCCTCGGTGCCTAATCTAATTAATGGGTCCCACTCTGTAACTCTGGGCAATAACTTGCTTAATCTCCACAACTGCCCTCACAGCGCTTGGATGCCTGGCTTCACCCTGGGGGTGGCCCAGGAGTGGGTGCCTCACAGGGAAAAGCCAGGAGGGGTTCCACAGCGGTATGCATACAGCGCCTTGAGACCCTAACGGGTGAGTAGTGCGCTATACAAGTGCGAAGTTTACAGTTTTTACAGTTCACTGATTTTGTCTTGCCACATTGGCTTAGGGTTCCAATCTAAGGGGTCTGTCAAAGCGAGGGGTTTCCAAAGACCCAGGCTCCTCTTTCATTTGTGTGACTTAAGGATGTAGGATTTCATCTGCCTTTAATGATCTGAATCGTGGGAGAGAATGATAATTGGCCAAGTCCAAATCGACGTCCAGCATGACCTCAAATGAGCAACCAGTAAACGCTTGACGTCTCCAAGACTAATGTTTTTTTTGTAAAACTTCCACAAGCATAAGGCTTTCATCCGAAAAATGGAGGGAACAAGGATAAATCTATCATATTAATATAGTTCAAGATAAAATTATGGACAGATAAATATTTGCTAACTCCAAGAAGTGTAATAGTCTGCAGCTGCCAAGAATTGCAGTTTATTTGTTTTATGAAACCAGATAGGATTAAAAGAGTGTTGTATAAAGTGCAGTAATACTGTTAAATGTTAACCACAATCAACATGAATAATAGAAGTAAAGGATCAAAACATGTAGGAACCCGCAGGACTGGTCTGTGGACTGTGCTGAGAGAGTATCCCCAGATTGTCTGAAGACTTCTGCCAAAACCTTGGCCTGGTGGACAGCTATGGGTTGAGAACTTTGTTTTTGACACCCCTCTAAAAGATGTCTTGTTTTTAAATGTGCAAAGAAGCACTTTTTGGGAGGAATGTCAATGCACAATGGGGAACTTCTCGCCCTAGAAATGAATTTGATCTATGTATGTTGCTAGTATCTTGCACCTAAACTTGGTGTCGCCAGTGATGTGGCCTGCTTGTCACATGAAGCTCTCTCCTCCATCATGTATGCCTGTTACCGCAGACTTCACTTATTTTCAGTGCAGGCTGAAATGAATTTGAAAGGTCACCTGTGTCCCTGTAAAGCTGTACTTGAAATTAGTCCACCAGTATATATGCTTACGAGAAGTAGAGGTGGGCACAACTTGCGTAATTATGTGAAATGACAACATAATGATGAGAGATCACGCAATGGCGCAAACTGCACCCTCGCATCTAAAATGGACACGAGGATGCATTTTGCGGGAAGACAATAGTGCTAAATGCAACAGAACAGCAGCAGCCCCTCACACTTGCTAAGTTCATTATTCCTGTGCTTCTGGGGTACGCTTCTTGTGCCACATCACTCATAATTGCTCAAACTGGCATAATCACATAATGTCCGTAATGTTGCCTTAAAAGTGTCTTGCAAAATTGCTCCGATCTTTCTGGCGTAGTTAAAACTTCGTCCAGGACATCTCTAGATGGAGACTGTTCTAAATCAAGGCCTGCAAATTGCAGACCTCACCGCTTGTATCTTTATGAGAAGTTTACACCATCCATTTTTTTTTTGTTGCTTAAACAGACCACAACTTTGGTGTTCTAATCATACTATATTCTGGATTACTTTGCACACTGTGGGCCTCATTACGAGACTTGCGGATGGCGGTAGGACTGCCGCCAACGCGGCGGTCCAAGCACCTCACCACAACCCTGGCGGTCCGGCTGCCAGGGAGCCGCCAGCTCTGCCAGGATCAGAGGTCCTGGTGGTCGGGAGTTGGTGGTGGTCCTAATCCGCCAGGGCAGCACTGCACAGCAGCGCTGCCCTGGGGAGTATAACCCCCATCTCCGACCAGCAGTTTCATGGCGGCACCACCACCATGAAAGTGCTGGCGGAGATCAGATGCAGGGGGCCTCAGGGGGGCCCCTGAATTGTCTATGCACTTGGCATGGGCAGTACAGGGGACCCCATAGCCAGCACCCTCACCCCTGCTTTGCAGACAGTGAACATTGCGAGGGTGTTGGTGCACCCTGCGCTCTACAGCATTGCCGCTAGCTTGATTACGAGCCGGAGACAATACTGTAGGCTGTTGCCGGCTAGGCCAGTGGTCAGAAACTCAGGGACCCGCCCGCTGACCTAGCGGGAAACTCTTCATGGGGCTGACGGGGAGGTAGCCTGTATGGGCGCAACCTCCCCGTCGGAAGTTTGGTGGACGGTGTAAACCATCTGCCTAACTCATAATGAGCCCCAGTATTGCTCTTTGTGGGTTATGTACCACTATCTAAAAATCAGTAACGAGGATCATACCTTTGTGTGGTATTAAGCATATTTGTTATGTCATGGTGTGCCAGTGAAGCTTGTTTGTTTGATGATGCTTGCCTGATACGTAAGACCCGCTTGCAAAGGCATGCCCACTTGTTACAGTGGACCTACCAGCTACATTTTACCCACTTTCACGCCTTAATTGCTGTAACATGCCCTCTTATCAAATCAAACCTTTAGTTTGTGTATACCTGTTACATCATACACACTTCTTACATTATGCAAGCTGGCTACAGCGTATCTTCTTGTAACATTAAGCTCTTTACTTTCTTTACGCTTGTTTAATACATTCTGCTTTGTTGTAATGAGAGCTGCTTATGTTCAATGAAACTCATCGAGAGCTACTAATGTTATTAGTGTTGTAATAGTGACGGTGTCACATGAGATTACATTTGTGCTCATCATATGCCAGGTCACTACCTGCACTGATCACCATAGTGCATCGGGCACATTTGCCAGCGGTAATTTAATAAAGGCTTTGTCGACATGGAACAACTCTTCGTGGATAACACATAACAGCCATAGCTGCAATGCCTCTGGTACCAAGATAACACCATCTGTACAAAGTCTCCCCACTATCACCCACATATCAGCTTTACATATGTTTTGGAAATGCAGCCACAATGCTCTACAACATAGCTTAAAGACATTGGCAAAGCCAATAGCTCTGGCTAAACACTTTTTCTTCTCTTCTGTCTCAAGTTCATGCACCACTTCCTAAACAAACTACTTATCCCTCTCTATCTTCCTTTCTATCTAGTCTGTGCAGCCCTCACTCCTGTCTATTCACCGTGCCTCATAATTCCACTACACAAAGACACTTCACACCACACAATTCCACCCTACACAATTCCACAACTAACAATTCCAATAAAACCCACATAATTCCATTCCACACCACATATATCCACTAAACTCCAGACCAACACACATAGGTAAAGACATTGTCATTTACAATGGCAATAGCTCTACCTCTTGCAAATGTGAGACCTTTGCATTGCAAATGCTTGTTATAGTATGCTTTTTGTTACATTGTCCTTGCTGGTTACATTATGCTTCTTAGTGTATGCTTGCTTGTTGCATTAACTTTGCATGTTAAAACATGTTGTCTTGTTAAATCATACCTACTTGTTCAATACAGCCTGGTATGTCATGTTTGCTTGTTACATCATACTTGCTTGTTACATTCTAGTTACTTGGTACATTATGCTTGTTACAGTATTCTTCGTGTTACATTATGCTTACTGGCTACACTTTCCTTGCTTGTTCCATCATACTTGCTTGTTACATTATAGTTGCTTGTTACATTATAGTTGCTTGTTACTGTATGCTTGTTACATTATAGTTGCTTGTTACAGTATGCTTGCTTATTGCATTATCTTTGCATGTTAAAACATGTTGTCTTTTTAAATCAGACCTACTTGTACACTACAGCCTGGTATGCCATGTTTGCTTGTTACATCATGCCAGTAGAAGCTGGCGTCTGCTTGAGATGCCACTGTGCTTGTTCGCCGCATCCTGTTGAATTCTCTCAGCTGTTACTGTAGTTATGGTGACCAGTTAGTGTAGTTTGTAAACAGGAAGGTCCTGGATCCCTTCCTGAAGGTGATGATGACCTGGAGGGATTTTGTCCACAGCCGCCACCTCTTTGAGGCTCTGCGGTGCATGGAGCCTACGCCTCGTCTCCAATGCCCACCTTTCAAGAGGTCTGACGCAGAAGCAGCTGACTGAGTATAGTGCTTGGCCCCTGATTCAGATATGTTAACTGAGCTGCAGTGCCAAGAAGCCTCCGTCACTCACACGCATGTAGGTGAAGCTGATGGTGTTCAGCTGGCTGCGGTACTGTCAAGCCAATGTTAGGGATCCCTAAAAGTGGTACCCCAACAGAAGCAGTGCTTGGAAAGCTCCCTCTTGATAGTGCATCGAAGTCTCCAGCATAGAACTATTCGCCACACTCTCAGCAGGTCTCAACAGAGGATGGCAGGTTACCCAGGTGCCCTCGCTGTCAACAATTTCTGGACACAACTTCTCACAGTATTAGTTTTCAGATCATCGTAGTAACAGAGACGCTGACCAGCTGGATGTTGGTGGAGATTAGAGGCGTAGGGGCGATGAGAGGTAGGTCAGTGCGTACATCTGTGGCCCCCCACTGCAGTGTTCGGTGCCAGGAGCTGGTTGGGTTTTGGTGTGCATGTGCTATTAGCCGGATTTACACAATCATTCACTAATATAATTGTAGATCAATTTATTTTGGTGATTCGTAGGACATCACGTGTTGCAGTGAGACATTTCCAGGGTGTAGCAAGTAGACACGACTGTAAACACCCATGTAGACACGTTCGAGGAAGATGTTGGACAGCGGTGCAGTGACACGGCCTAGTCAAGGTCTCAGTGGGAAAGGAATGTTTTCAGCATCTTCCTGAACATCCAGTGGCCTCTGTGAGATCTTACGTCCAGGTTTGGTTTGTTCTAGGCATTATGTCCTTTGCCATGGAGTAGGAAGTATATACTATAGATCTATAGATTTATGCAAGAATCTCAGGATAATCAGGGACTATGTTACTGAGCTCCACTTAGATTAGTTGGAGACAAATTTATATTCTGTGGAAATCCTGAAGATATGCCATAGATCGAACCCTCTTACACCTAAGGTGACACCCTGGATGTACATTTACCTTTAAGTATAATGTAGCTAGGTACTTGGCCTGGGCAGCAGAGTGCAGACTGAGTCACTGTTTTCGTATATATTTCTGTCACTCCGGGGCCAATGAAAAGAGGTGGAAGTCTGTATGTTATAGCGGAGTTCTTCAAAGCCTCGCACGAGTCTTGTAGCCATGAAGTGTGTGTAATAAGGGGGAATGGTTCCTTTTCCTTCTGACCTCCTTTGCAGGTCATTGCACCTATCTTTGTAGGACTGCAACCTCGGTTAGCTTCACTTTGTGTGAAAAACAATTTGATTTTGTTGAGTTTCAGATGTTTGAAGTGTTCTTTCTTGATTACTTGTGTGGACCAGGGTTCAAAGGGAAAGGTCAAGTCAGAGGCTGCCTTGGACTTTCATCCATCTGACCATGACAGTAGCACCTGTTTATTTAAAGATCCCAGTAGACATGATTATGATGTCTCTGCCAGTCAGAGATGTTGGCAGTGACTGCTGTTTCTTCTAATTCCAAGGCTTCTCATCCACTCAGCTCTTGCTGGACCATAGATAGTCATTGGAGACGAGTGGGCAGATGCTGCAATGGTGCATTGAAGGCACTTAGTGCCCACATTCTGCAGGAGGCCCAATCTTCTCCATGCCCAGTGGTGCAGAAGGTGTCTCACCGAGGCACCGCTTGTGGTCACTGAGGCACCGCTTGTGGTCACTGAGGCACCGCTTGTGGTCACTGAGGCACCGCTTGTGGTCACTGAGGCACTGCTTGTGGTCACTGAGCCTGTTCTGAGCAGTGAGAAGATGAGGACAAGCAATGGCTGCAGAAACCAGGAGGCCTGCAATGGATGATGGGCCTGTCTCCCCTTGGAGGCAATTAATAGGAATCATTACCCACAGCAGCGGCCATTAACACCTAATTAATAGTGCTGCAAGGGAGGTACATTAGATATATAAATATAATACAAAATATGTATTTATGTAGCATATTTCTATAGCGTACAGTTCCCCCAAGGTATAGTTGTGCTTTACATCTTTGAAAAGATCTGCGATACTTGGGCTTACAAAGAACAGGCAATGTTGTTGTAGCTGAGAAAGATGTTGAAATTGAGGTATTGGCTCTAGAGTAGAGAGACTCGAAGAAATTGTGGTTGATAGAGGTGGGTAAAGGATGGCACTTGGGGAGTATGGGCAGAGGAAGGGAGGGATAAGATGGTAAGACTGAAGGAAGGTGGGGATGGAGGGTAGTGGAACGCAAGGGTAGGGTTAATAAAATACACATCATACGTTTCCCATAGAGGGATACCAGCTACTCTTGTAAAAGCAGGAGTTACCGGGTCAGGTAAACTTTGAAGAGGTGGGTTTTTAGTAGGCGTTGGGTGGAGGGGAGGCATTTTGCAGATCTGATATCTGTAGACAAGGAGATCCAGAAAGTGGGGGCCGCTCCTGAGAAGGACTTCTGTAGCGCATGGGAGGTTTGGAATAAAGGTGGTTCCAGGAGAAGGTTTTCTTTACTTCTTAGAGGCCACAAGCCACCAGGTGACTTGAGAACGTTGGATAAGAATGGTGGAACTTTTTCATGGATTGCTTTGAAAGCTAAGTATCCCATCTTAAATTGGATTGCGGCTTCAAAGGGGAGTCAATGTAGTTATGTGAGCATCTGAAAGATGTGATCGAATTTCTTGGTCGATGGGAGTAGTCTGGTTCATGCGTGTACGACTGGTTCATGCAGGGGTAACTGTGGTCTGCGAGGCAAAACCTAGGTATTGCCAAAGTTTAATCTCAATAATACCAAAGCAGGGATAAACGCTTTTAGGTGGGTTGGTTGCAGAATAGGTTTTAGTTTCTTCAGCGTGTGTAGTTGGAAATCTGGCAGTCTAGTATTATTCCTAGCAAGCGGACCGTCCGAGATAAACTGGGGTGAAATCAGGTAGATTAAAGTGCTGTAGAAGATCAGGGTTGAAAGATCATTTTTGGTGTGTGAGACTAGGATGAATTCAGTCTTTTTAGGGCTTAGAATGAGAAAATGTTTTTCTATCCAAGATAGGATGTTAGCTAGTGGCTGCACATATGGGTTGAGGAGTGTTGGAACTAAGACGAGTCCTCGAGGCACTCCCCAAATTATAGGAGCTGGATCAGAGATGCAGTTATCGATTTTTACAATCTGCAAGCATTTAGCGAGAAAAGATGCGAACCTTTTAAGGACTATGCCATTGAATCTGAGGCGATGTTCAAGAACATTAAGCAATCTGGAGTGACTGGTTGTGTTGAAAGCTGGATTTAGATCCAGTAAAACAAGCAGACAGCAATCACCATCACCCAGAACACAGTGGATGAGATCTAGGATTTTTAGGGGGGGGGGAGGAGGCTGTTTCAATTCTGTGCACAGCTGTGACCCCCCCGGAATAATAGAGTGCTTTTATATTTACTTTGTTGGTGAATTTGGTTAGTTGTTGGGGGGGGGGGGGGGGATTTTTCTTGGTCTTGCCAAGTCAGGGGTTGATTGGAGATTGGTCTGTAATTTTCTGAACGTTGGGTTCGAGGCTGGGTTTTTTGCCTAGGGAAGGTCCCTTGACAGATAGTCATTGATCATTTTTTTCACAGATTTAAGAGAATAAGGAGAAATTATCTTTGATGATGGCCACAGGGATGAGGTCATTTCAATAAGTGGTGGGGTTTAGGTTTTAAATAATGTTGATGAGGTCAGATTGAGAAATACTTTTGAAAGTATTCTAGGTGTTTGTTATTTTGGCTGCGATTGCCGCTTGTGTGGTGAAAAACACAGAGCCTCAACGTAAGGGGGAAATTGTGTTGGTGAAGAAGTTTTAGAGAGACTTGCATAACCCAGTGGAGGAGTTAGAGATGGGCTTGGCTGGCAGTGATGTTTTGGAGATCATGAAATGGAAGAAGGCCCTTGAAGGGTTATGAGTAAGGCTTCCAGTTTTCTGTTTTTACTGATTTTTACAGATAAACACAGTCAGAAAACTATATTTTTTCTTGTCTGTATCTGTAGATATGGATGAATACGGAAAATACGTTTTCTTTTGGTTGAAATCACTACTATCAATCGTGAGTGCTAGGACCATAGCTGTGAAGATTGATAGGTAGGGAAGGTTAAAAAAAATAAGAATCTTAATTCAGCTTAAATAACTGCAACAGTAGAGCTGTTTAAGCTGTCCCACTGTGCAAGTGGTTTCAAATTACTTTACATGGCTAATATCCATTGAACATTCAATCATAACTAAACATTTGTTGGTTAAGTAAATGTGGAAACATACCTATTGGTGCTACATTTTTTAACATTTAGTACAAAATAAATATGGATAAATACAGAAAAAAGACCAAAAATCAAATATGGATCAATAAATACAGAAATGTCAAACCACGGAATATTATCTAACCGAGAGCCCTAGTTATAAGACTTCCGGAGTTGTGCTAGAAAGACGTTTGATTTAGTTTATCAAATGTGTTTTTTGTACAAGTGTCTTAGTGATTCTAACTTTGTGTGAATTATCGGGGAGTTAAAATGTCTCCACTGTTTCCAAAGTACGTGTATTTCTTTTTATTTGTGAACCTCCTCAAGATTTATGAATATATGTGTGATATAATTAATGCTGGGGCTAGTGGGGGCAGTGGTGAAATCAAGGATAAAAAATTATGAAGTGATGCTAAGGGACGGGTCCTAAATTGACAACGTTTTCTTAAACTCACGGTCAGAAGGTTCCTAATGGGAGCTGTTAACCTGAGTGGGGTCTAAGCTTGCATCATTCTTTCAAGAGCAGTGGCTGCCTGGATGAGTCCACATTGCTGACCTCTGAACTGCAACTAATGAATTGATTCTTGGATCTCCTACAAATAGGCATGTCTGTCTAGGATGGAGCTCTGCCAAGCCTGCGTGCTGTTGCACATGAATTCCCTGCCTGTTTTCTGATGCAGTAAAGATGATTTGTTGAATTTTAAACATGGACTAGAACAGATCTGGTTTGGACTCTTATTTTGCATTAGACAAGGAAGAAGGCGTGGAATGAGAGCTGTGCTGATTCAGTAGCTACATGCCAGAGGTTATCCCCTCCATATCATAAAGATGCATTAATGCGGAGGAAGTGGACTTGACAAGCGCTTAGAGAACCATTGCACAACTTCTTTTGATGAAGTGCCAGAGTGTGGTAAGCCAGGACCTGCTTCTATTTTTATTGACTATTTTCAGTCCGGGGTGAGGAATTTTGAAGTGACTCCATCCCTTGGTCTGTTCTAACAGAGGGGAAGTGCAGTGCTGTGCCGGGTGCTTCTGTGCGCTACGCCCTAAGTACAGTGCTTAATTTGTACATAAAAAGGTGCAGGTGCTCAAAGCTCTCCTCTTAAAAGCACGGCTGCTGCAATTAAATGTGCGAGCATGGAATACTGAGGCAGGGAAATTCTGAAGCCATCCCGGGCCTCCTCAATCTATTTAAAGGCACTCCCTGCCCTTTCAGCTCACTCTTGCAGCCTTTTGCTTTCTCCCATTGTGACGCTTTTTCATTTTTCTCTTCGTCCGTCTTTCCCATTTGTGTCTTTTGCTCGTAGTAAATGCATGAGGCAGAAAAATAAGTGCCGGCCCGCAAAAAATAAGTGCTGGTGCTCCGCCACGGAAACAACAAGCACAAATTAAGCCCTGCCTAAGTGCAATGTTGTGGACAGTCTGGCACAGCAACCACAACATGCTTGAAAGAAATGCTTAGGCCTAAGCTTCTTAACCATTAGGGATACCTCTGTGAGTAGTGGCTGGACGTAGGGGACCGGGGGTGCTGCAGCAACCCCAAATTAGCCATGCTGGAGCTTTGAAGGTGAACAAGCATTAAAGATTACTTTAAATTTTGGTTTTATCTTGTCACATTTGCTTTGTCCTCAAAGACAGAGTCAAATTTCAGTCTAGTCTTCTGACAAATTGCTGCATTTTCATTTAAGATGGAGATTGGTGTTTAATTTTCTTTCTTTTACTGCAAAGTGCGGGGGTTTTGTAAAGTGAACAATGTGACAATCTTGCTGGTGTGAAAAGAAAAGTTGTAGTTTCTCATTTTTTCTAACGCACATTTAAGCACCTATAAGTGAACTGTACAAATATTTCAAAATAAACTGTAAGGAGAGCACAAATGGAAAGTTTTTGTTTGTAATCCCCGAAGTGTGGTGCAAACAAATATTTTTATACGATCAAAACAAATCAAAACTGTTTACTCTCGAGTCAGAACAGGGTAAGTAATGTATACAAATAAGTCTGACGACACCCGGAGAAGCGTTCCTCCCAGACTGCTCAGCGGAGCCCCCTCTGCATGTCAACACATGCGACCCGCGCTGCATTTTGGCCTCAGGGGGCTTCTCTCCTCAGTGAACGGCAGCTTGGGTCACAAGAACAGCAGAGTCAATGTACGGTCTAGTCGCTCAGCAGGAGTGCTGCGTCAGTGCCGCGCCAGGGGCTAAATGAAACCTCAGAAGACGGGTCTGGCGTAAAAACAGAAGAAGGACTTCGATTGAGAGCAAAGTTGGCACATTTCACAAAGAGGCCTCAAGACAGTCACCATGGACGTCGATTCACCAAACTGCCAGGGGTAGCGGAAAGTGACATCACATGCCCTTTGACCTTCCCTTTCACTCAGGCACACATGCTTACACATACGCACACATCCACAAAATGTCCCTCCCATAATCACACGCACTGGCAAACAGGCATACAACAAACATTTAAAAGCATGTTTTACTTACCTCGGCTACTTGGGAAGGCTATATTCCAGCTTTTTGTACTCGATTTTTTATTACACTAACAGTGAATAATGTAATATTAGTGTAATAGCATAAATTGCAGAAAAGGAGGAGGGTGGGGCACCAGCCGAATTACCCTGTGTTCCTGGCACTGATTTTGACACCCTCTGAGGCAGGGGTTGCACAGACAGTGCCAGGGGTCGCAAAGGGCAAGCTGGCGGTAGCACCTGTGACCCTAAATGACGTCCAGGACAGGCACCATTGACACAGGTTTAAAAACAGGCTGCTGATGGGATTGGCTTGATGCAGGAAATATACGAATATCGTATGACAAATGTGGCATCTAAGAAGTACTTTAGGGTCCTGCCAGCATCTTCCAAATCTTAGAATGTTTATCATTAGCGGTCAAAGTGGAACCTTAATCGCCATTCAGGCCACTGGGGAGTCCTTCAGTCACTAATTTTGTGTTTCTCAAACACATAGGAAGGGAGATGATCTGGCCGTAATGGTGCTTTTTAAAAAAAATATTCCATCTTGTGTTTTTTTTTTTTTTTTACTAACGAAGGTAGCACCTCAGAGTGTGGAACTTTCTAGGCTGACCAAATTTTGAAATCCCAAAACTGGGACATTCTTTAAAAATAGAAAAGGGACTACAACGCTACATCAACCGAAGGGGACAGTGACAGCTCTCACTAACATAGAAGCACACACAGGAAGGCTCTAAGGAAATAAATAAATTTATTTAAAGCCAGTGTTATCAAAACTGTTGATCATATTGCTTTGCGTCAACAGATGATTGCTACTTTGGTATAGTTGCCAGGTTTCCCAGGCCTATGTGTGATGTGCTGCCCCTCTCCAGGTTTTTCTGTGCATTCTGGGAGTTGTGTTCCTGTTTTATAATTGAAAAACAAGACACAGGTCCCAGAATTCAAAGAAAAAACTTGGAATGGTGCAGCACCTCACGCATGGACCTGGGAAACTTGGCAGGGTTGCTTCAGCTTTAGGACTAACACACAAGTGAATCCAATTGTTTTCAGTCAACCATCTCTGAAAACCGGGACATGAGCCAAATTTGCAGAAATCTGCTGGGACATCTATTGAATACACTGGACTGTCCCGGTAAATCCAGGACGTCTGGTGACCCTAGAACTTTCAGGTAAGAAAGAGGACACACCTGATGACTGGGAGCCAGCCCCATGCCTTGCTGGTTTGGCTAGAGGAAAGGACCGTTGGCTAATGGACAGTGTGAAGCTTAGTTTGCACATTGTACGCTTTCAATAGTCTCTGTAGCTTACACAACACTCTTTACCGAACCCTGGAGAGAAAATGGCTGTAGGAAAAGTGATAGGACCTGGGCGGGGCACGAGGGGGAATGTTTCTGCATTTACAGGAAGCCAGTGTGACTTTACGGGGTCGAGGTGTAGAGCATTTCTTAGACGTACCCGATCAGTCTTCTTTGAAATGAAAAAAAAAATTTTTATAAAGTGCGCTGAACCCGAAGGAATCACGGCACTGTGGCAGAGAGAAAACTTAACCAAGAAATTAATCAATCAATATTTGTAAACGCGTGGCTACTCACCCGTGAGGGTCTCAACGAGCAACTCACCTCATCGCTCGCCAAATCCCTCCCTCCCACCTCTGATAACGACATCACAGCAGCGCACAATCTCAATGCATGGATCACCGAATGCGCCAACACTCTAGCCCTTCTCCGGCTGACAGCGCCAAACGCGTACCTAAGAAGGCCAGCTGGTTCACCATCGAACTCCAAGAATCAAAGCCTACCCGCAGGAAGAAGAAAGAGACCCAAACAAAGCTAAAAAGATCAGAAGAGAGAAAAGAAAAAACATAAAAAACAAGCATCTGCTAATAGCAAAATACTCGTAAGCAGAGCTAGGAGGAGTATAGCTGCCTTTGGTACTGCAGAGGGCTGTCCACCTTCTACAAGGTCACCCTGGGGCGTGCAGTGCACCAGTGCAGTGAGGCGAAGGTTAGAGACCACACTTCAGCTTGTCTTGTGGGGACTGTGCATATGTGGGAACCAGTGGAATCACGGGGTGTGTGTGTTCACCACTGAGCTTTCGGCAGTGTGGAGACCACGTTCAGAGGGCTAACTCCACGGGTGACGTGTGAACGGCGCTAGTGGTAACACCGAGCAGCAAAGCAAGGGGATGCTCAAAATCTGCGGCCATGATTCACAAAGGGCCTCCGCAGTCGCGGCGGAGGCCACGCACTCCTAGCGGGAGTCCCACACTCGTGGGAGGACCTCCATAGTGCAGTTTCCCGTTGCGGAGGTCCCGCCGCGACTGCAGAGGCCCTTTGTGAATCAGGCCCTGCGTCTCACACAGTTCACTTTCTGCATTGTCCACATTTCATAAATTTGCATGTGATTTCTGGTGCTGCCTTAGGCTTAAAAAGGAGAGGTACAGTTCAGCCCCTAAGAAGAACTGAAGAAACAGTGATAACTCAAGAAGCAGAGGTACACAGCAGCGGAGAAACAGAGGTACGCAGCAGCAGAGAAACACTGAAGAAACAGAGGTGCACAGCAGCAGAGAAACAGAGGTGCACAGCAGCGGAGAAACACTGAAGAAACAGAGGTGCACAGCAGCGGAGAAACAGAGGTAAACAGCAGCAGAGAAACACTGAAGAAACAGAGGTGTACAGCCGAGAGACACTCAAGAAGCAGAGGTACATAGCAGCAGAGAAACAGAGGTACACAGCAGCGGAGAAACACTGAAGAAACAGAGGTATCCAGCAGCAGAGAAACAGAGGTGCACAGCAGCGGAGAAACACTGAAGAAACAGAGGTGCACAGCAGCAGAGAAACACTGAAGGAACAGAGGTGCACAGCAGCAGAGAAATAGAGGTGCACAGCAGCGGAGAAACACTGAAGAAACAGAGGTGCACAGCAGCAGAGAAACACTGAAGAAACAGAGGTACACAGCAGCGGAGAAACACTGAAGGAACAGAGGTGCACAGCAGCAGAAAAACACTGAAGAAACAGAGGTGCACAGCAGCAGAAAAACACTGAAGAAACAGAGGTGCACAGCAGCAGAAAAACACTGAAGAAACAGAGGTGCACAGCAGCAGAGAAACACTGAAGAAACAGAGACTGCAGGAGTAGAAAAACTTAGAAGAAACAGGCATGCTACAGTGGTAGAGAAATACTGACGACACAGAGATATGCAGCAGAAAGACACTGAAGAAACAGGTATGAAGAAGAGAGGCGGTGAAGAAACAGATACTGCAGAAGCAGAGAAACACTGAAGTAACAGAGATATGCAGGAGAGAAACACTGAAGGAACAGATACTGCAGAGAGACACTGAAGGAACAGATGCTGCAGCTGCAGAGAGGCACTGAAGGAACAGATACTGCAGCTGCAGGGATGCACTGAAGGAAAAGATACTGCAGCTGCAGAGAGACACTGAAGGAACAGATACTGCAGCTGCAAAGAGGCACTGAAGGAACAGATATTGCTGCAGCAGAAAGGCACTGAAGGAACAGAGACTGCAGCTGCAGAGAGGCACTGAAGGAACAGAGACTGCAGCTGCAGAGAGGCACTGAAGGAACAGATACTGCAGCTGCAGAGAGGCACTGAAGGAACAGATACTGCAGCTGCAGGGAGGCACTGAAAGAACAGATACTGCAGAGAGGCACTGAAGGAACAGATACTGCAGCTGCAGGGAGGCACTGAAAGAACAGATATTGCAGCAGAGAGACACTGAAGGAACCGATGCTGCGGCTGCAGAGAGGCACTGAAGGAACAGATACTGCAGCTGCAGGGAGGCACTGAAGGAACAGATACTGCAGCTGCAGGGATGCACTGAAGGAACAGATATTGCAGCTGCAGAGAGGCACTGAAGGAACAGATACTGCAGCTGCAGGGATGCACTGAAGGAAAAGATACTGCAGCTGCAGAGAGACACTGAAGGAACAGATACTGCAGCTGCAGAGAGGCACTGAAGGAACAGATATTGCTGCAGCAGAAAGGCACTGAAGGAACAGAGACTGCAGCTGCAGAGAGGCACTGAAGGAACAGATACTGCAGCTGCAGGGAGGCACTGAAAGAACAGATACTGCAGGGAGGCACTGAAGGAACAGATACTGCAGCTGCAGAGAGACACTGAAGGAACCGATGCTGCTGCTGCAGAGAGGCACTGAAGGAACAGATACTGCAGCTGCAGGGAGGCACTGAAGGAACAGATACTGCAGAGAGACACTGAAGGAACAGAGACTGCAGCTACAGAGATGCACTGAAGGAACAGATACTGCAGCAGAGAGGCACTGAAGGAACAGATACTGCAGGGAGGAACTGAAGGAACAGATACTGCAGCTGCAGGGATGCACTGAAGGAAAAGATACTGCAGCTGCAGAGAGGCACTGAAGGAACAGATACTGCAATGAAAGTGAGTGAACACCCACAAGATTGAAACTGCTCGTGTCTTTTGTCAGTTGCTTTGCTCTCTGGTAAATCGCACACATTTATTCTTTCCAAGATCAGAAGCCCCGGCAACGTGTGGGCACATGAGTGTTTAAACGAAGGGAGGGGAAAAAAGCTAAGTGCAGATACATTTTTACATCCGCTATAAATGTGTAGAATATCGATGTTGAGTTCCGCGTGCGGACGTGCACTTGTATTTTGGCGCAAATGCGCAGCTGCGATCTGTCCAGATCTGTGATGGCCCCTCTGCAGGACGCGGAGAGGCCCCTAGCCCCCCCATCACAGATATTCATTCTTCTAGGGCTCACTGCCGGCCGCCTAAAGGGTTTGTGGGGGGTCCCTGAAAGGCTGTCCGTCCCCCATTCTTCACGTGCTACACTCCTGCCCAGGGTTAGAAAACGGGGAGTCTTTCAGATATAGTTCAGGTAAACTTTGGGGAACTGTTTACGTTTCATACAGAAGTGGGCCCTTCCTCAGCCGGGATGTCTGCAGTGGGGGGAGACTCGTGTGAAGTCCGGGCCGTGCATACATGAACGTCAATTCACCCAAAGGCGAGGGGTGGCGGAAGTGACATCACACTCCATGTGACGTATACATTCACTCACCCACAGATGCTTATACTCCATCACACATGCATACGCTCTTTATCACATACACTCTCACCTGCATGCCTGCGCACAACGTACATTTAAAAGCAGTTTTTTTTTAACTCGGGTGTCAGGGAGAGTTATATTCTAGCTAATTGTATTCCATGGTTTTCTATCACACCAGTAGTGAATATAGGGGGTCATTCTGACCCTGGCGGTAAAATCCGCCAGGGCCAACGACCGCGGGAGCACCGCCAACAGGCTGGCGGTGCTCCCATGGGCATTCTGACCGCGGCGGTACAGCCGCGGTCAGAAACGGAAAACCGGCGGTGTACCGCCGGTTTCCCGCTGCCCTGGGGAATCCTCCATGGCGGCGCAGCTTGCTGCGCTGCCATGGGGATTCCGACCGCCATCCTGTTCCTGGCGGTTTTGGCCGCCGGGAACAGAATGGCGGTATGGGGTGTCGTGGGGCCCCTGGGGGCCCCTGCAGTGCACATGCCAATGGCATGGGCACTGCAGGGGCCCCCGTAACAGGGCCCCACAAAGATTTTCAGTGTCCGCCATGCAGACACTGAAAATCGCGACAGGTGCAACTGCACCCGTCGCACCCCTTCCACTCCGCCGGCTCCATTCGGAGCCGGCATCCTCATGGAAGGGTGTTTCCCGCTGGGCTGGCGGGCGGCCCTCTTGCGGTCGCCCGCCAGCCCAGCGGGAAACCCAGAATACCCGCTGCGGTCTTTTGACCGCGCAGCGGTATTCTGGCGGTCCCCGCCAGGCGGTCAAAATGACCCCCATAGTGTTGTTTACTATTAGGGTAATAAAAAAATGACAAAAAACAAGGAGATTGCGGCCCCATCCGATGTCCATGAGGACGAGCTGCGACTGTGTTCCCGGCTCTGATTTGGCCACCTCTGAGGCCAGGGGTCGCAGAGGCAGTGCCAGGGGTCGCAAGCGCCAAGCTAGGTGTCGCAGCTGCGACCCCTAAATGACGTCCATGCGTGCAAATGTCTGTGCACCCACGCACGCCGCCGCTGATACCACTGTCTGCGGGTATTTACATTCCGTAGGGTGCTTTACATAATGTTCATTTCCCCACAGTCTTTGGCCTTTCACTGGGGAATCAACGCCTCCTCCAGAGGAAGGCGGGGCTGCACTCTGCATTAATCATTACTGTGCAGCACGCCGCACCACCCTCTGCTCCTCATCCACCCACTCGATCAGGGCTGCGAAGTCACAACAAATGTCTCAGACCAGTGAAGTGCGGGCCCCCCTCCTCCCGGCCTGCCCTGCCTCGCCTCGGTGGCATCCAGCAGTAATTGCATCTGTGGGGTGACTTCAACGCCCCTTGTCTTCCCAATGCATGCTGGCCTGGCAGTGCCATAAGTCTCGCTTCTGCTTGCTGCACATTATATAGTTTAACTAGACGCAGAAAAACCTGGCCATCTCTCTCCATTGGCATAGCTGCCGAGTGTCCCAGGCCCATGCCCGATGCGCTGCTGCAGTCTTTTTTTCCTATGAATTCTGGGACTTGTAGTCTTTTATAATTGTATAAACAACGCCACAACTCCCAAAATTCAAAGAAAACCCCTGGACTGGATCAGCACAACACTCACGGACCTGGTACACTTGCCAGGGGGCGCTTTATTGTCTAACATTCAGGGCAGTGTAAGCTTGCTGCCTTTAATTGCGTGGCGTGCCCATCATCTGTTACATTGTGGTGTTTTTAGGGGTGCTCCATATCTTTGAGGCATGCATCTTAGATTCACCCTCACTCCCAATGCCCCTGCTGTACTCCTTCTGGCTGACTTAGGAGGGGGCATCAGCCAGTAGAACTGCGCGGTGAGTTAAACGCTCACCTCTGACGTCTGCTGTGATCGACAGGCGATAAGTTAAATTCCTGGCAAGGCCCACTCCTCCATCCATCCTTCCAGATGCCGTTAAATTGAGCACCGTTGTGGAGGGACTGGCTAGCCTATCATGGGCTGGGCTAATACTGGCTTGCACTGCAAGGTTTGCTGCAATCGCGCCTTTTATGATGCTGATGTATCTTACGTAATCTTGTGGTTCATGTTTAAAACAATAAAATGTTGCTAATAAAAAAAAACTGAGCACAATTACACTGGGGAAGAGTAAGTCCTGTTTCTTATAACGGTTCAGAACTGCATAAGTGCAGTGTCAAGTGCTTCACAAACAACAATTTTCCTTACCCTACTCTAGAGGAGAGTGAGCATCTGTCTAGGCTGAAGTAACATTCCTCATCATGAACATATTTCAGTGCTTAATTTGTGCTTGTTGTTTCCGGTGCGGAGCACTAGCACTTATTTTTCAGGGCCGGCACTTGCGAGAAAAAGACCCATATGGGAAAGACGGACGAAGAGAAAATCGAAAAAAGCATCACAAAGGGAGAAGTAGAAAGCTGCAAGCGTGAGCTGAAGGGGCAGGGAGTGGCTGTAAATTGATTAAAGAGACCTCAAATGGCCCCAGGATGACGCTGCCTCAGTATTCCGTGCTCGCACATACAATTGCAGCAGCCGCATGTTTAAGAGAAGGGCTTTGGGCACCGGCATTTTTTTCTTTACAAATTAAGCACTGATTGCGATGCTTGGGCATGACAACATCCTCTATCTTATCTTGCCAGCAGTGGTTTATTTGTAAAGTGATAAACGCTGGTGCCCGTGGCTGGCGCTATAAAATGGCAGAGCACGAATAGCAAGAGGGCGCAGTCCCGAATCCACCTCAGGCCTCTCTAATTCACTGCCAGCGAGTGCTTTAAATGGGCAGGTACTGTCCGGTATGGAGTACCTGCACTTCTTTCATTTGGAAGTGAGAGTACCTGCAATTCTCAGCACTGTGCAATACGTTTAATGGGAGAATACCGGCACTTCTCAGCACTGCTGCAATACGTTTAATGGGAGAATACCGGTACTTCTCAACACTGCTGCATTACATTTAATGGGAGAATACCGGCACTTCTCAGCACTGCTGCAGTACATTTAATGGGAGAATACCGGCACTTCTCAGCACTGCTGCAATACGTTTAATGGGAGAATACCGGCACTTCTCAACACTGCTGCAATACATTTAATGGGAGAGTACAGGCACTTCTCAGCACTGCTGTAATACATTTAATGGGAGAATACCAGCACTTCTGAACACTGCTGCAATACATTTAATGGGAGAGTACAGGCACTTCTCAGCACTGCTGCAGTACATTTAATGGGAGAGTACAGGCACTTCTCAGCACTGCTGTAATACATTTAATGGGAGAATACTGGCACTTCTCAGCACTGCTGCAGTGCACTTAATGGGAGAATACCAGCACTTCTCAGCACTGCTGCAATACATTTAATGGGAGAGTACAGGCACTCCTCAGCACTGCTGCAATACATTTAATGGGAGAGTACAGGCACTCCTCAGCACTGATGCAATACATTTAATGGGAGAGTACTGGAACTTCTCAGCACTGCTGCAATACATTTAATTGGAGAGTATCGGTTCTTCTCAGGAGCATACAGGGACTCAGAAGAGTGAGTACCTGCACTTCGGCATTTCCACTTAAAGCACTGCTGCCAGCCACTCCTTGCCCTGTTATCTCACTCTTACAGGTGTCTGCTTTCTCCCTTGGTGATGGATTTATTTTGTATTTCTCCTCCTCCATCTTTTCATTGTGTTTATTTTTCATTCTGTTGGTCTCAGGAAATGCCCGACATGAAGAAATAAGTGCAGTTCCTCAAAAATAAGTGCTGTGCCCCCCACTGGCATCTACCGGCTAAAATTGAGCACTACTTGGCAGCTGTCAGCGTGAGCTTCCCCTTCTACTCCATGGTGGAGCATCTGTGGTGTCAAAGACTACAGGATTACCACTATCAAGGGACTGCATTACCACAGTCTCAAGATGCTGTTCAGCCAAGAAACCAGAGACCTCGTCAATCAGCCAGGGCTTTTCTGGCGCCATCGAAGGGCTGTGGTCAACATTTGCAACCTGGACAAGGGCCTGGAGTAGAACTTCTCCTCCTCAAACAAGGTTTTATGTACCGTGTAGCATCATCATCGCAGAATTGCCCAGAAATTTCGCAAGAAAAGTCATTCTGAGTTCAGCACTATATCTTAGCTCAAATTGCACCCTTGTGTCCAAAATGGACCAAAAAGATATAGCGCTAAATACAAAAGAACACAAACAGCCGGCATGAGTGGGCGCTCGCTAAATGTGCTCTTGGGTAGGATTTTTCCCCAAATTACTCCTGGCATTTATTGCTATTTTTTTAGCGCAAAGTGCACCCTCACATAAAAAATGGATGCCAGGATGCATTTTTGCAGTAAGAAATAGCGTGAAATACAGCAGAACACAATTAACCTTTTGCTCGCTAAATGTGTTCTCGCAGTGGGAATTTTTTCTCCCAATATTACGCGAGTATGAGTAATTACATAATTATCCATTATTCTGCATTGAAGAGTGATGCAGAATTCCTGATTTTATTCATTTCCTACAGGGTAATTGAAATTCTGCTCAGACTTAGTCTTCTCAAAGAGACAAACTCCTCCTTCCAAGTACAAATAAGCATTGGCAAAGTCTGAGTTTAAGGTGCTAACAAGTGCTGCTCTAGTACATTAGAGAGAGACACTCGAGACAGAGACAGCTTGATTGGACAAAGAGAGGGCTGTCGCTGACAGAGACTCGTGCAGACCGGCGAGGCACTGGAGCGGAGGCAGAAGGACACTCCCTGGTGTCCAGTAGCTTTAAGAGACGGATGAATAGACCACTGGACTTAACCAAGAAGTGATGGACACAGCTTCCAGCCAGTGGTTGAAGGAAGCTTCGTTGGAAAGCCACTGTTTGAAAGATGCTGAACCAGGGCCTGCTCAGTGTATGTTGTAAGCAGTAGGTCTGTTTCACAGCTGTGCTGTTAAAAGCTAGACCTAAAAATACTACAGCTTTGTGATTCAACAAAGCCCTTAGGGGTGGCATTGCACAACCCTCTAGGTGTACCATTCAGGTTCAGAATGAAAGTTCATATAAAGGTATGTTGTCAATGAATGTGGGAAAGGAGGCCTCAATCTATAGGGCTTCAAGCCCACCCAGTTTTCTAGCCCTGCTTCCCTGCCCTGCACTCTAACACATTTAAAGAGTTTCCTTTCCTGGTCCCATGGCTTTCATAACAAAAGCTCTTCTGGGTTCAGTTATTGTACCACTCAGTTCCATCAGGGCTTCTGGTCAGGGGAAGACTTTCTCCAGAAGATGAGGCCATCCTTCTGCCCCTGACATCCTGTCGGTGTACAAGGACATCTCAGCCTGGGCTACACAGACTCCACCACAGTTGTGTTAAACTGAACACACAATAAAGGAAGCATCCACCACCTCAATTGGCATTGGGAATGTGGGAAGTTGCCTTTAGCCAGCACTTAATTTGTAGATAAATAACTGCCCGGGCCCTTGTCAGGGGACCACTGCTGTTTGCACCTCCCATTGCGCTACTAAGGACAATTTAGACTTTTTATGCATTAAAATGACCAATACCTGCCACCTAAACTATGTTTATAGCTTGGGTGGCAGGTATTAGTCATTTGGAATATATATAGAATTATTAAACAATGGTAGCTGTGTTCATCACAAAATTGGGCAACAGTGCCACCCTGCACTGCACTAGAGGCGTCCACCCGACTGCGCCACCCTGCACTGCACTAGAGGCGTCCACCCGACTGCGCCACCCTGCACTGCACTAGAGGCGTCCACCCTGACTCCCTGTGACTGCGTCAGTGTAGTCAGTTCACGTCTTACAAACTGGATCAGCAATTCTTCAAACGATCTAGCACCAACAGGGAGATGTTCCTCTGCCCGCTCTGCACCCTCAGCCGGGTGGTTTAACGAAGAGCTTAGGTCAAAAAAAAGCTGCGAACAATTAGAGCGCCAATGGCGTAGGAACTACAGCACTCTGGATAGAGAGATATATTTATAAGCCCTAGAAGATTATCACAAGCAAATTAGGGCCAGTCGTAGACGATTTTATGCTCAGAAAATTGACCTGGCTCAGAACTCAGCGCAGGAGATCTTCA